>NC_143015.1:128994616-129294616 GCF_055824585.1 Amblyomma mixtum | reverse complement strand
TTTGCGTCTAAGGGCTAGTGGGCTGATAGCGATGGATGACTTGATAGCGGTAATGCTGTGGTGAAAATCGTAATCTGAAGTAATGAATCCCACTGTTATGCACCTACTTGTGCTTAGATTTCACGGCGGCCCGTTATACCGTGTCTAAGACGGGTATCCCGAAGCGAGTTTGAAATAGGGCTCAAAGCTGGAGAAGTTTTCATGTTCGCGAGGAATTTCTTTTTTTTTTATGAAACCGGCTTCGACGTCGCACTAAAGGAAAAGCAACCGGGCTTTGAATCTGCATATTTCGGTCCACTTTTTTTCTCTCTCTCTCTGTCTCCGCAAATTGGGCCGATCACAACGGCGCCCCGACTTTCCTCGCGTATTTCGCGAGAAGAAACTGTTTCGAGTTCGAAGCTATACACACACGCCTTACCTACTTCCCCCTCCGCTTACGGCGATAGAAGGAAGAATTAAATACCGAGAGAAAGAAAGGGGGAAACAAGTAAAGACGGCGTATTAAAACTGGGGCGGAAGCCACGGCGGACTCGCAAACTCTTTCCTCTCGTTCCTCGAAAGAGAAGAAGAGGCAACCATCGCGGCATGCCGAAAGAGCGCCCGTTCCGCAGAGACGTTCGACTGCGCCCGTTCCACAGACAACGCGCCTCTGTCGAGAGACGTTCGACTTGGCCGCGCATGGGCCCGCGTCTCGCCGCCATTAGACGCGTTCCGGAACGAAGCGCAGCAGCAACTATAAGCGCTGTATACTTTACCGACCGGTAGCTCCTGGCTTGCTAGGAAGGAAGAGGGGACGTGCGCAGGTTACGCAAGTCAAGTAGCGCAAGTACGCGCATCGTCTCGCCCGCTGCACGAGCGCTTAAACTTGGCGTCGAGTTTGAAACTCTCAACTCTCTCGGTGGTAAGACGAATACGAAACATTCTCCCCTGTCTACTGCATCTCTTCCCCTCCTTCCCTCTTCCCCGTCGCGCGGTGGCTTGGTTGCCGATTGCAGCGTCTAGGTAATGGAGGGTTTTAGCATACCGCTACCGTATACCGCCACCGCAAGCCGCCATCACCGTACGTGCACACTTGGACTCTCGATGCTTTCTGCGCGTGCGTCGCTTGAACTTGGAGCTTTTGGTTCATTCGGAGAGACGCATCGCTGTACCGTAGTCTTGTATTAGTCAAGTTCCCCTCAATTTCAACTCCGCTTAATTCGAACAAATTTTGTTCGAGTTCGGAATATCGAGAGCCGACGCACAATGCTTCAGCGAATGAGTTCGCTGCAGTGCCTGAAGCCGACCATCCTTTAGGATTTTGTTATATAAAGACTTCGCTGCAGTACACAGAGGCCGTCTGGAACCCTCGTGCTCGTATTCTAATAATCAGTAATTCGTACTAATTAATTCGAGCTATCGGTTTGTATGACCGCAATTTCTGATAAACCGGAAGTCCCGGTTTAGCGAATTCGAATCAATGAGATTTTCCTGTTGAAGGACAGGATCGATGACCTCGCTGTTCGGCAGGGCAGGTCTCCTGTACCATTCGTTGTGCGCAGAACAACAGCAGGCCTAAAATTCCTCTCGGAGTCTCGTAACAAGGGTCTGAAATTGGACATGCAGTCGGACCTGCGGCTTCATGGACGAGTGTCAGCTCGTGTCAATCATCCTCGTGTCATCCGGCCTTGAATAACGAGAGTTGATGCACTCATATTTTTATGTCTCTGAAACGACAGCTAATTGACACTGAACCCCCGTGTGTTAACGGTATGCAAACTAACTGAACTTTTTATGCGCAGGTTGGTAGCTGCAATTACTTTTTGCACGATATCTATGTGGCGCTTCTACGAGCATTGTGAAAACAGCCTCCTCCCCCTTACCACAAACCCATACATATGTATGCGAAAGGCACATAGATATGTGCCTTTCTGTTGATGTGCTTCATGTTCGCTCTGGTCGCTCTTCTTTCAATGTTTTCGTTTCTTTATTCCGAAAACTCTTTACCTTTTAAACATTTTTTTCTTCCTCAGGTGCGTTTTTTTCACTCATCAGGGACATATAACAGTTATTAAACATTTTAAATCGTGGGGTTGAACGTCGCGAAGCAACACATCGGCTATGAGGAACGCCGTAAAATAAGGGTTAATTTAGAGAAGCGGGGGTTCTTTAACGTGCTCTGACATCCCACCGGACACAGGTGCCTTTCGCGTTTGTCCCGATCTAAACGCGGCCGCCACTGCCGGGTATAACAATAGTAGGCAAATTCAAGAACTAGACGAGCCCCTCATTGCATGGACTTATCTGAAATGTGCGAGCTGCTTCAGCAACTGATATAATCCTTCACCAGTGCAAGGTTGCCGACCACACGTATGTCTGGTTCACCTCCTTGCTTCTGCTTTCCGCGCTTTCCTTATCTCTTTCTACACCGTGCTCCTTTAAATAGCCGTAGTTGTCACGAGGGAACACGCATACAATAATCGCAGGGGGGGGGGGGGGGGCACAATTAGAACTGCTGAAGACTGAAACGCCGACAACAAAATGAGCACGTTCTAGTTACGGGAGATCAAATAAGGGTTCCATTTATCTTCCGCTCGAAAGGGCGGGGACCGCTCTTGGAAAGTGATAAGATAACGAACCGGGCCGTTACTTCTTGTCAGGCTGTAAACGTTTTATTGGTTTCTAAGTTCGCGTTTACACTACCCCTTCCGCGTATCACTGGCGGTGGTACAGTCTTTCTCATGTATATGGGCCACCGGAATCGCTGCTGGAAAGAGTATTGAGACTCTTGTATTACCCTGATGTGCCTACAGTCTGGAGGGGCGAGGGGGACTGTTCTCTCACCCACAAGAGCTGTACGCATTCAAAACAATGTGTAGACTCGTGCACGTTTGCAGCCTAGGGTTCTTTACAAGCCTTTCGGTTGTGCAGAAAAAGGCGACTAGAAAACATTACAAGGCGGTCCCTTTGAGGAAGGCTGATGTGTGCGAAACACACTGGCTCGCTTTGAATGAGGAGAGCAGTGCGAGGGAGTTGTTTAAGAAAGTGGTTAATTAAACGCACACAATGATCGCGATAGCTGCTGCGGTGAATTGTTGCATTTACATCGCGCGGCGCACGGCAAGTTTTGCGTTTCGCCTTTACTGAAATGCCTGAGATGCCGCCGGGATTCGATCTCACGACTTTGTGCTCAGCAGGCGGGCGCTGTTGCCATTCAGCCGCCTTATTGCTGGTCCGAACATGGAGCGTGAATCTAAACTAGTCTTTCGCAGTCTACCATGCCTGAAAGTTAACTCTCTGTGCGGTTAACGCTTGCTTTCTCACGATAACAAAGCCTGACCTTTATCGGCAGCTTCCAGGAAAAGCAGACGAACTCTTTTTACGGGCGCAGACTACGGTATATTGAGAATAAGCGTTAGCCTAAGTTCAGGTGTTAGTTAACGCGAATGGACATTAAACTAGGGCGTTAGGCGTTGGGGTGAGGCAGTTTGCATGCCATAAAATGGAGTGCAGCCCTGGTTACTATGCCAGGCGGAGTGCGAACTTCCAAGGTTCAAACTCCCTCTGTGCTTTCCGGAAGCGATAAATTTCTTCGTTAAAAGAAGTAAATAGTAAAAGGAATTGCCCCTTTCCGCGGTACAACGGCGACTGTGGCAGAGCGTTCGGCTTTGCCGAGAGAATCGCGTAGGTGCCTTGAAAACTGTGAATTTCAGCGTGTACGGCGTGCTTGCAAGGGGAGGGGGGGGGGGGGGGGGGGGTGAGCAATGGAAGTCGTTGTGTAAGGCCGGGCATACAAGTGCTTTCCGACAGCTATTGAATCCTCTGCGAGCTGTAGGCTCCGAGTGCCAAGTTAGTAGAAGGTAACAACCTGTCGTGTTGGCTGCAAGCGCCTATTTCTCTGTTTGTGTGGAGTTATTTCGAGATGCCGATTGCAAAAGGAACCGGAACGATCCCACCATACTTGCGAGAAGTCCTCCGTGTTATAGCCAAAAATAACTCTGCGATGTAGGCTGAGTTGTTCAGACTGTCTGAACAGTTTTTGAATCACAAATGTATTGCAGCATTTTGTGTATTCAATCAATCAATCAATCAATCAATCAATCAATCAATCAATCAATCAATCAATCAATCAATCAATCAATCAATCAATCAATCAATCAATCAATCAATCAATCAATCAATCAATCAATCAATCAATCCGCCTTCTATAGAATTCTGCAATCAAAGCAGCACTATAACAGCGTCGTCTAGGAGAATAACAACATGAGGTTGTTTTTTTTTTCATTAGTAATACATCTTTATAAGGCAACCATGAAAAGAACATGAATATGGGGGCAAATCTGGATCAGGATACAGGAATGCAAATACAAATGCGTTCACCACATGAGCTATGCATGTTAGGAAAACGGAATCGTGAGAGATGACCTAGTTCTAGAAGCGAACGCTGTCTTATCACCAGAGCTCCAGCGCAGAGATTTCTCATTTATCCAAGACAATGGCGACGCTGACGCCAGAAGTGCGACTCATTTGTCGATAGAGGTGCTGTAGATACTACATCAGCCGTTTCCTGACCTTTTCTTTGTCGTGTCCTCTTCCCGCCTCGTTACGACGCAGGCTTCTCTGGGTGGCGGGGTTAACGACTTTGCTCCCTGATGTATACAAATGGCGTCTCATTCGGTGCGCTTTGTCGCCACCGAAACCTCGCGCTTTCCTCCTTTGGCCAATAGGTCGTCTTGTACAGGTCACGTGATGTTTCATTACAGCGTGAGCTGTATAAGGTACAGTCTTTGTCAAAAGTTTAGAGCCCAGGGGGTTTGCTTCTGAGCCTTGTAGTGGGACTCCTGAAGCATTCGTGGCAGCCCTACCCATTGGAGAAGACAGGACCAGAAATCTTTTTACCTTCAGGAAATTTGGAGCGCTAGAGATGCATTACGAACCACACAGTGTGGCTCAGAAGCAAACCCCCTGGGCTCCAAACTTTTGACAAAGGCTGTACGCCGTCCGCTTCGGGGCGTTTGGCCGTTCGCACAGGTGCAACTATGCACAGGATGAGCGCAGGTGCAAAGCAGGCGTGGATTATCTTTTGCACAGGTGCACATACGTACAGTCTTTGTCAAAAGTAACCAGGCTGCATGTTTTTCCTTCTTAGTCGTATATTAAAGCTATTATACCAGCGCTCAAGTTCTAAATCTCTGTATGGCAAGAAGAACCCGTTGTCACCTTCAAAGAACTTCTTGATCTTTAGGGAAGCCGTGAGGGCTCTGTTATACGAATGAGAAGCACACCATGGAGCCTGGTTACTTTTGACAAAGACTGTACCTGTACGGGCGGACTGAGTGGAAACGGGAGAAGCGGGCACCGGGACGCTATGTTATTAGGCTATTACAAAAACTGAATGATTAATTTTAATAGCAGGTATCGCAGTGGCCCGGTATCCGCTTGTGCCTTCATTTTTGTTCTCATGACCTCTGCGGCGTGTTCTTGTTCGGCAAGCCACTCACGAGGGGCACAGGTTCGCTCCGTTGCCAGTTCCTTTTAGATGACCAGCATTACAACCGACATCTCGACACCGAAGCTGTCGCACCCCGAGAGGCCTTTGAACTCCTATTTACAGGCTTGTTTGTTTGTTGTCTGCTTGTTTGTCTGATTGTTTACCTAGCACTGGGAGCAGCTTCTATACAAACTATTCCTTTTATGGCTTGACAAATATATAAAAAGATGAAAGTAAAGGCAAGGCCACTGATCCTTTCGGTTCATTCAACCAGCGTGTTTTGCCGGGGTAGGCAACGGGGTGGCTCGAACAGATGCCGTTCGTAGGGCAGCAGACGCGAAAGACCAGGAGCCGCGGATAATACTCGGCTGCAGGGATCTCAGAAGGTCTTTCTGTCACAACACCGCACTTTTATTGCTAAACGTTTTCGCCATTTCTCTGCTTGTAAATTTATGCCTGGCTGCATGCTGTTCCGCGTGTCGGGTTTATCAGCGGAGCGTTTCATTCAAGCAGCCGCGTCGTCTGCCTGGGTTGGACTTTTTTTTCTTATCTTTGAGTTTGTTTTATTTTTCTTTGTATATTCGGGTTCCTGAGTGTCTCGACCTTTGTAGACATGCCGAGACACCCAGATGGACCCCGACCGCTTATTACTGGGCGTGTCGCATTTCACAACCCGGTCTGCCGCGCTGTCTGTTTTCTTTGCGTTTTTATGTGTATTTGTCTTTCCTTTTTCCATTCAAAGCAAGCAGGCCTTGCTTTCCGTCTGATAGCAGCTGCAAGTTCCTGCTTGTTGCCTGTGCTGTGTCGTTTTCTCCTCTCTGGCTTGCTCTCTCGGTAGCGCACTCGCTCGCTCACTCACTCACTCACTCACTCACTCGCTCGCTCGCTCACTCACTCACTCACTTACTCACTCACTCACTCACTCACTCACTCACTCACTCACTCACTCACTCACTCTCTCTCTCTCACTCACTCACTCACTCACTCACTCACTCATTACCTCACTCACTCACTCACTACACTCACTCACTCATTACCTCACTCACTCACCCGCTCACTCACCCTCTACCCCACTCGCTCACTCTATGACTCCCTCACTCACTCTCTCACTTACTACCTTGCTAACTCACTCACTCCTCTTTCCCTCACTCTCTGACTAACTCACTCGTTCACTACCTCACTCTCTCACTCACTACCTCTTTCATTCTCTCACTACTCTCACTTACTGAGTCTATGCTACATTGGCATTCACTTCGGAGTGGGTATCACGGAGTCTTTTTCGATCATGACGTCACGAATTTGAACTGAGTGGTTAGAAGAAAATGTTCTGGTCTTAAATCCAATTTTCTCGGCAGCAAATTGCGCTGCCGATCAAAAGTTTGCAGAAATATACACAGCGAAATTGTACCAAGCATCAAAATTGGATGGAACCATTTTCATTGTATCTTTAATGCTGCCTTGTCGTTACGCATTCGCACCGGAGACGTGCCTTGAGTTGTCGCGCTGGCAGGCCGCCCAGTCCCTTATTTCACGTTCGGAAGACGAGGCCACTGTTGAGACAAACGCAAATCTTGTGAATTACGCGAAGGAGCATTTCGAGTGGCAACAGTTTGTAGCGAGCAATTGTCCCTCGAAAGCTTGGCCCTTCGTACGATTTCTTTCTTCTCAGTCATGACGCGACACTTCAATGCTACCAGAGCGAGGCTTGTGGCACGCTTTTTGCCTATTATTCTGCGGCTCGGTTTTGAAGACCTTTACCTGCTTCGGACACCGGGAGTTGTTAAAAAGTTGAAGAGGAGGAGTAGGAGGTGAGGTGGTATGCGGAGGGGAGGGCATGGGTGCTGAACATGCAGGCTAATGATGGTGGTAAGAGCACCTTTGCTGCCTCCATAAGCGCTCCGAGGCATGACAAACAAGGTGATTTTCCTGGCTGAAAGAACAGTTACACGGGCCAAGGTGAGCAATTCACGTTAACGTGCTGGATGAACTTGTGGAGCTTGTGTTACTGGAGGAATTACGGCGAAGATGCATGACGCGCTGACGCTATGGTCGAAGTTTTTTCCAATATAAAACATCCCATGAGCTCCATGTGAAAAGTGAACAGTGAAGACACGCTGTCAGCAACCGCCCCCCCCCCCGCCGCTTTTTCTCAGGAAAAAGAAAATAGCAGTAGCGCAAGTGAGCGGCTTTGGTGACAAGGTATCTGCGGGAATTTCAACTCGAACCACTTTACAGCGCTCACGCCTTCTGCACCGTCGAGGTAAATCTCCTTCGACCGAAATGACTGCTTTAACTGCCTCCGCGTGAGAGAAAAGCGTTAAGCTGCAGTCGCGCTCCAATGCCCGCGAAGCGTGTATACTCGCGTAACACGCTTCGGTGAACGCGCACTTACTTTTGAGAAAGGTGAAAAGACAGAAAGAGGATGAAAGAGATAGTTTATTTTTGTTTTTTTTTTTCCCTGGCGCTCTCGAAACTGTGAGCCCTACTTCGCGAGTCCATGTGAGGCGCCATATCCTCGCCACACCTTGCGTGCATTATAATGTGCGCATCTGTTTTTTACGTTGTTGTTAAAAAACTTCGGGGACACAAGGCAATTTAAGAGCGGATAGCGATGGTATTGAGTTCTCCACTGTTGCTACTTTGGTGTTTCATTTCTTATGCATATTGGGGTTGCCTCTCAGACACTGGTCAGCACTATGGTCACGTGACCGCTCAGTCTGGTTTGCTGGTTTCCAGTTGTTACACTGTGATAGTGTCACAAGGTCATGTGACCACTATTGATCAATCATCAATTTAGTCACCACATGCCACGGTTGGCAGGTTGTGACGACGTCATAAGGTCATGGGACCTCTCAATCCGATGGGCCGGTTGCCATCTGCCACGGTGGGCAGAACGTGATGACGTCACAAAGCCAAGACGTTTTGGAAGGCCTAACTGGCTATGATTCATCGTAAGGTGAACAACACAGTCTGACACACACGCAATAGGACTAAGAATGAGACCAACTGAGCGCTGTGTTCGTCTCATTCTTAGTCTTGATGTGTGTGTCCCAGATTGTGCTATCCAGTTCATGACGTCAAAATCTAACGTGACCTCTATCGATCAGCCAGGGGATTTCGTCTCGTACATCGGCGTGGTTTTGGTCTGACGGCAGCTCAAACGCAGTCGCATTTACAAACATCATTTCTGCATCCTGACTGCCTTGAAGTCAGAAACCTATCAATGGGCTCTCACGCAGAGTCATCTTTTCAACAATGGTCTAGCAACATTTGCCCTCTGAATAGCCTTCCAAGTTGGTTGCTTGACAAAATCAGGTTCCTTCGCCTAGCAGCTAAACAAATCAGGCATCACCATCATGAGATTATTTTTAGTTTTGTTGATACAGTCTGTCACGCGTGTATTTAACTAAATATGCGTTATAATACATTGTTGCGTGTTTCCGAAGGCGTAGAGGCCCGTACTACAACGCATGGAGATAGGAGAAAGAATGAAATGTTCGACCTATGGCTGGAAAAGTTTTTTTCAACGTTCGTGCGAACACACAGACATGAGAAATGTGGACAAGTGTATTTCGGATAAAGCTGTAAGAGTCAACTTTCTCTCGATTCTGGGAAGAGTGTGTATATATATATATATATATATATATATATATATATATATATATATATATATATATAGAATAGAATAGTATAGAAATAAAATATGTAGGTGCTCCTTGGTCCTTGAGAAAAGAAATAACGAGAAAAGAAGAAAGGAAGAAGGAAGGAACGAAAGAAAAAGAGAAAGAAAGGAATAATGCAGGAAAGAAAGGAAGAGAGAAAGAAAGGAAGGAAGAAAGGGAGAAAGAAAGAAGAGACGCCGTACTCGTCGACGGTATGCTTCCACTACAGACTGAACACGCATTCACTTAGAAATGCGAGAGACTGCGAGGTCAGGATATCTTGAGGGCTAGAGAAGAAATATGCGAATGGGCTGGACTACGTTGCTCTTCGTCACTCCCGGTAAGAAATCTCCGTTTTGTTTACACTTTTCCGACTTATAAATCTACAGTCCTCACCGAAAGTTTATATGGCGCGTGTGCGCGGAAACAAATTCATTGTAGCCGCGCATAGCGACCCGGCTGGAGTTTCAAATTAAAAGCTGCGGATGGACCATACACATTCCTTCATACCTTCATGCATTTTATGCCATTAGCTGCTGTGACTGCGTCGAAATAAATTTGTTTTTTTTTTAATATTTCGCCCCCCTTCCCACCCTCGCTCGCACACCTGCCGTCCCAGGAACGTTTGCCCCAGACTACACAATTGCGGAGGCAAAGAAGAAAGCGTCAGTCGCGAACGGAGGCCCGCGCGCATGCGCACTCCGAGAAGTTGTCAAGCTCTTTCTCGCCCTATATACATTTTTCTTCTCGGACATGCTCTGCTTCCCACGCTTGCCCGAGCTGGCGCGCGCACTATTTTTGTGCGCCGCGGCGGAGGGGCGACGCGCTACTTCGTGCTTTGCTCCAGCGACGCTGCGGCCGAAGTATCACTCGCTACCTTGCGCCTTCCCGCCTTCGCTGTTCTAGTTGGCGAGTGCGTTTGTATTTTTTGTTTGCCTCCGAGCTTTCTTTTCTTTCTGTCTTTCCTCTTATCGTCAGGCCCATTTGAGTGCTTCGGTGGTGTTTATTTTGTCGTTTTAGGCGTTCAGCTCCGTTTTGTTTTGGACAGACGCAAATAAACGCGGGGAAAGTGTGGGGAGTTGGCTGGACAGTACACAAGCCCACGCACGCACGCACGCTCACACAAACACACACACACACGCACGCTCACACACACACACACACACACACACACACACACACACACACACACACACACACACACACACACACACACACACACACACACACACACACACACACACACACACACACACACACGTTCTTTGTCTTTCTCTCTGTCACTCGTTTTGTTTATTTCTCCTTGTGTTTTCTTCTTATTTTCACTTCACTGTGTCTTGCCTCTCGTTTCCTGGATTCTGCCGCGTCCGGTGTTTGGCGCTGCGTTCGCTTCTTGCGTCCTGAAATCGGGCTCTTTTATGGTGTTCCGCGCGCTTTGAAGTGTGCCCGTATATACTGTAGTCAACCTACCCCATTTTCACGCTTTTATGGGGGTCCATTAACGTTCCTTTTGTTTTTCTTCAGGCGCGAGCACCAAGCTTCCACTTATGCGGGCGTCTTGTGCGCGAGGGAACGTGCGCGAGCTCTCGGGGTGGGTTGCATCACGCATGAAGAAAAATAAGAAAATAAGTAAGCGGGAACGGGCAGGCGTACGCATATCTCCGTAATTGTCTTCGCTTCAGTCGTTACAGACGCTGCCCTATTTTTTTTTTTTGCAATGTGCGCATGTTTACGTAACTGACCCGCTGCTGAAGACTAATAATTGGCTCACGATGCAGTGAAAAGGAGATTCATGGACTTGTCGCTCTTTTCCGGAGCAAAGGGAATATATGCCATAGCTGTAACCCCAGTGACTTTTCTCTTTTTTTCTTTGTATACAGTTGTATTGGATTCCGTCATGTGTGGGGCAATATATTGAAACTTTATGATATTGTGTGTGCCCTGAACCTGATTGTAGTGTGACGTAAGAGAAAATGTCAGCAAGATTTCTTCAGCTGGTCTGAGATAACGTTGCCTACACATACAGACAGCTCAAAGAAGAAGCGAAGGAACATACGCATTGCATGAACGATTGGGTGCACTGGTAACTAAAGATCACTTTCTCCTTTTCTTGGGTGTAAATGTATAGGTGTCGTCAGTCTACTTGTGACTTATACCTCAATGCTTCCAACAGGCCCTTCATGATAAACGCCATGCGTTATGCCATACAGGCGGGTCACGTTGTGGTTCTCAGAAGCGTCAGGTTTTTAAATGCAGGTGGCGCTGCGGTCGGCAGCGACATGGGGTGTAGGCAAAAACGCAGCTTGGCTACATTGCGTCATGCGGCGCTGCCTTCGAAACCAACTCGCGTGTGCAAATATTTTACAGCATTCGCTTCGCTTGTGGTTATAAACATCTTTATTGATGCGTGAAGAGTATGCGTATACAAGAGTATAGATATACAAAGTTGAAGGGGCCCACTTCGTTATAGCCGTCTCTTCCTTATAGCGTGTGTCAACCGAGCTTCCAAGGGAAATCGTCATTACTTCGTTATATCCACTACTTCGTTGTAAACTGTTTCGTTATAGGGAGGTTCTACTTATGTAGTTCTGCCCGTTTTCAAGCTGTTCGCCAGGCGGAATTGCCAGAAGCAGCGCTGCATCGGATTCCTTCTGCGCCCCACGGCAGCAAGTAAAATCGCGGCAATGGCGGGCAGCTACGTTGACTGATTAAATTAAATGAAACCGTGAAAACGCGAGGTACAGAAAGAAACTATTCGTTTACATTTATCAACTTCTAGGCAGATATAGCATACCCTAATTTAGCTGATTTTGTCTGCTTGATGAAGCAGATATAATTTTCAGAAGTCGAGTTCTCGCCCGACCGGTAACGTCCACAGAAACGCCTTCCTTTTACTTTCTTGGCTTTTAGAGAGCTGCACAAGTGTTTGCATGGACATTTTCCTTGAATTTAAATCGAAAATTATGTTCACTCCGCTAAGCGAAATATTTTGAGTCATTCTGCTTCTTATTTTTAAATTTACATTGAAATGCGCGTCTCTGTCTGCTTGAGCGGAGTGACTTTTGGTTAGGGAATTGGCTGCATTCGCGAGGTTCTGATCGACCTGCAAAGAAAAAAAAATCATATAATCTGGGACATCACAGTGCCTGTCTTTGCCGAGATCCTAGCGACGTTTAATCGCTTCTAGAACCGACGTTGAAAAGAAACACCACTTGAAGCTCGCGAGGCTAAAAACAGAGCTCGAAGAAACCGCATGTCGCTCTGTAGTCGGATACAACTCAAGATTGAAGCGGCTTTTCCTCGTCAAAGGACCTCCTTCCAGGCAATGGCGTCGGCTGATTCTCATGACCCTGCTATAGTGGGACAATGCAGGGAGTGGCTGATGATAGGGGAGAGCCCCATTCTTCCATGGTCGGGGACAGCTCCTTCTCTGCACTGTCAAGTTAGCAGGTTCATGTGAATCGGCCGACGCCATTGGATGGAAGGGGATTCTATTAAAGGGAAAAATCCGCATCGTTCTTCAGTTGTATCCGATTATAGCTCCCCAGTTCGGTGCAGCTTCGGCAATGCCGTGCTTCGCTGCTCATTTCGAACGCTGAAGGCGATTTGGAGGAGCTGTTTTATCTTTCTCTTTGTGTGAAGAAATGCTCGGCACATAGGCCGGGTGATTACGATCTGGAAACAGTCCCCTGCGTTCAACTCAAGACCCCACGTACACGGACTATCGCACCTAAATTTCTCATTCTCAGAGATCGCCGGAATGAGGACGAGGCTGGAGGCGTTGATTCTTGCACTGTGCGCCGTGCGAATGATCAACAACCCTGCGGATTAAGAGCTGCAAACGAGCTGATCGGATTTCCATGCAGAAATGCAATGGTAGCCGCAAAGCCGATCGTTCGCCGAAGGGCTCCACTTGCTTCGTTCCATGGCCGCTGCTGATTGCTTTCACCCCTATCTTACCGCAAGAAATTTGTGGAAACTTTCGCCCCTTCCTTTCTTATGCCTTTCGATGCTGCCAACCGCGACACAAATTGCCGGCATACCGCGAATGATGTTAAGAAACACGCTAACGTGGCACACAAAGAAAGTCACTGCTGACGCCAGCGCCGCCACATCTCCATGACTTCAAGGCTTGACGCTTGTGCATACACTAGGTTGGTTGGTTTATGGGGTTTAATGTCCCAAAGCGACTAAGGCTATGAGAGACGCCGTAGTGGAGGGCTCCGGAAATTTCGACCACCTGGGGTTCTTTAACGTGCACTGAAATCGCACAGTACACGGGCCTCTAGAATTTCTCCTCCAAAGAAATTCTAGCCGCCGCGGCCGGGATCGAACCCGCGTCTTTTGGGTCAGCAGCCGAGCACCATAACCACTAAGCCACCGCGGCGGCATACAGTAGGAGCTCTCTAGAATGCACAATCTATAATCAGTTCGTTTTACTTTTATTTTTACCAGACGTGACTGAAAGGTTTTCTGTGTCTAAGCTTCTTAACCGTCTTGACTGGGTCTAGGGAGAGATGTTAATGAATACAAAAGAGGTCTGCCTGGTTGTTAACTTGGCTTGCTGCTCCAGATGAGGATGAAGGAAGTGGGTGAAGAAGAGGGCAAAGGAAAAGGAAGGAAAGAAAAGGTGACAGGTAAATCAAACCGGAATAGCAAACTTTACCTCCCGATTCTTGGCCGATCCCCCAGTGTGGGTATGTGCTATCTTTTCAACGGATAACAACAACAACAACAACATCAAGTGTACACAACACTCACGCACTCAAACAAACAGGGTCATCAAAGGGTATCAACCCGGACTGGGTCCTGGACTACGGAAATGCGCATGGCATCTATGACAAAAAAATTCTCCGGGACACCTGATTCTTTATGTGTTAGTAGTGCGAAAGCATTAGAAGCGGTTGATTTCTTTACCGGAACTGAAGTCATTTCCATTCTTGTGACGTCTTTTTCCTCCAATGAGAATGCTCCGGTCCAGTGGCGTCAGTTCCCTAGAGCCAGTAGCAATGCTACGGTCTGTTGACGTCACCCCCCTCCAGCCAATGGGCGAATTTTACGACCGATGACGCATTGTGGCTCCATGAGCTTCTATTGACATCGCGTTAAAACTCGATGCAGATATTGGTGTATAGGAACGCATGGGGCTCAGTGCTTCGGAGGTGCCAAGAAAAGAGTGTTCCGCAGCAGTGCCTGGTCAGTTCTTGCCGGGAAGGGGGGTGTCAGTTTCTGGTATTTATTTAGGCTTAGCATTTGTAAGACCAACCCTTAGGACTGTTGCGGTGGATATCCCTTGTCTGCTGTACGGCATCGATAGAGTTGTCCAGGAAGACGATTTGGGCGTTCGAGCATGGTATAAAGCCTTGAAACACAAGGTTGGAAGCGAGCCCGGTCGCGTGATCTTTCGACTAACTGTTGGAGCAGGAGATTAAACACTTTATCGCTCTTGAAACATGGCTGCTCCTCTGGAGGCTGCGTTCTCTTCGCAGGGGTACATGCAGCGGCTGTGGGGAGGAGGTTGTCACAATCGTGGTTTAGAGACTCTTTTGTCTCTCAACGCCCATCCACAGATTCCCTTATGCATGCAGATGACTGGGGTTTTGTAGATGCTCAGTGTTACAAAAGCAAATGGTGTTTTGAGCTAGGTGGTTCATTTTTGGGGAAGCTATGGAGATTTCGTCAATTAGAAATCACACCGTAAGAACACAGGACGAGTTAGTTAATCGCCCGGTGTTCTTACAGTGTGTCGTCTAGTTCGCGCACATCCGTCTGGTCTAGAGCACCTTTGGGAGGTATCGAAAACTGGACGAAGTTTTTATTTATCTGAAATGATACGTTTTGTATCATCGACTACGTTTTCAAACTTCGTATAGTTACGATTTTTACAGTGGAGACGCTTTGTGGAAGTTTTGCTTTGGAGCGAAGTTGTCTTTCTGCTGTGGTCTCCATGGACCAGATACTCTAGTAGGGAAAGTTTCTATTATAAACGTCTCCGAAGTTTGCAGAACCGTTTTGGAACTTTTAGAGCGAGAAGCACTACCCCTCCCATGCTGAGCCTGAAGGTCATCTGGATCTTCGATTTGACCTCTAACGGGAGGCGCGCCGCATGTGCAAAATTGCGTGTGGCAGGTGCTTCGATCTTCTTCATCGACGCCATAGCTGCGCGCTTAGCAATCACGTCCGCCGCTGCGCTGGCTGCTGCTCGCCGCTCCTCCTCTCCAGTTGTGGCATGTGATGTGTCACGTGATTCGCTCTTGCACTTGGCAGTCACGTATGCCGCTGCGTCGGCCGCCGCTCTGGAGGCTCGTTCTTGCACTTGTGGCACGTGATGCATCACGTGATTTGCTCTCGCTGAAACAATTTGCGCTCACTGATGTCTTGAAACAACAAAGATGAACCAAAGCTAAACCGTGTCTAACCATGCTTAACAAAGATTTCGTTCTGTGCATCCTGGCTCAGCTGAGTTGAGCCACACCACATTTTTGTTGTCCGTAATGAAGGGCTGCTCAGTGACCGAAGTGTACGATTTCCCGCATAGAACTAATATCGATGTTCTTTTACGCCACCTAACTACACTTCGAGGACTTTCCTGAGCTTTAAGGGTTCCCCTCCCGTTATCTTTCTAGCTTTCTTGGTTTTCTCGGTTTGAATGATTCAAGAAGCACGCTTGTCCAATATCCGGTCACCAGGGGAATTAACTTTGTCAGCTACCAAGCTTTTTTCTGTCTGTTGGTTCAAACCACTGTCCCTGTCTCTCCGACGCGGAGGCGCCTTCTTTTGTCTATTATGTTCGCCTTTATAGCTGTGTGTTTGCAAATGAGTGTCTCTTCTCGGTAATTGCCAGTGGCTCCCAATCCGCGATACCCCGCGCAATCACTTCCGGGAGCTAAACCTTTCACTACTTCATTTAACCGAGTAGATGAAGCACAGAAATAAAGAAAGAAGAAATTTGTAGTGGCTGGAGAAAGCTGCATCGTCTTGTTCGTTTTCGTCACTTCCGCAAACATGGCGTCGCCGCTGGCACTAATCATGCGATCCAATCGATTCCTGGTATAGCAGACGATCTTTCTCTGTTGAATTGCGCCGTCTGCGTCCTTCTGCCGGATGGTCGTCTGCTAGTGAATGTTATTGGCGCCAAGGAAACAAACTTCGCCGAGGCTATGCGAAGCTTGCATATCCTCTTCGACACGGTCGATTCCAGACGGAGACATTCCCTTGGGAGAGGGAAGGGGGGGGGGGGGGGGGGAGGGGGAGTGAGGCGCTCAGTGGTGGTGATCCCCATTTTGTTACTGACTCCATTGTATGCGAGGCGGCGCAGCTATCGCGGACTCATCTTCGACGCTTCCCCGGCTAAATGCCGCTGGCGATGCCCGAAGAATCGAGCAAGCGTTCCGGTCGCGGAGAGACGATTCAAGGTTGTCGCTAGTTGGTTTTCGAGGAAGAGTATTCGGCGGTATAATTTAGAGCAGACCGTAAGCCGCGAAGCGTCGCCTTGCCTTCTCGAGAAAGCTTCGTGCTCCCGGACCTTGTGGAGGAGATTCGTTAGCAGCGATAATAGTCGGTATAGTTTATGCTCTCACCATTTATAGGCTTCGATATACGGCGTTGGGGGGGGGGGGGGGTCGCTTCGACCTGCATTTAGATTCATCAAGGTTCTTCCATGGAGGATCAGCTCTCGGAAGGCTTCAGGTTTGAGAAAGTGGGCGAAGGTTGTTACAGTGTCGTTAACTGTCTGTCGCGTAGCACTTCACGACTAGGCTTTTTTTTTAAGACTCACATACATCACGCACACGCAAAACTTCGGTCTGATTATCAGTTCCTAATCAGAACTGCAGAACAGGTCAACGCATCTAGCTATGGAGATAGAGCAGAATGGGTTAGGAAACAATCGCGAGTTAATGCTATCCGAGATACGATCAAAAGAGGAAATGTGCATGGGCAGGGCATGTGGTAAGGAGAAGATATGTGACCGATGGTCCTTAAAGGTAACGAAGTGGATTCAAAGAGAAGGTAAAAGTAGCAGAGGGCGGCAGAGGATCGCGTGGACCGAGGAGACCAGGAAAACTGCTTGGGTCACTGCCACACGAAAGCCGCACTAAATATTAAGGCGAGAACGCTAGAGATCCTGTTCACGAGAAAAGCTGGTATCCTTTCGTCCGTGTCACGAAAAACCAGATAGAAACCTACCCACCATGGCAGGTGGCAGTGAAATTAATTCAAATAAATTCAATGCCGTTGCCGCCTGCCCATCGTGGCACTGCGCATCAGCTCATTGGTCGAGAGATACGCAACCTCCCGTATAAATGTCTAGATGAGCCGTAAGGGAGCTCGGGAAGAGCGATCTGTCTCATATGCTCTTCCGCTGGCTGTGTTTTATTGCGTAAGCAATACTGCGCCGGGTTTCGAGCCGTCGCGTAGCTCCCGGCGGTGGCCACGGTTAACCTTTAGCCGCAGTGAGGTCAAAGAGATGGAGCGCCGTTGCCATAGCAACCGTTTCAGCCGCGCTCCACCAGGCGGCAGGACCGTCGCAGCGCCGCCGCCGCTTCCGCGCGCCAAGTCGCGCGCTCTCGACGCATGTGTCGGATTATGGAGGGAGGATCCATGCAGGTATTGCTTACGCAACTTGCCCGGTTTAACCAGAGCTATACCTCAGCTAATTTTTTAAAGAGTGACCTGCCAGGGTAGTGGCGCATCGCACCACTGCCCCAGTAGTCGTAATCTATAAAAGAGAAGGAGTACTTGCGCGGGAGGGATGTGTAAAGCTATCGCATTGTACTCTTAAAGGTAGGTAAGCGTCGACCAAGTAAGTTTTCACGAATACCCTTTGTGAAGATAAGTGTTAGTAGATTCATCTACTTTCTTTACTACTCACTCCACGCCAGCATACCGTCCATAATAACAGCTGGACGCTGCAACCACTGGATGCCGCAACCACTGGATGCCGCAACCATTGGACGCCGCAACCACTGGACACCACGACCACTGGACCACCACGGCCTGCAGGACGGAGATGAAAAAGTACAACACAGGAGGAACAATAACTCGAGGCCATTTTTTCTTGAAATGAATACGAATTACAAAGGGAGCAAAAAAAAGTTATTTCACAGATCAGCCAATTTCATTCCAACTTTTAAAGCAAGCTTTGGAATTACATGAAGACAAACTCCCTACCTGACATTCACCGGTACAGGATCTTCAGTATGACATATGCGAGAGAGCGGGGAAATATTTGTGAGAATGGTTAAGAGCAGCAGTTACCTTTGCTTCGCTGGCGCAATGGATTAGCGTTGCCCATTCGAACGCGCAAAACCTTACGATGTCGAACGAATGGATTTTGCTCGTTTTTTTAAACAAATAAAGCGTTAGGAACAGGCCCTTGAACATGGCGCTTTTCACAATGCTTCTACACTGTCGAAAAATGTTTGTTCTTGTTCTGACATCACTGTCGAAACACAACCGAAAATTTTTTGTCGTCACAACAAATTGTTTGTAGTATTTTTGCCATGAACTTGTAGTAACAACAAAAGAGTTTGTAGTAACAACAGACTTTTCTGCAAAGTTGTGCTGTTCCTTGTCGTAACTTCACTTCACTTCACTTTAATACCTTAAAGACCCTCGTTAGAGGGTATTACATAAGGGGTGGGGCACACAGAAATGAAAAACAGAATGACTAACAGATAAGTTGAAAGTTATACAAATATAAGATTATCACTGAGCAAGTTCACGCGTGATTTCTTCGATGAACAATGATTGGCATGTGATAGCAGCAAGTTCTCGGGGAAGGCCGTTCCAGTCGTTCGCGGTCCGGGGGAAGAATGATGAAGAAAATGTAGTGGTGCGGGCGCGAGGTCGTGACACTTGCTGCTGATGGCCGGTGCGGAGGGAGATGCGTGGTGGTGGTGCGCAGATGTAGGGTTCCTGTCGTAGCTCAGAGTAAAAAAACTTGTGAAACAAACATAAACTAGCAATGTAGCGGCGATGAGCAAGGGTAGGTAGGCTGGACTGTGATTTGAGGGATGATATGCTGATATCAAAAGAATACGATGAATGAATGAATCTAGTGGCTCGGTTTTGAACTGCTTCAATTGAATTACAGAGATATGCTTGCTTTGGAGACCAGATGGGAGATGCGTATTCTAATTTTGATCTGACTAATGATTTGTATGCGAGGAGCTTGACATGCTGAGGTGCAGAGCGTAGGTGTCGCTTTAAGAATCCTAGTGTTCTGTTGGCGGATGATATGATGTTTGAAATATGCGTATACCATGTAAGATCATGACAAATATGAACACCAAGGTATTTGTATGATTGGACAAGATCGAGAGGAACGTTTGATATGCTATATTGGAACAGAAGAGGGTAACGGCGACGATGGAACGACATATATTTGCATTTACTTGTGTTAAGTGTCATTAGCCATTCACTGCACCAGTCTTGCACATGAGTTAAATTTTTTTGAAGGGATTGTTGGTCGAAGGTGTTAGTGACTGTTCTGTAAATAACACAATCATCAGCAAACATCCGAATATGGCAATCTAATTTCTCAGGTAGGTCGTTAATATAAATTAGAAACAAGAGTGGCCCAAGGACGGATCCTTGGGGCACGCCTGAGGAGACTGGTAGGAGGTCAGACATTTGGTTATTGACAACGACTGATTGGAAGCGGTGAGTTAAGAATTCTTTTATCCATGCTAGTATGTCGGGATGCAAGTTTAGGCGAGAGAGTTTTAGAAATAAGTGGTTATGAGGTACCTTGTCAAATGCTTTAGCGAAGTCGAGAAAAATTGCGTCAGTTTGGAGGTTAGCATCAAGGTTGGCATGCAAGTCATGAACGAAAAGTGCTAGTTGACTTTCACATGAGTATCCTTTGCGAAATCCGTGCTGCGATGAGTGAAAAAAATTATTTGAATCCAGAAAGTGCATTGTTAAAGAATAAATGACGTGTTCCATGAGTTTACATGGTATGCTGGTGAGTGATATGGGTCGGTAATTAAGTGGTGAATCTTTGTTACCCGACTTGTGGACCGGAACGACCTTCCCCACTTTCCAGTCATGGGGTATGACACCTGTAGAAAGAGACTGTGAGAACAGCAGGCATGAAAATTTGGCAGAAGTATGGTTAACGTTTTTTAGTACCTTAGTGTTGATTTCGTCAAAGCCGGCAGATGATGACAGTTTTAGTTTATCTATTAGACATGATATGCCGGCTTCAGAGAAAGTAACGGCTGGCATTAAACTTCTTTGGTCATTTGCTGTCTTGAGGGGGGGCGGTTCCTGTTCGTGAGTGAATACAGATGCGAAAGCAGAATTAAATATGTTAGCACACTCGACATCGGAAACAGCACGCCCGGAATCATCAGTTAAGGTAATAGTGCGTATAGATTGCGGATTTAAAAGCTGCCAGAATTTAGTCGGGTTATCTTTAAGTATGTTGGGTAGGTCAGTATGATAAAATGAGCGTTTAGCGTTTTTTACTGTTACCAGGTATGTCTTTTCGGCAGCGTAATATTTTTCCCATGCGTAGTCATTTCCAGTCTGTTTAGCACTGCGGAACAAGCGTTTCTTTTTGTTTTCTAGTCTTCCTAGAGCCTTGGTAAACCATGGTTTCTGTTTGGTTGCGCGGAAGCTGCATTTGGGAACATATTTGTTAGTGAGTTCGTTGATTTTATGAATAAACATCGACCAATTTTCGTGGATGGTTTGTTCCGGGAAAAAGTGCTGAAAAGATGGGAAATAAGCTTCCAACGCCTGGTTTATAGCCTCATAGTTACCTTTGTTATAAAGGGTGATTGTTTTTTTGGAAGTTTCTTTTATTGTTGGAGTGAAGGTAAAAGACGCATGGATGACTTTATGATCACTAATTTCCCGGAGATAAGTAATGGAGTTGAGGCATTCGGGGTGGCTAGATAGTATAAGGTCAAGAATGTTTGCGGTGTCGCCGGCGATGCGTGTAGGCTGGGTTACTAATTGAGTAAGATTAAAATTTAAGCACACATCCACAAACTCCTGTGATTCATGCTGTCTAAAAATAGGCTGATGAGGGTTATTCCAATCTATGTCAGGATAGTTAAAATCTCCAAAAAGGAGCACGTGTGCATTAGGGTGTTTTGTTGTAAGTTGATTCAGAATGTTGTGCAGCTTTCGAGGAAATTCGGGGTTATTGTGGGGGGGCCTATAGCAAACACCAATTAGTATAGACACTGGCGTGGCGCGACAAAGCAGCCATAATATTTCGAGGTCAGATTGGATGTTAATGTGGGAACACTGTAGATGATTGCTGGTAGCGATAAGGACGCCTCCTCCTCGGGGGCCTTTGCGATCGGCACGGAAAAGGTTAAAATTAGGCAAGTTGCACAGAACTTCAGTGTCGCCCACATTATCGGTCAGCCAAGTCTCTGTCAGCACAAGCAGGTTAGAGCCTGTTGAAGATACAAGGCTGGATACACTATCGCACTTTGAAAGCAGACTGCGTATATTAGTATAGATAACCGAAAAAGAAATATTCTGTCGAGGGGAGGTATGGCGAGGATTAGATAAGTGACGACTGTGCGGTGAGCGCTATGCTATTTCTTTCACCATTTCGGTGGCAGCATCAAAAGTGTAGCGTTTTTTGCCGAGAAATAGGGTCTTGTACCGCAAAGAAAACGGTCCGGTTTCTGCTCTTGCAAATGCGACAAGATGTTTGCGGGCTTTTTGGACAGAGCGGGTAAAATCTTCACCAATGCTATAGTTCGTGTCCTTCAGCATAGGACCTTTGGAAAGTATAGTTTCTTTGGTTCTGAAGGAGACGAATTTTGCTATAATTGGCCGTTGGCGGTCCTCGTTATGGCGTCCCAAGCGATGGGTACGCTCTATCTGACTGGGCTCTAAGGTTAACTTTAACTTATCCTGACAGTGCTTAATTATTATTTCTTCAGATTCGATGAATGATTCGCGGGGATTGGAATCTGGAAGGCCATAGAATATCAGGTTGTTGCGGCGTGATCTGTTTTCTGTGTCGTCTATTCGGGCCTCAAGGTTAGTAACAAGAGCTGCCGTCCCGGCGGCAATGGAATTGATGGATTCTAGATCAGATTTTAGGGTAGCAATGTCCTGAAAGAGGCTTTCCAGGTCTGCTAGGCGTTTGCTCAGGTCGGAAATGGTTTGATCGACAGAACGCATCTGACCTTTAAGGTCCTGTACATCCGCGATTATTTGGCCTTGACCGGCTGACAACTTCTTGAGTTCAGCAAGAACACTATCAAGTTTGTCCTGACCAGGGTTCATCTCAACATCTCCGGACAAAAGAAGAAGAGATTTTACAACAGAAAAGCATTCACCAGCAATAGAAATGCAACACTGCAGGCTCGGCAGCTGTACCAGGCAACGGTCACTACATTTTTTAGAAAAAAGGCAGTATGATGGACTAACCTGCGTAGCGAAAACCAGTGGATGAGGAGGCTGCGACATGGCACAGCTACCGAGCCCACAGAGCGCGGGCGGAAGGCGGTGCTCTTTATATGTTGACAGGGTCGATGTTGTCGCTGGCGGTTGCGCTTGCCATCCGATGTCGAGGGTCCAGGAAGGGAGTGCTCTTTTCACCGACGCATCTGCGCCGCTCAAACCGAATGGTCCGTTGTACCCGGCGCAGAACGGCTGCTCTGGGTCTGGTAGAACAAGCCACGAAGTGTCGAAGATGGCTGGGAAGATGAAGGCAAAGGCAGGCGCGAGCACCTGCGTAGCGAAAACCAGTGGATGAGGAGGCTGCGACATGGCACAGCTACCGAGCCCACCAACGCAACTACAGAAAAATACTACAGAAAAGCCTGTCGTTATGGCAAAACGTCTAAACATCTGTTCGTATCTTGGGTAAGATTCTTTATTTCTCTAAACGTGCATTGGCGTAGTATATGAGTTCATATTTCTTCCAATGAAAATGTCAGTTGCGTTCCTTTCCACAGGCATCTTCTTTCATTTCCTTTTTCAATGCAGAAACGCATTACAGGATTAAACGTCGCATTCGCAAAGCTCTTTTTCCTTTCGCACCTTACGGCGAAGCTTTCGCGACTGCACTCGAGTGCCCTTCTGAATGACAGCGTAGATCCTAATTCACTTAGAAAACAATGAAGCACACTGGCGTCCTTATATACATAAAGTGCTGTGCACACATTGCAGAATAGTGTGGACGATAAGTTATCCATATTATCTAGGCGAACTGAGAATAATGGGAAGATTAAGATTACCAAGAGCATGCAAGCCCAGGAAATCTGGACGAACGCCTATAGTTTGCATGCCTGCCACCACATGGCGTATGGCGCTGAACACTGAAAATCACCGCGGGCATTTTGAATCTTTGGTGACTCCCTTTGATTTTCTATGGCCTTCGAAATAGTTGTGAGTGCAGAAAACATGTTATAGGTAATATTTATCACCGAGGACGAATATTCGGCCGTGATAATGACTATGTTCGCGCAGAACTGTCAACTTTTCTCGAAATTACAACTTTAAAATATCCCCATTCAGTTACGTGGTGCTCGCTAATGGCGGAGAGCTGATGACGATAGCTTCTGAATATAGAGGAAAGCTTGGTTAGACGAAGATCTACCCATTGCTGAATGCTGAATGTACAGGAAAGCTCAGCTGGGTAGACGAAGATCTAGCCATTGTTGAATGCTGAATGTGCGGAAAGCTGGGCATGGCTAGACGAAGAAGATCTACCCAATGCTGAATGCTGAATGTACAGAAAAGCTGGGCATGGCTAGACGAAGAAGATCTACCCAATGCTGAATGCTGTATGTACAGAAAAGCTGGGCATGGCTAGACGAAGAAGATCTATTCATTGCTGAATGTACAAGAAAGCTGGGCATAGGTAGCTGGAGATCTACCCATTGCTGAGTGCTGAATGTACAAGAAAGCTGGGCATGGGTAGACGAAGAAGGTCTACACATTGCTGAATGCTGAGTGTACATGAAAGCTGAGCATGGGTACACGAAGAAAATCTACCCATTGCTGAACATACAGGGAAGCTGGGCATGAGTAGACTAAAAAGATCTATACATCGCTGAATGTACAGGAAAGCTGGGCATGGCTAGACGAGGGAGATCTACACATTGTTGAATGCTGAATGTACAGAAAAGCTGGGCATGACTAGACGAGGAACATGTACCCATTGCTGAATGCTGAGTGCACAGGAAAGCTGGGCATGGGTAGACGAGGAAGATATATACATCGCTGAATGTACAAGAAAGCTGGGCATAGGTAGACGAGGAAGATCTATACATCGCTGAATGTACAAGAAAGCTGGGCATAGGTAGATGAAGATGTACCCATTGCTGAGCGCGTAGTGTAAAGGAAAGCTGGGCATGGGTACACGAAGAAAATCTACCCATTGGTGAATATACAGCGAAGCTGGGGATGGGTAGACGAAAAAGATCTATACATCGCTGAATGTACAAGAAAGCTGGGCATAGGTAGATGAAGATATACCCATTGCTGAATGCTGAATGTGCAGGAAAGCTCAAAATGGGCAGCCGAAGAATATTTGCCCATTTCTAGCGTTCCTCGACATTCAGCAGCTAGCGCCATTGCTGGCCACCGGTTGCGAACACCGTGCAGCTCGACGGGAATGATTTAAGCGTGTCCTTGTGAGAAAAGATTATCATGGGCGACTTTCCCCTTCTGCTGCTAAAGCTGACCTGTGAATTCTTTCTTGTGCTCGCACCAACTATTTCCGACGGCCATAAAACATCAATGGCATGCACAGAAAATTCTGAATTCCTGATTTTTTTTTTGCTGCACAGCACAGGAGCTTTTACGGGCAATCGGTGGTAATGCGTTTCTGTGAGCGTTTCACCTGTGCACGCCCATTTTTTTTTTAAATGTAAGTCTGCCGCATTCGTAGAACGCAGTTACGAGTATATCTCTCATTCGCAGGATCGGTATTTCGCACACCAGACGTGCGCACCACAGCGACGACGGGAAGTTGCAACGCGAAACGGAAAGCTATTACGATTACGTTTTGCGGCCAGCAAGAAAATAAAAGCCTAGAAAAGCGCGTAGAATACAAAGTGAGAGGCGCGCGGTAGTCCGTGTGGTTTGTAGTAGAAAAAGGAAGTTAAAGCGCCGTCTCTGCTGGTGCTAGTTAAAGCCACCTTCCTGCGCAGGCGAGCGGTCCAGAAGAAAGCGGGCAGGTCTCTGTCTGCGCGGGGAAATTTCGTACCTATCCGCTCGCACGCAATCTCGCTCCGTATCCGCCGGGTGCGTCGGGCGCCGTCACTTCCGGCGGAAGCGACGGGCTTTTCGCGCAAAAAAAAGTGTCGCTTCCCTCCGAATGCACGTCCTCTCCAGCTTTCTGTCATTACTCTCTTACTTCTCCTGTGGCGCGTTTTCTCCGTAGAGTACTGAGGCTTTCTTTTCCCCCTTTTTATTTTTTTTCTCCACCGAAGTGTAACTGCTTGCTATACTTGGAAACTTAGAAAACCGCCCCGATGCCCCAATGGTTTTTTGTCAAGAAGTTAGCGCAAGAAACGGACAAGGGACAGAAAAAAGGACACACAAGACATTCACGAGCGCTTGTGTGTCCTTTTTGTCTTCTTTGTCCTTTTTTCTGTCCCTTGTCCATTTTTTGCCCTAACTTCTTCACAAAATGCATCACTAACTAGCCCGGCAGCTTGCTCTCCTAAGCCCCAATGGTTACGGCGTTCTGGATCGGACCTAGTCACTGTGTCGAATCCCGTCCACGGCGGCCGTGTTTAGATGGAGCCGGAATAGCTGCTTTGTAGGGTGGGATATTAGTGCGCCATTAAAGAATTGCAGGTACGGTTTTAAGAGAATATGGCTGTAGGTTTAGCATTGCTAAGCAGAAAAATTTGCGCGAAAACAGTTTTTTTGCAAGTGGGCATATTGCCGCTACGTACCTCAAAGTGCAGTTGAGGTGTCCACTTACACAGGGAACCAGTTATGCGCCTTTCCAAAATCAACAGAGGCCGCGGTGGCTCAGTGGTAAGGCGCTCGTCTACCGAGCCGGAGTACCCGGGTTCGAACCCGACCGCGGCGTCCGCGTTTCGATGGAAGCGAAACGCAAGAGGCGCTCGTGTGCTGTGCGATGTTCAGGTGTCCGCTGAGATATGTGAGGCAGATACTGCGCCATTTCCTTTCATCAAAAACCAATTTATCTAAACCTGCTTGTTTTTAGAAAAGGAAAGGCGCATAAGTGCCTCAAGTTTTATGTGGACGCCACCGTCTACTTGCAGCGAGATTGAGGTGTCCAGTGAGCCAGTTACACTTTCTACTCTAGAGGCTTCACACAGAATGTTTTTTTTAGCTTCTAAGTTTCACGAACTGCGCAGCAGCATATTTCAGCTGGGACATTAGTATCATGCACAGCCACCGTAGTGTGGTCAAACAGCGTGCGGTGAAAATAATCCTTATGCGTCCTGAACAGTTCAAGGCAGGTAGAACTCACGCTGTCAGTGTTCCTTAGGGCCAGCAATCTCAACCATGGCTGCATGAGAAAATAAGATGTTATCAACCATGAGAGACTATTACAATTGTCTTCTACGTTTTGGGAAGCGGGTTTGTTGGCATCACCGGCAAGCCAGAGAAAATGCAGTCCACATTTTATTGCGAAAGCAATACTACTTGCACTTTCACGCCTTTGCCGTGCCGCGGCGGTGATCACCATTGACCTTCATTTGACCTTGACTGCATTAGATTGAATTAGATTAGATTGGACTGGACTGGATTGGATTAGATTAGATTACATTGGAGTGGATTTGATTGGATAGGAGTGGAGTGGATTGAATTGAATTGGGTTGGATTGGAATGGATTGAATTGGATGGGATTGGATTGGTTTGGATTGTATAACCGATGCATCACCACAAGTCTAACCACAAGCACCACCACCAGCTACACTACCAGCTGAACCATGGCGTAGGTACGGATATTGCTTTCGCAATTACCGGGCTTAACCAAGCTAAGCCACAGCGAATTTTTTAACTTAGTCTTTGAAATCACGACTTCATGTGGTCGTGCAAGTGCAAATAAGTTTTTCTCCACTATTGTGCCCCCATATTTTTATTCAGATGAGAGGCTTACGCCCGCATTTTAACTGCCTGAAGGAAAAGGATCCCCGACCGCGGTCTCTGAATTGTGACATAGCAGCTGACGCCACGCATGTACCGCACCTACATTCCGCGGAGAGATAATGGAGAACCTTCATGAACATGAAACATTTTTCTATTCATCTCTGTGCTCTACTAACCATGAGTGCGGCCCTTGGACAAACGCGCCTTTGACCGAGTGCTTATGGCAGATTCTCAACTCATGCTTCATTTTTTTTTACATAAGTACAGACATGCAGAAACGGAGGCATGCGAGTCTGCCATCAGGACTTGCTAAAGCTCAGAAATAATTCGTCATTCTTATTTGTCGGAACAACTTAAGCTATCGTGAACACTGTTATTGCTATTTCTCTGGTATGGTACGATACTGTATGGTATGGGAGGCTAACGTTCTTAAGTGACACATTGGCTATGAGGTACATCAAGGGGGGGGGGATTCGGATTAATTAAGATCAGGACATCGAAGGGGGGGGATCGGATTAATTAAGACCACCTGGGGTTCTTTAACGTGCACGTACATCGCAAATCATGCAAGTGGTTTTTGTATTTGCCATCCATCCTAATGCAGTCGCCGCAGCTGGAATTCCATTCCGCGACGTTAGAACCAGTACAACGAACGCCAAAGTCACTGAACCATCGCGGCTAGTTATTGCTGTTTTTCTATGTAGTGACAAAATAACGGGAGGAACGAGCAACGTTCTGCGCTAAAGAAAGGCCGCCCGCCTGCTTCGAACGCAGTTTAACGGTTCGAATGCTAATCCGGTCTCATTCGTAACATCATCGTTGGTTTCCTGCACCTTCCAGTTGCTATGCAATGCCGCGTATAAGTCGACTTCGAATATAAGTCGATCTCCAAGCCCTCGCTGGTAAAGGAGCCTATTCTTTTGGTATAGTTTACCGCGATTTGGCATCGATGGAAGCACATAGCTCAAACGAAGAGACGCGCAAAGCCGTAGTCGCAGGGTCAGTAGAGATCAAAGGCGATTAACAGCGCACCTTCCTGCCTTCAGTACTCAAGTGCTGCCCGGCCGAATAGCAAGCGGCAGACCGAACTGCTGACGGTGGTATAGTTTCGGATTCCGGCGCGGTGCGCTGTTTGAGGTTATCTGAAGTTTTCTACCGCGCTATCTACCCTTAGACTCAGAAATTTCTGAGAGCGTCAGCGCGAGCTGTCCACGTAAACAGCGTGCAGTTCGAATTTTCGTTAGCGCAGATGATTTGCGAACGAATAAACTTTTTGTCCCCGCATGGAGCTCCATTCATCCTGCAAGGAACAAGCACTAGCACGGGTAGGTTACTATAGTCGGGCGGAAACTAGTCAGACGCCGCAAACAGGTCGGCTCCGCGATCCCCTAGTTTACCCTCTCCTCATGTAAGGCTGCTCTGTCCAGCTCTAGCCTCAGCGCTCAGCAAAAGCTGATCACGCGGGGTCGCAGAATGGCAGAAGCTTTGCAGCCCTCGACTGAGGGCACTGTCCACGAGGATCGGTCCTACGGTCACACTTTTTTTAATGAAATAAAAAATTTCACCACCACCAGCCTCCCCCCCCCCCCCCCTTGATTCTGAATGGTCCTTTTTGTAAAAAAATGTTGACTTCTACCCGCCAATACTATCGGGAAAACAGTTTCTCAGTTTCACTCCTGCATAGTACATCGTCACCGGAAACTCCGGCGTTCATCTCCTGGCCGGTTTAAATTCAGGTTTAAGTCTATTAATCAGTACGTACAATAAAGGCGTATCCAGTACAAAGAAAAGCTGCTGAAGAGGTGCCAAAGCACAACATTGTCAGGGGGACCTTCTCGAATAAACCTGGAGATATGAAATGACATATAATGGGAGCATTGCATCAAGGTATCTAAATGCGAAGATGGCAATAATAATACGTAGGCAAAAAATAAGGAGAGAAAAAAGCGTAACATTCAGTAATACTCAATTTGCACAGAGTCAGAATAAGCATATAATACACGAATATAATATTACGCTTTCAGCATGTCAACCCCACAACAACTCTCTTGGATATCAGTCCGATAATCAAATCCACAAAGATGGCGTAGTGAACGAAGGGCGGTGAGCGCAATTAAGAATGCGCTATGCGTGGCAATGTGATGTGGATAGCTGTAGATGGGTGGGGTTTCTGCCGGTGTGGAATACACCCATCGCTTTTACTACTTCGCCCGAGGAAAAGGGGCGAAACCTTGAAACCCCGATAGTTTCTTCAGTTCGATTGCTTGTGCAACATACATGAATGTTGCCAGCAAGGTCGGAGAAAAGCTGTAAAGATAACTGGAGAGTACCTGACCTGCTCAGATAGACACGTGTCGACAGTCGAAGCGGTGCGAAATCAATAACAGGCAGTAACCACCTATCGGAAGAGATGCCTATGCGCAAAAGAAGTATCTAAAATCTGAAAGCGACCTTTTCAGCAGGAGCAACTATGTAGGTTCCAAGGCTACTGCACGCGCACAAATCTGGACAGTATGTCTTTTACAATGCATCCACGGCACTACAAAACATATTACGCAGTTATTTTAATGTAATCGTAGAAATAGTGCCATATTTTTTTTGTTAGTAAATATTATGAAGTACTGCAAGGAGGCTATTATACATTATGTAATTTCCGTGTTTTGTGCGGAATTTATTAAGATTTTATTGTTGCCGGCAGGGTGTGCTGTACGGTGAAGAATATTTTCGTAATTTTTCTAGACTGGTTAGCGAAAAATCACTATTATCTATTGTTAACTGCTCTCATGCAATCTATTTATTGTCACAGAATATACTGATGGTAGATTCTGTTATAATAAGCGAATTGCACTTGAGCAGTGTTAATTTTTTGTCAATAATTTTCATCAATCGCTACTGACAATATCTTTTACTGTTATCTTATGCTGACGCCATATAGTCTGTAATAACGCGCGAACTCTGCCTGAATAACGCATTTTGTTCACGAGAGATATTCATCAGCGAAGTTACGTTCATAGCATTTTTTGTTTCCCTTTTCGTTTTCGAACAAGTCACGAGTTTGATTAACGCCCAATTTCTAAATGCAGTTCATGTATTCTCGATCCTGCTTGTCATTGCAAAATCCTTTCGGCTGAATATTCAGTCTGGTGTAGCTTCCAGAATAAAATCGAGTGATATCAACGCAATGCCAGCGCACGTTCTTTGCATGAAGTTAACACTGCTACCCTAACACTCACTTTCCAAGCACGCAGAATAGACATATATATATACAGACACACGGGCCGCGGCTTGAAGAATCACTTCAGCGACGAAACTGAACTGCGCAACAGCGCGCTGGTTGAGCAAGGATGCAGTTTTCAAATGACGCCTGACCCAGATTCGATTTAATTCTTGCTTCCAGTGTGCAGGCACTGTTTCATTCCTCTCTGCCCGAGGCAGGATTGGAGCTCATCGGTGAAGCGAGGAGAGCCCGACTGCCTGCGTGGGCCGGTTTTAATCAGCCCACGAGCATCGCCCAGTGCTGTTATCATCACCCGCCGCTCGACACAATACCGGCGCGCCATCTCGCCCTGAGCATAAAGAGAAATACGGTTGGTAGAGAGAAAGGGGGGCGAATTTCTATTTAGATTGCAGGGAGAACGTATATCGGAGGAGTGAGATGGTGGAGAGGAGGAGCAGTCGTCGAATGCGTCGCATTGCGTCATTCCGATCGGCGGCGCCAGGGACGGGGAACGGAGTTCGCATTTTAATCGACAACACACGATGCTTTGCAGCTTTGCAGTTTTTCGGGGCCTCGGAGGGCTGTGTAGTGTGGAATCGGGGCTAATCGATGGCGCCCATACTTGCGGATGCTGCTTAGCAGGTTATCAAGGCGGAACGTCGCGGGAACGCAGCACTTTTGAAGCAGTGACGGGGAGTCTGTGTTGCGAAGATGATGCGTTTTTCTCCCACAGGATGTGGAGACAGGCCAGCGGTAGACTTCAGCCGTGTAGCTCTGTGTGCGAAGCGGAGCTCCGTTGTGGTGGTTGGCGCTAGTCTGCTGTGAGAACGATGTTGGAATGCCGAACTTTTAAGGCGAAAGCCTTTATAGGCTCATGAATCGGCGAAGTGTCCGCAGGATTTGTCCGTCCAGCCTGTCAATCACACTTAGTTAAGACTGAATTAGTTACGACTTAATTAGCAATTAGTTAAGACTAAATTATTAATTAGTTGACTTAATATAGTTTTATTTCTAACGAAATTACGTATATAACGAAGACGTGGTATGTCGTAACGCGAAATTATCACGTGATCAGCACGTGTATGTGCGACATCACAAATGACGCCACAGGTGGTGCGACTGATGACGTCACAGGTGGCGCCACTGCTCCCCAGTCTCTCCTCGGTCGACGCTTGGTCCCCGAGTTGAACGGACGCTCGGTGGCGCCAAAGCGAGTTCCTGTGTCTCCTGCTACCAAGCGCGCTCAAAGGTGTCAGAAAGGCTTTAGCCTAAACGCACGTAAGGTGACATAAGTGCTGCCCTGAATTTTTTTTTTTGCCTTGTGCTTAATAGCGCAAGAACCAAAGGCAAACGAGAAACGTACACGCAGCACTGCTCGTTATGCGTAGTTATCTCGTCCTCGTTTTGCATTCGCGGCTGTTAACGTCAATATGCAAAACCAACAAGCCCAAGCTGCCGTTGTGGCCGAAATATTGAAACGGTGAGGAGGTTGAGGTATAGGCTGTTGCTTACTACGGGGGGGACTAGGCTTGCAGTTGCTGACGCGGATTGCTTTCCTTAGCGGCACTTTAGATTAAGAGAAGGTGTAAGGGAAAACTATCACCATTCGTGACGCAGTTCTGTGTCTTTCATGTGACCGGGAGAAAGAGACAGTTTGGCGGGAGGCTTCACTACTTGCGCGGTATATCCATGACACCGAACTACGTGACAAATTAGGAAGACGACAGCTAGGAGCGTTTATATTTCTCGATGCTTGCAGTGAGTAGTTAGAGCTTGCAACATAAGACGTTCTGGTGCCGAGCGAAGATCTCTTACATATTTTTTAAGTATGTAAGAAGGCAACTTTTGCCGAGGTCTTCTTGGTTTAAAAATGAGCGAAACTAACGTTTTCGGGTCCGCGAGTAGCAATCCGATCTCCTACATGACTTGAGAAAAATGCCTGTGCTGTGTCGCCGCGTCAGCCTTGTATGTCAACACCGAATCGCGGAATCGATCGTGTACGCGACGTACTGGTCTGGAAACGGTGCACATGAAGGGTACCTCGTATGGGCGAGTGTTGTGCCTTATTTCGTAAGATATTTTTTCTTAAAATCGCGGGGATGAATCCTTGTTGCGAGGAGTATTTTGTGCCTTTGAATTGGGCTCGAAATACGTCATTGTCATGGAGCCCACCGCTTTGCTAAAGTAGTCACCAGTGCTTTACAAAGTATCGAGTTTTTTTTTTTTTGTGTGCGTGCGCGTTTGTGTGTTACCAAATGATAATTAATAAAGGTACTAAAATTTGACATGAAAGGGAGACGTTGGCGAAGAAAGCCCGCAGACCGCAGACGAACCAGCCTTCGGATTTCCGACCTGTTTTTCCACAAAAAAAAAAGAACTAGAAGCTAAGAGTTTGTCGCCTGTACGCGCCGCTTTCGCCCAAGCCGGTTTTAGCTCTTCCGAAGTACCATACCTTAGTTTATTGAAGCGGCGGCACGTTGGCGCTGGGAGATACCTGTAACGCAGCTAGCATACCTGTCCGTTCCGTGGTGTCGTGCGCGTTGGTTCTCGCCTTCAAGCGTCCATATAAGGAGGCTTGCAGAAGCAACCGCATCACACGAGGCGCTGTCCTTTTGTCGTCCTTGTCTTGAAACGCCATTGTTGTCCCACTGAATGTCTTTTACAGGCTAGATCGGCCCGACCCCTTTGCCGGGTGTCGTCTAGGTTCGTAGTCGAATCACCATATCAATGAAGAGCGGCTCAGAAATGCATTGCGCATCTTTCCCACAACTTCCAGTTCGTCACCTCGACCGCTTTTCATATTTATCATTTTCAACGTGCGTAATGTTAGGTTTTACAACTGTTTAGTATTGCAATCCCATTTTTCAACAGGGAAATCGAGGTCCGAAACCGTCTCTACAAAGATAGGAGCGAAGCACTAACTCTAACGTAAGAAACGGAAGGTTTTCGTAATGCACTCCTCAGCCCAATCCACGCAGTTATCCGCCCCTGCCACTGTCACAATTTACCTTGCATTATATGTACACCTTTTACGACCATAGCGCTTCGAACTGCCCGCGGCACTCTTATATGGTCATTTCTGCAGGTCGTGGAAGTGTCTCCGGCTAGATGCTTACGGATTCGCTGTCGGGGCGGTAAGAACAATTCGCTACTTTTCTTTAGCGTTGTATATAGGACCGGTCTCATAAACCCGTATGAAAGCTTGGGTGGGGCTATTCCTCGGCTGAAGCATAGAAGAGGCCCTGAGCGAGGCAGACTCTTACCACCAAAACAGAGTACCGACGTTATACTCCTCGTCTATTGCAGCTTCCTCGTCGATCCTAGCTAAAGCTTTCATTCTAAAAATGAAAGAATGAATGGCTTTAGAAAAGGAAGAGAAGGAATTTCTTTATAGAAGGCTAGGATTCCAATGGCCTATGGCCACTGGAATCATAGCCTATAAAAGATCGAACCATAAATGACACAGTAGAAAACAGGAACCGCGTGGTAGGGACGTAGGTGGTTTCTGTTCTCCCGTCAGCTGTCATCGCATTTGGGCGTGTGTATTTTGTAATGTCTTGAGCAAACAATATCGAAAAAAAGTTCTAGTGCACCTTCCCCTTAGATGCATTTCAGGTGGTTCGCTCTGCGCAGTGTCTTTAATCTCCATCGTTATTATGTAACCGTACATTCTAATTTAAAATTTAATACAGCAGTACCAACAGGAGTGCTGCGTTTCTGGCTGACTGTGACTGATGATTCCACTTTATACCATTAGCCTCAAAGGAGTAACTGTTGCTCTCGAGGGACTAATGTGGTAATACAGTTTAGTCCCCAAAAGGATTAAGCCCTATTTCTTTTTTACTCCTTTTGTAGCTCACAATGCAAGCGATCACCTGTACACACGCTCGCAGTCTTTACTCCCATTCCCTGCGCTCGCATCGGAGCCAAAATACCTATCGGCAGGCGTCTTGGCGCCCCGCCCGGAGCTAGTGGAAACATAGGCGGAGATTGGGAAGGGAGAGGGGGGGAGGGGTATAGTTGGCAGGCTCAATTTGCGCCGGCAGATCCGCAGCGAAATCGAGCCAACCGTACGGCCAAACAAAGAACAACGAAAAGCGGCGCGGCGATTGTGCCCCGAAAAGGAAATTAGGCCGCTTGTTCCGCCATGTGCAGAACAGAAGAAAACTATGGAGAGCGGGAAAAAAGTGCGGAGCTACGAGAGAAAAGCGCCCAGGACAGGCTGGCTTGAGCCCCGAATGCGGACGAGGCGTGAAGAGTGACGGAGGTGCGGGGCTGGGTGGCGGAAAGTGTTATTCCGGCTTCGCTGGACCTTGACGGCTCTTCCGGAGGGAAACAAGGCGAAGGCTATGCCTCTAGTTGACGTCGAACCCGCTCAGCCTATAAAGCCGGTTTCTGAGCTTTCCAGAAATGCGCGGATGGGTGCAGAGTTTCGCATGCAGACGTCTTTGATGATTTTGCGTTCTTGGAAGCAAGACAGTGGTAGGGGAGAATGAACTAGATGTTTCCTTTGAACCATAACGTAAGAGTAGCGCAAAACCAGGACGACGGACACAAGGGGAGAGAACACACACCAACAACACAGGCGCCTGTGTTGTTGGTGTGTGTTCTCTCCCCTTGTGTCCGTCGTCCTGGTTTTGCGCTACTCTTACGTTATGGATCAATACCGATTTGCCCAAATTTCCACCCTGGTGTTTCCTTTGAAGCTGCTATACGTTTCACCCTTACTGTACGACCGTTCATAGGTGGGATTGCAACTCTTCCGTCAGGGAAGCGCTTGTGTTTCGCTAAGGTGAAAATAATAGTTGAGCTTTCAGCTGCAGAGTGGAGGAGATAGTCTATTGCCTGCATTCAGAAATCTTGTTTGTACCAGAAACATTCTTCCACGGCACAGTTTTGATCAAGGACAATTAATAGGCACGGAAAGGACAGATAATGAGTGGCTGCGCCAAATACACACTTGTCTTTCCTGCGGCAAACTTTTGAAATGAGTAGGTACAGCCTTTGTCAAAAGTTCAGAGCTCAGGGTGTTTGCTTCTAAGCCGTATAGTAAGACACCAGTAGCATTTGTGGAAGGCTTACCAATTTAAGGGGGCAGGACCAGAAATCTTTTTTCGCTTTACTATGGATGCATTACAAGGATGCATTACATGATTACTACGGATGCATTACAAGCCACATGGTGTGGCTCAGAAGCAAACCCTCTGGACTCCAAACTTTTGACAAAGGCTGTACATCTGCGTATCTGTGCAGCTGGGTCTGGACTGGTCCTGTCTCGAGGTCATCGTCAGTCACATCTTGAGTGGTCATTAAGTGCTGCGTGGTAGGTGGCGTTGTTATTGCTCATCATCATCACGACATGAATCTACAGTAGGAGGAGTCTCAGCCATGTGATCTACGAATTTTCGTGTATGGCGCCACACGCGACCACGAATTATTCCCGCGAATGGCCTTAAACGGCCACTCCGTACGAGTCTTCACTGGCCAGGCCAATTAAAGCTTTCTTTTTTAACCCGACAGTATTAGGAGGTACATAAAGGCGAAGACTGTCCGGCGGCGTCTGCGTGAAGGCTCCTTCTGCTAGGTAGTGTTCAGGCAGATTTGCCTCTTTCCACAAGTAACCTGTCAACCGTCCCCCTGACCTTTTGTCCCTCTCCCCTTCCTCCTCTACACATATGGGGGAGAGGACTGAGACGCTACACGAAGAATGGCTCAAGAAAAACGAAAATGACTGAGAAGAAAATGACTCAGACAACAGCTAGGAGTCCTACGTGCAAAATGTACAGCCTCCCGAAGAACTATCTCTGCAGAAATGAAGCTTGCGGGAGCTGCTTTTATTGCGAAAGCAATACTAGCTGCACTTTCAGCCCGTCGCGTAGCGAGGCCGATAGCTACCATAGTAGCATATTGGATTGGATTGGATTTGAATGGAATGGAATGGAATGGATTGGATTGGATTGGAATGGATTGGATTGTATAACCGATGCATTACCACAAGTCTAACCACAAGCACCACCACCAGCTACACTACCAGCTGAACCATGGCGTAGGTATGGATATTGCTTTCGCAATTACCGGGCTTAACCAAGCTAAGGCACAGCCATTTTTCTAGCATTGCTCGGGAAGAGCAACATGGGTCGCACAATCCCTACTGGTGGCTGTGTTTGAAACAGCCACCTGCCAATGCAGTGGTACACCGCTTAACCGCTGCGCCACTGCACTTGTAACGGTATGAGGACTGGCCGCGATCTATGTATGTGATACATTCTGCCTAGCTGCGTAGTCGAAGTTCTGAGAGAATCAGAATTCGAATATATTCGGGAGTGAACAGCATTGAACTCAGAATTGGCACAGTATCAGAACTAGAGTTGACTGCCGAGTGAAAGAAGTATGCTATCGCATGCGCATCAATCACATTGATCGCCCCTAATTTTTATTGGTCCCAGCTCTTACACGGCAATAAACCACCTGTGGTCTGTCGTGCGCATTACATACCTTAGCCACATCCATGTCGTGCTTTCACAGCGCCAGCTCTGAGGGCGAAGGTTCTCGGGGAAGATGTAGTAGTTTTTTGCAGTCAGGAAGTGTCCGCGCTCGAACACGAAATACGGTGGCTCGCACGCTGTCTCCGCTGCCGCACCCGTGTTGTAAAGCAAACAGATATAAAAGAATGGCGCGCAAACGTCGCAGCTAGGCTTTGGAGGGAAAGGAAGAACGTAAGAAGCGGGAACGAAAGCGATGAAACAGTCCTGGCACTCTTGGCGAAGGAACGCCCATGAAAGCCACGATGCTTTTTAATGACCAGCGACTCGGCGGAGAACGGCGGGACTCGCTACCAAGCGCTCTGCAACAGTACACGCGGCTCTTATAGGGAGGGGGGGGGGGGGGGGGGGAGTAGAAGGAGGCGACGACAGTCAACACGTTTGCAGTCTCCACAACATAGCTAGGGCTTGTCCTGTTATCTTCAGTCCCCGCTCTCTGGCTTTCGCGGAATTCAGATGCACCAAATACGGGACACTTGGAGAAAAGCCGGAGCAGCCTGCATATCGACGATGAACAAATAGGATTTAAGCGTTATTGTGTCTGCGTAGCTAGCTCTGAGCAGCCTAATTACTACTTGTGTATACGGCAAAATCTTAATTTCAGCTAATGTATATGAAGTTGCATTTATTATCAAATATTTTTTTTTTACATGGCTAAGTTATGCAGTGATGCAGGTATTATATGGAAGTGCGTACGAACTGTCGCCGTTCTTGGCGGAATAAAAAGGGAGATAGCAATACGATTGCTCGAAAGGACTCTGCGTTAAGCGAGAACTGAGGACGGCTGTGGACTCACCACAGTTCCTTGGAGAGCTGCGGCATATATTAACTCAACGTAAGATATAGAAGGCCAAGTAGCGCATTCTCTTTGTGCTGGCGCATAGATTTAGAGCCAGCAAGAAACTGTACAGTAAACAAAATTGATTTGGTTTACGGGAGTTTAACGTCCCAAGGCGACTGAGGCTACTAGGAAAGCTGTAGTGAAGGGCTCCTGAAATTTCGACCACCTGGGGGTTCTTTAACGTGCGCTGACATCGCACACTATTCGTGCCTCTAGAATTTTGCCTCCATCGAAATTCGACCGCCGCGGCCGGGATCGAACCTGCGTCTTTCGGGTCAGCAGCCGACCGCCGTAACCACTGAGCAACCGCGGCGGCTCCACAGTAAACAAAATGTACGGCTGCTTCGGTGACGTAGCGGAGGTCTCCTAAGTAATTTCGCTCACCTGGGGATCTTTAACGTGCATCGCACAGCACACGATTGCCTTTTGCATTTCGCCTCCATCGAAGCGCGGCCGCCGCGGTCGGGTTCGAACCCGGGCACTCCGGCTGAGTAGACGAGCGGCTTAGACACAGAGCCACCGCAGTGGGTCCATGCCTTTTGGCATAAAGAAGTATTGTGCAGATATAGCTACACGTCGGATTCCCGAAGGAAGTCCAACAGTCTGGTAGTGGTCCGCATCGCATCAGGTGTTGTTGCCAGAGGGCGTGCTCGGCCGGAAGGTCCAGAGTTGGTCTCCTGCGCCCACATCGCAGACAGGAGCGGAGCAGAAGAGACAGGAATCAATGATGAGGGTGGGTGGTGGTGAAAATATTTATTAGGCTATGCAAGGGATCAGCCCGTAAGGGACCGGTCCTTACAACCACTATACATAGCATGGAACTGTGCCGGTCAGGACCAGGTTAGCGCACAGGTGAGGGCGATAGGAAGGCGTAACCTTCGAAGCAAAACCTCTTCCCAGCGCTGAAGGCCGCCAGGGAGGTCGGTGCCACGCGGTGGGGTAAGTGGTCACGTGTTCACCGAAGGTTTTCTTTCTCTATCAGCAGTCTTTTCTCCGCCGATGTGGGGGCGAATTGAAAGGAACGAGGAAGTGGTGTGTTGTGGCTCGCGCCGTCTATCAAGGCGCGTCAGGGGTGTGCGTTTCGAGGAGTCCTTCCTACACGCATTGCGACTTGTGGAGAATTTTTTCAAGTAACTTCTGAATCTCCTGTGCTGTGCAAAGTGTGCCTTCTAGAAGACAGGAGTGGAAGAGGATCCGTAATGCGTCCCTAATGGCCAACAGCTTCGTCTGTGTCGACGGCTAGGTGGGACAATAAGCGTATGCGCTGGGTGTTATTTCTGTGAACACATCAGGACAAGCGACAGCCCCGGCTGCGTCGTCTTCGTTAACACCAGCGTTGACAGACACACCGCATCACCGGAGAGCTTTCGCTCGCAGAGGTGACGCTACTCGCCACCAGGAAACCTAGTAGGAGGTCACACTCAGAGTTGAGCGAAGTTCACCGCGCGCAAGTCCAGTACTGTAGTATTTGATTTGGTTTTGCTTTGGCGTATTTGTTTTTGGTGATGTGGTTGCGTTTGTCTGCTTTCTACAAAAGCCAGAGTAGAAGTCGGAAGAAGTTCATCGTGCACAAGTTATTACTAGAGTTCTTTACATTGCATTACGCTTGTTACGGGGGAATCCTGCCAATTTCGTTCAGCTTGAGCTTTTTAAAAAACAAAAAAAAAAGCAAGCCGCCAGAAACACGCCCAGACAGTTTGCAATTCTCGCTGTTAAAAATACTCAAGAAACCATTGCAATGACAAGAAACCATGTAATTTTCGGCTGTTCCGAGCCTACTTCCAAGCCATCGTCAAGCAACCATGGCCGCCTACTACGGCACCTCAGGAGCATTGCGAAAGGAGCTGCAAGGCTGGTGGATTGGAATGGTGATTACCAAACCACGTTGTCGAGCTGATGTAATGAATATCAGCTTGGCGTTCCGCTGCGCCAATTCCTGGGCTGTTTCCTTCATTCCTGGATAAACAGCACACGCGCACTAGAAAAGCCGTCTTTAGGAACCAGGACGAACGGCGACTTCATTGGCTTACTGTTGTTATTGCCTGCCGTGAGATGAAAATCTGAGAGGACGTCCCTGAAGAGGCTTTGTTTTTCAATGCAGAAATAATTCTGTGGCTTGGTCCCCTAGTTGTTCCTTCTTTTGCCTCCTTGCTTCGTGGCAACGCTTTCACTTTCGGACTACACAGAAACCTGGACAACAATAAACAATGCACAATAAACAACGAACAACCCATACCAGCAAGCACCGACAAAACAACGAAGACCACCGATATATTTGATAGCCTGCAGTGCATACTAGGCCGTTTAGATTGGAGAATAGGTTGTGCGCGATATTCAGGTGATCTTGAAAAAATAGAAATATAGAGAAAAGAGGAAGAGGAAGTAGATAAATAAGAAGCGAGCAGCATCGATAGCGCGCAGAGCATCTGTAAGCAATAGGTCGGAATACATCCCTACATTAGTTACAACTAGCGTATCACGTGTGAATCTGTTATTTTTTTTCCTGGTCTGCGTGCTACTATTATCGTGCAAGGAAGAGAACAGCTCAGCTTTCCCTCCGGTGGTCCTTTAAATACACTGCGAAGCTGATTCGATCGCCAAAAGCGTCGCGTGTTCTGTGGTCTTACACCAGGTCCGGTCAAGCTTGCAGCTCGACGTGCTGCTTTCACGACGACCGCGAGCGCCAGACGCCGCCGGTGTAATTAGGCGCTTAACAACGTCTCAGGACACGCCCGCTCTAATCTCCCTCGGTACTTAAAGCCCTTGCAAACGCTTTTGTCCGACTAGGCTGACCAATGCTTGGCAAACGCGCCGAGGAACCTGTCAAATGGGCGATGCCGAGATTCACGGCTCTCAAGACACTCTAGAAAGAAGCTGCGCAATGGCAAGGACTCGAAAATACTGTCCTAGTTCTTCCTCTAAGGATTATTGCGTCCTGCCACTGAGTCTGAGTGCGCTGGATGGAATTACGACCGCGGAGGTTGGTTTTAGAAGGGTGCGAAATGCGAAAATGTCCGTGTGCTGTGCGATGTAAGTGCACTGTAAAGGACCAGTGGATGTCTAAAGAATAGGAAGCCCACAGCAACGCTGTGTATTCATAACCAAAGTTAAGCCTCGGATCCTTCAACAGCGTATTCAGTTTCATTCCTCCTTACCCTGAGTGAGGTTATGGGGACCTCGTGCGGTGGTATACTGAAGTTGTATAGAGAGCAGTAGGACGCGATCCTCGGGGTGATTACCTTAGGCACAGCTTGGGGTAATAGATTACAGCACGGAAGTAATTAAACTGACTGCGGGACTTCGTACAAGAGTCCCTTCTCGCTCCCAGCGATCGCTCTCATCATGGGGCACTGTCAGAATACTAATTTATCATTTTCCTTGCGCGTTAAGCTGAGTAAGATATGGTTTCTCTGAACCTTCTCGTCCGTAGGATTGAGTTGCGATCACTGGAATTGATACTTCCTCGTACGCAACCAGCGCAGTTCGAATCGCGAGGCAGTGCTTTACACCGAAGGTGGTGAAGTTGCGCCAGTCGCAGTTGCACATCCTGCGCGAACCTGTCGCGAATAAAAGATGGCACGTGCAGTGCCAGCGCTAAACCCTTCTGTGAAATGACGTGCGACAGCTCCCTGGTTCCGAAGAAGGATTGCGTACGTTTGGGTAGTGTTTAAAGGAGCACCAACGCGCGAGGGGAAAGAAAGAAAGAAAGAAGGAAAGAAAGAAAGAAAGAAAGAAAGAAAGAGAGGAAGAAAGGAAGAAAGAAGACAGGAAGGAAGAAGGAAAGAGAGAAAGAAGAAAGGAAAGACGAGAGAAAGAAAGAAAGAAGGAAAGGAAAGGAAGGGAGAAAGAAAGAAGGAAATGAAGAGAGAGATAAAGAAAGAAAGAAGGGAAGATAAAAAGGAATAAAGAAAGAACGAAAGAAGAAAAGGAAGAGAGGAAGAAAGAAGGAGAGAAGGAAGGATGGAAGGCAAGAAAGAAGGAAAGAAAGAAAGGCGGAAAGAAAGGAAGAAATAAAGAAAGAAGGAAGGAAGTAGCGTGGCTTTTTGGGCTTGTTGGTACATAGTTCCAATACACTGTAGCGCAGCAGAAGACGAGGACAAAGTCGTGGTGTTCGTCTCTCGTAGCAACATAGCATAGTGGGCGAGTTGGTATCGCATCTTTAAGGAACGAAACAGCGCAACTGAAACGAAGGACCAAGAAAAAGCGCATGTTTGTGTGTCTCTTTTTCTTGGTCCTTCGTTTTAGTTGCGCTGTTTCGTTCGTCTCTCGTCTCTTGTGCCCTCGTCTTCTGCTGCGCTACAGTGTATTGGAAGGAAGGAAGGAAGGAAGGAAGGAAGGAAAGAAGGAAGCAAGGAAAGAAGGAAGGAAGGAAGGAAGGAAGGAAGGAAGGAAGGAAGGAAGGAAGGAAGGAAGGAAGGAAGGAAGGAAGGAAGGAAGAGAGAAAGAAAGAAAAGCAAGTCGAATATGAACCGGCGAACCAGTTGAGAAAGAAGAATCGCCGCCGTCGAGTCATATTTGCAACCGCGGGCTAGCCTCCGGCTGCCGTACTACATATAGATTATGCAGCACTGCCGACGCGGGAAACCGGTTGGAGAAAAACCACAGAGCCTCTGCCGGTTCGAAGTAATCAAAGAACGCACTCCTTCTCGCTGTCTTTGCGGCGCCGTATGGCCCGCTTCATACGACTGTCTCACTTCTCTGCGTTTCCATTCGCCCTGCATAATTATTTCTTATGCGTCGCAAACAAGGACAGTCGTATCAGTTTCGCACCGCGACATCTTTTTCCAACCGGCATTTCCAGCCAACAACAAAAAGATACCTGAAGTCCGCGTTCACGTCTTGTTACTGCGAGCACCGATAACCTCGTTTCTTTAACGAACGCTCAGTGTTATGCAAAGAACATACATTTTGATTTCGTTCTTCATCTTTCATTTCCTTCCGTCTTTCTTGTGTGTGTCTGGTAAGTGTATAACAAATACGTAGTATTCCTTCGCGATTCCGCTATCTTTGTTCGAAGTAGTTTATCTCTGCCGAGGTCTTTGCTCAAGCACTTGGCTCTCGTTTTGAAAAGAGGTCTATGCGTCTCGCGCTTCGCCTGCTATCGAGTAAATTAAGAGGTCGGAGGCATTGCATCACTGATATTTAGTGCCCTAACGGGCACCTGAACAACGCCCTCATTGTCGCGTTAAACTTATCTCCGGAATCTAAAGTACCGTAACCTGGTTTTTGTGCCGACAAGAGACAGCCGTCCTGCAAAAACTATCGGTGCGGTTCCATGAGTTGAAGCTGATAGAACAGTGCCGATTTACCTGACCCAATAAGAGTGCCGTCACATGGCACGGCTGTTACATTGGTAATCGAATTATGTGAACGTTAGTGTTCGGCTACAAAAGAGTGATGGTTACTGGCGATAGTAGATGAAACGATCCTGTTCCTGGTTATTACTCGTAGCTTGTTCAGTTCTTTGCGCACATACATCTAATGTTTTATCCTTCGTTGGTTCAGTGCGCCCATTGGCGAAGTTCTAGTCAAGCAAAAATTCTTTTATTTTTTCTTGTTGCCTCCTAACGTCCTCCATTCCACATTTTTCTTCCAATTGAGAGGGAGGTCTGCTGTTTGCACAGCCTTGTTCAAAAGTCCCCGGGCCACGGGTTGGCTTTACAGCAATCTGGAGAAGTGGTTATACTGTACCTCTGAAACCGTGAATCTATTCTATCTATTGTGATCTATTGTGAATCTATTGTAATCTAAGAGAAAGACCTTGCCCTCACCAGCAGTTCCGGACTTAACGGGAAGACTTGATCACATGGATCTGTGGCTCGCTTAGCTGTAGGTGTGGACGCACGTAAGCGCATTTTCAGTGTGTCTGGGACCGGTCACAGTATAAGGTCATGGTGTCTTTGCGAGGGAGTGAACATAATCAGGTAGGAAGTGAATATAATTAGGTAATACAGTCGAACTTCGTTATAACGAGATGGTTTATCACGAAGTAATGGATATAACGAAGAAATGACGATTCCTCTTGTAAGCTGGGTCAACACGGGACATTACGAAGTTACGGCTATAACGAAGTAATTGCAGGGCACCTTCAACCTCGTTATAACGAGAAACTGTAATACCTAATTTCTCTATTACACTGCTTGCACATTGGAGTTGTGGCGGTGGCGCAGTCCAACTGCGCATAGTTTTTCTAAGTCGCCTTCTCTCAGCTGACGTGCCTCATACAATAATCGCGGCAAAGTGTGAACTTTACTTGGCCTACTTATGGCAGCTTACCTAATGAGTTTTCAGGTCGTGTTTATCAAAGCGTGTTTAGTTTTTGTTTGTCTCGCTAATAACTCTCAGCGAAAAAACATTTTGCACTGCTGGATGAGAGAGAGAGAGATACAGAGAGGGGGAAAGGCAGGGATGTTAACCAGAAAGGTTTCCGGTTGGCTAACCTGCACTGGGGAAAGGAATGAGGGGATTAAAAAGTGAAGAGAGAAGGAACGAGAGATACAGTCACAATCTGTCAATCAAGGCAGTCTCTCGGAAAAAAACACAACAGTGCCTTGTAAGCCTTGATGGCAGTCGACTGTTGTGGCCACGGACCGAGGATCTTGGCCTCTGTGAAAGGGCGGGGATACTGGACGAGACTGGCCCAAAGAAACGCGCCTGCTGTCTTTCCTTCTTCATAACCATCTCCTCCTCCATGACTGTGATCGCGAAACGAGATGATCACTACCCACCACAGCGACTGAGTACCAGCTTGCGGGTTCGAATCCCTGTGGCGGTGGTCGCATACGATGTCGGGCTCATCAGAGAACCACAAGCGGTCTAAAAAAATGGTAAGCCCTCCACTGCGGCGCCTCTTTCTCTCTGCCTTCTTTCACTCTCTCATTTATCGTTTCCCTAACGCGGTAAGGGTTGAACGCGGGCTCAATTCCGGCACCGAAGGCCACGTTTCGATGGAGGGAAAATTAAATGCGCCCGTGTCGGTGTCAGAGCCCCAGGTGGTCGAAATTATCCCAGAGCTCACCACTGCGGCGCTTCTTTCTTTCTCACTTTTTCTCTCCTTCCTTCCTCCTCTCCCTCATTCTGCAGCTGATGCCTCCACCGAGATGTGAGACGAGAGTTATACTGCGTCTTTCCTTTCCCTTAAAACCAGTCCTCATTTTATTTTTTTCGCATCAGGAAAAAAATATGGCGTCGGTCGTAAAATTAGCTGAGTGGCTGGCGGAAGTAACGTCATCATATCGGATAATTACCATCGGATGGACGAAAGTGACGCCACCGGACCGGGAGGGACGTCATCTCCGGTTAAGATATCGACAGGTTACAATGCTATCGCATTGACGACACATAATTCAATTAGTTGTCCCTGTGTATTTCCTTTTTTCACGGGACGGCTGGGATGTCCAGCGGTAAAGCAACAATTACGGCGTCCTTTCTTTTGCCACAAAACAGTGGCAAGATTGCAAGAGAAATGCCGGTTTACGTACAAAGAAAACAGAGCGAAGCATTGGGACATCGTCAGCAACCCTTTCCGGCAGAGCTGATAAAAATACCCTTTCTCATGCTGTATCTCTTCCGTGGCCACTGTGTCCGTCTGCATTTTTTTTTTCTCTGCTTGTCGGTAGTCCGGGTCGGTGCCCTTCACAACGCGACGTCTTGCACACCACGGCGACCTTCCGTGGGCGTCAGGCGACACAACTGGCGCGGCCTCGCGTGGTGCCGTCGTCGCTCTGAAACCCGGCAGGCACCCATGGCACCATAGAACTGGGTGGTCGTTCATTCCAACCAACGCCTGCGGAGCTGAAACAAACGTCCCTTTTGTTTGTATCTCACTAGGTATGGGAGCTGCATTCTAGGGTAACAATTCCTATTTAGTTGTATAGTACTGCAAAGATAGGACTGTCGCTGGCGAGTTCCCGCGAGGCTTTGGCGCGCCTGCTTTTTTGGGCCTCAAAGGAGTGAAGAAAACTCATCACTCTGCTTGTCAGCGTCATAATCGTTATCATCATAATCATCGTCATCATTACTTCTTTTGTTAACCAATCCTACATCGACTGCCGAACTGCTCGGAGCCTCGGAGCACTACGCCAGACCCACAAACAGTTGCTGTAAATTTGATCACAAAATCTGTTTATTATACTTACACTATTTTCAAAATCATTATCTGCATTGGTCTCTGGTTGGCATTTCGGCGTTGTTTTTGCACTGAGTTCGAAACAGGGGTGGAAATAGTGTGTCCTCTTCGTTGGAAAATGAAATTATCCGAACATGAAATGTTTTCTGGGTAACTCCAAAACTGTCGCTCAGTTGTAAAAAGAAATAAAAGAACTGTCTTTTTTGGAGGTATCCTCACTCGCGGTCAAGTACTCCGAAGGAGCCCATTGGTGTGCTGAATTCTTGTGTTGAGGACGTCAAGTTGATCTGTGCACGGGCAGGATGTGTTACGAATTTGATGACACACGTGTGTCTTCTGTGATCAGGATGTATGTGGGTGCCTTTCTCCCGAAACTTCATGCTCCTTCTGCTGTGGGCTGTGTTTAAACTGGAAGCGAGGGCTCATTCATGCGAGTCGGCCATCCACCAGGAAGCCCAGGGTGACTAGGGTCTTTGTTGCTACATTTATTTATTTATTTATTTGTTCAGAATACCTACATTGCCAGAAGGCGTTATTGTAGAGGGTTTAAATACGTGGGGGTCGCACAGTGGCAAGAAGTTCGCCATAATGCACATGAATACACCAGTTAACAACAAACAACACTAAAATGAAAATTACTGAAAAACATACAGAGAGTGCAATATCGATGTAGAACAATACAAAGAAAATACATATGAAGAGCTAACACAGTAGTATAGGCTATAGTTTGATAAGAAAAAAAAATGCTGAGATAAATTCAATGAATAAAGCTTTCAATAGAATTTTCAAAACCAGGCGCATCCATCATTTCGTTCGGGAGCTGGTTCCAGACATTAATCGTGTTAAGAAAAAAATGAGTATTTCAACACATTAATACGGCACTGATAAGGTCTAATTTTGTTAGCACTGTCTCGGCTAGAGGAGACGTAATCCGAGCCTGCGCCGAGCAGTTTGGGCGGAAGCTACTGCCGAAAATCTCCTCCCCAACTGTCAGCCGAGTTGCCGAGCTTGCTGCATGCGCCGTTGCCATGACTACGCGGCTGCTGTGCCAATGAATCCCAGTGCTCCTTTGCGAAAAACGCCCATGACTTCCGGCACGTTGTCAGCAAGACAGCTGAGATTTCTGGCGCCTCTCCTATGTTTTTCTTCCTCCATGTGTATGTAGAGCATGTACAGCCTTGCTCAAAATTCTTCAGGCCACCATGTGCGCTTTTTAATCGTATAGTTCAGCATTCACGGTACCTGTAAAGGTAGAAAGGTCTCAAAATGTGAAGAAATCAATAGCTTCATAGCTGCCGTACAGCTACCAACTATAAGGCCTAAAAACAGACCTCTTGTTCTGAAGACTTCTGACTAAGGCTGTACATATGCTTGAAAGAGTACGCTTAAAAGAAAGATATGTCAAAAAAAAGTATCGTAACTAGGTAAATACCGCTTCTCGCCACTGCATGTGCCACTAGCCCCTGCCGGTTATTACACTAGTCCCTAGAAGAATGAAGGCGTTGTTTCGCCTCAGCCACGTCACAGTCCGGACAGTTCAGCACCTTAATGTAACGTTTTCTAAGTTTACGAAGAGACGGAACATGTCATTTATGCTTTGCGTCTCGTTGGTGTCTCCAACAAAAACCCCTTTCTTTCTTTCTTTCCTTCTTTCTTTCTTTCTTTCTTTCTTTCTTTCTTTCTTTCTTTCTTTCTTTCTTTCTTTCTTTCTTTCTTTCTTTCTTTCTTTCTTTCTTTCTTTCTTTCTTTCTTTCCTTCTTTCTTTCTTTCTTCCTTCCTTTCTTTCTTTCTTTCTTTCTTTCCTTCTTTCTTTCTTTCTTTCTTTCTTTCTTTCTTTCTTTCTCTCTTTCTTTCTTTCTCTCTTTCTTTCTCTCTTTCTTTCTTTCTTTCTTTCTTTCCCTTCTTTCATTCTTTCCTTCTTTCTTTCCCTTCTTCCTTTCCTTCTTTCTTTCTTTCTTTCTTTCTTTCTTTCTTTCTTTCTTTCTTTCTTTCTTTCTTTCTTTCTTTCTTTCTTTCTTCCTTGCTTCCTTCCTTTCTTTCTTCCTTTCTTTCTTTCTTTCTTTCCTTCTCTCCTTCTTTCTTTCTTCCTTTCTTCCTTTCTTTCTTTCTCTTTTCTTTCTTTCTTTCATTCTTTCTTTTCACGTCAGATATACAAAACGTTTGCAAAAACTGCTGGGCCAATAGCCGAAGCTAGTATAGGCGTTCTTTTCCTACGAAGGCATGGAGACGCCAATGGAACACTTTCAGGGATTTTTCACTCTTTGGGTAACTTGATGGGTCACATTTACCGAAAAAGGAGTTTTCGCGGAGCGTCAGGCAATTTGAAAAAGCGAATTTGTCTCAACCTTTTTTCAAATTGATAGGAGATTTTATGCTTCTACAGAAAAAAAAGAGCCTAGAAGCGGGATTTTTGGGTCGACACTCTCAACATGAATACGCTTATATGAGAGTAAAAAAGGTAGTAAACCGTCCTCTTAAAGGGGTGAGCTGTCCACCCTTTTATGAAAGGGTGTATGCGAGAGTACAGCTTAATGCCTTTTTTACTCCTTTCGGTTCAGAGTGTTCCTGAGAGGAATTTTTGGTTACGCCATACAACATCCCTGCAAACCTTGGGAGGAGCTGCATCGCCGTTGGTGAGCGATGTATCTAAAAGTGGTCTGGTTTAGGGAAAAAAGGCACCCAAAACTGCCATTTAAATTTATCGCGTTTCACTTACATGGCTTCTTTATAACAGATGCGGCCGAGTAGACGTAAACCTTACTCAACACCCATGGCACGAGGAATGTGATTAAAGTGCTTAACTTAATTTTCATTTTGTAGGAAGGTGGCAAATGACGGGAGTGATCGCCCATTCAAACAACTGCTTAGGGTACACACATAACGCAACGCTCCTTCCTTTTCTAAAAAAAAAATAAATATATCTGATAAGCACTCTTGTAATAAGGGAGTAATTACTCATTGGCATCCACCCAAGCGCAGCCATACGGCTACGAAGTTTCTGAGAAAGCTGTATATCTTTCCTTTGTACCCTATGGCTGCGCTTGGGTGGATGCCAATGAGTAATTTCTCCCTTATTACAAATTTACTCCACCTTGCGGGATTCCCCTAAAACATTTGACCAACACTGTTCCCACTTCGAGCTATTGATCAATTCGCTCTCGCCCTACCATAAGCTTGCCGTCCCGGTTAGCTCAGTTGGTAGAGCGACTGCTCCGGTGAAGCGGTGGTCCCGGGTTCGAACCCCGGACCAGGACGAATTTTTCTTTAACTACGAAGTTTCTGAGAAAGCTGGATAGCTTTCCTTTGTAGCCTATGGCTGCGCTTGGGTGGATGCCAATGAGTAATTACTCCCTTATTACAAATTTACTCCACCTTGGGGGATTCCCCTAAAACATTTGATAAGCACTCTTGTGCGGTAGTGATGAGGTGCCACATCGCGTTGACTTTTATCACTTAAGTGGACTGGAATCTGTTGACTTTTCCAGTGTGACTTTGAACAGCCAGGAGCCGAACAAAGCGGAAGAGGAGCCGCGCTATCAGTTCTTTTGTTTAGACCAGGCTAGAAATGCTGATTGTCCTTATCACTCGCTGCTCCACGACAGCGCCTTGTTTTCTCGATTCAGTGACACACCCCCGCATTTTCCTGTGCTTGCGCTTGTGGCTGTGGAAAGGGTTAAGTGGCTGCTTAGGTTTGAGTAAATAGCGTGCCGTATTTTCCGGTGTACACGGGGCCCTCGGTTTATTGTCCGAGGTTGTCAGTTTTTGCTGAAAGGAAGTTTTTTACTAGATAGCCCCTCACCCGGTGGTACAGAGTCCTCTCCCTGAATATAGTCCGCACCCGACAAAGAGGATCACGCTGTTCAATTAATGCTATATTAGGCGATACTGAAAAAGAAAATGCTGTACAGTCGCCACATATTGGTAGTCCGCAAAGCCCGAAATGTTGACCTTTAAACGTGTATAGTCAGTTTGCTATTGATTTCTTTATTTATTGCACCCTCAGAGCCAGAGGCATTACAGAGGAGTGGGTTGCATAGGAAAAATCAAAACAATGAATACAATATATTGAATGTTATCGGAACACAAATTGCACTTTCTCCTGAATATTCAAAGTTAGCTAGTGCATCGCGAAAACGTAGGTTATCTTCAATGGCTTTAATAGCGGAGGGGGAAGGGGGGGTGAGGCTGTCTTACTCTACGGAAGTGCGGGGGAGGTGAGACTTAAAACAGGTGTAGGTAGGGCCTACCGGTATACCAGCATTTACGGTAATTACCTAAGGGTTTGAGCCTGAGTATGCACTCGTGTGTTTGCATGTGCGTATTTATTGGCACATTTGGAGGCAATCTCGCTGCCTGTGCCTGGTTCATATGATGATATGAGTCAGACGGTGTATGGCAGAGGGCTGCTCTAATTAGGCTGAGATGTACGTGATATCGTTTACTATACTAACCGCTGGTGCTTAGCATCGAAGGTCGAAAAATTATGTAAGAGGAACGACTGTAGAATTGTAATCAGTTTTTAAAAATAAAAACAGCAGATTCGAATGCCATCAGTCTTCGGCCTCCAAAGTAGATCAAGACGCTTAAAAACGCACAGGAAACACGTAATCGAAATTTCATCCTAAGTGTACCGTGTCCCCGTCCTTTTCTTGGCGTTACCCTTGCGCGCATCCATCGCAAAGTACAAGCTATCTCGTTACGCCCCCCTGATTCTTCATTTCCCGTCTACGTTGTGACCACTCCTATTCCAACTGTACTGCTACCTATGCCGATCTTGAGCACTATCTTATCTCCTGTCCTTTCTCCCGGCGTTTTCGATTCATCCAGTGCTCTTACTTGGGACGTTACGCTGATTGCGAATGGGAAACTCCAGGAGAAAGGTATTACAAGCACTTGAAAAACGTTGATCAAGAACGGCGCACAAAGGGCGGAGGTTTTATCGCTCGGCCTGCCAATTTAAGCGGCCTGAAATCAAAGCAAGCACCGCCTGCTAACTCTGTCAAAATTCTATACAAACAGTTATCGTTCGCAGATTCGTTAAAATTTCGCCAATACCGTCGATGCCTACTTGCATCTTCCGCGCGAGCGAATTCGTTTTGAACGGTGGGCAGTGCGGGAGCCGTTTATCTCCCCGTTTCGTAGTCACCGTGCCACGGTTGCGTAATCATAAGTTCGAAACCTCATTATATAAATCTTTTACCTCGCGAGCGCGAGGAGCTGTAAGCGCCCCATCTACATGCAATGTTAGCCGGTTTTAACTGAAAGCGATTGCTTCGCTCAGCCGACCCGCCGATTCGCCCTGAGATCTGTCTCAAGGGTATGCGCGGCCTATTTTCGTATCGCGATGAGAATTTCGCAACGAGCTTATTACCTGTTCGCTCGCGCTTTGATAACAGTTCTACGTTGCTCTTAGGCGCTCTCAAGGATGTCTGGGCAAGTACCTCTGCCCCGTTGGACTCTTGCGCAACAATATTGCTCTGATTATAACTGTAGTGCAAAGAAACTAAAAGTCGAACAGGGTAATTGAAACAGGATGGAGCGCTGTGTAAACGCCATTTTTTTATGCCGTCCTACTCCTACTTTGGCACATTGAGAGACGTCAAAACAACAGGGTTACGAAGATTTTGAGCGATAATACGAGGCGAACCCTTATTACAGAACAGATGCCCTTGAACCGGTAAATAGCTTCACTAAGACGGAATTCCTCAATAGATGGCAAAAGCTGGCTGTAATTAGTAGCTAGAAAAGATGAAAGACTGAAGTCGAGAAAAGTAAAACAAGCGCTGCCTTACAACGCTTGTCCTGTTCGTCTGCTCTGCTGCCTTTCATTTTATCGCTCTGTTGATTGACATTGGTTTATTGGTGTTTAACGTTCCAAAGCAACTCAGGCCATGAGGGACGCCGTAATGGAGGGCTCCGGAAATTTCGATCACCTGGGGTTCTTTAACGTGCACTGACATCGCACAGCACACGGGTCTCAAGAATTTCGCCTCCATGGAAATTCAGCCGCCGCGGCCGGGATCGAACCTGCGTCTTTCGGGCCAGCAGCTGAGCGCTGTAACCACTGAGCCACCGCGGCGGGGCCTATTGATTGACATATGGCCAACATATGGCCGGAGTGTTTTACTCCTCTGGGTGTAGCAATGCTTGTTTACGTGTTTTGTTAGAATTAGCTGGTCTTAATGTTGTCGCTAGAGAATTTTACCGTCACGTTTAAAGCCAGGGGGTGAATTTGTCTTTCTGGCTTGCGCAATTAACGTTTTTTTGATTCTAGTCAACTCACAAAATAATCTGAGTAGGAGATTAAGTAAGGAGGCAAAATTCTCATGTTAGCGGTTGGCAGTGTGGGTGACCACACATTGTTTGGTGCCTCAGTGGCGTCTATAAGGTTCTCGTATGTAGCTTATGGAATACTATAAAAACAGAATTAAGTATTGCTCTTCCGTGCACATAAGTCTGAATACAGCTTTTCTTCTGCTCACAGCGGCGAAGCCACTATCCTGTTATCAGTCCTGCCTGCTTCACGTATCCGCACCGTTGTTATCAGGGGAACGGAAAGAGTGACGTAATACACACGATGCGGTCCGTTCTTTTCCCTGCCCTCTCCATACTGCAGGCCACATTTTGTAAACACAGACAACCACGCGCTCCCGGTATTCCCACGGAGGAGTGCTGCGCATATGGTGCGACAAGCCGGAGCAGACTGATAAGAGACAGCAGCTTATCTGGTGGGTGGGAGAGCTGCCAGCTGGTACACTTCGCCGGACCGAGAAGCTCGCCAAAGGTTGTGCATCTGGCGATCAGTATCGAGGTCGGCTGAGATCAAAACCAGATACGTTCACTGCAAGTGCGAAGAGAACGGAGCACGCACCTGTTATAGACATTTCCATTGTGTGTTGTACGTAGATGACAAAAACCCATTCTTTGCACTGTTGCGAACAGGCGCAGAGAAGTCGTTCTGACGCTGCCACTACGGTTGCAGCAGGCGCATACAACAGTCCTGCAAGGAACATGGCGTCGCCAGTGGAGGGCTTTGAACTTCCGGCTTGTGGTCGTCACTGTACTGTACACAGCAGGCAATGTAAAGAACTGTTGATTGTTACAGCGATAGCTTTTAAAGGCACAACTCCCTTCTCTGTGGCGTCGGTGTAACCGCACCACGCTGATTGGTCAGCATGCTGGGACGTCACGGATGCAGCCACTGCAACGTGCCACGTTGAGTAGTCAGAATACAGTGACGTCACGAGAAACAGCACAGGGATGTCACGCGCAGGTTGCAAGATAAAACAACACATTATATAGAAACAAGCTGCCAACTTGCGAACACATATTTAGACACAAAATCGGCGATGAACTTGTTCGTTGTCCTCAAGTCAGTTACTTCTCCGTTCCTTTTTCTCGGGTCAGTATCAAAACAGTTTATTCGGCTGTTGATGTAGCAATACATCCATTGAAATGTCGAGGCTGTTTTGCGAGGAGAACTGAGTGTTTTAGCGGAGAGGAATGGGAAACGTCTCCTGCATCTGTGATAGCTTACACTTTGACTTCACTTTGAAAGTATATCGGCGAATGTAGTTTGTGAAAAACTGTAGGTATATTATAATCTTTTGGAGGCATAAATGAAAACTGTTTACTTTTGATGCGTGTTACGGTTGGTGATACGCCGGGTATTACATGGTTCCGTAAGTTTGTAAGCCTGTACTAAAAAAAGGACGTAAGGCCGTGAAGGATTACTTTGTTGCCAGCTTTGGAGACGAGTGTTCTGGAGATTAAGCAAGCCCATTTGAAACTTTTTATGAGCCCTACCACTCAACAGCGTGTAAGCGGTAAAAAAAATTCTGAAAATAATAAAACAAAATGAAATAAAACAATGAAAATGACCTTCACCAGTGGTTCCACTGCAGGAGGGGGTTAAGCCTTTACTAATAAACGGATCCAGCGCTTCCGTAGGACTTGTTTTCATCCGGACGAACGGATACATTGTTGGAACCGGCAAAGCGTGAGAAATCGACGGCCCTTGTCGAACGGAAGTTTTTCCGAGATCTAAGCATCAGAAAAAAAAATGAAATTAAAAAGTAAGAATGGCAATAAAAAGATACGGCGTCGATTCGGTGTTTCTAAGGGGCCCGAACTGGTGAGAAAAGTTGGCAGCTAGTGCGAGAGGCGTCCGTTGAGCGTGGGGTGCGTCCGCCGGAACCGCACTTTCCAACTCGTCGCTTTCCTTCCTGTTTCGGAAACTCTAGGCGGCAACGTTTCCGGATGCGAGGAACGGAACCGCGCAGGTGTTTGCCCTACCTGTGCGCTTATTTGGAGTCTATTCCATTCCGTTCCCGTTTCTCTATCTCCACTCCCCCACCTCCTTGCCTTGTTAAAGGTGCACTGAAGAGGAATCTGAACTCGTCTTTTTGACGCGGGAACTCGATCTACACCTTCCGAGCATTCTTAGAAACTTCGACTTATTGCCCTGTGTGGCCGATTTCCCTAATTAAATCGAATTAACGTCCGGCTCCCGCCTTTACTTTTTCAATTCTCCCCGTACGGTGGGCGGAGTCGACCAACGCGTGGAGTGATTTTCATCCTGCTCCGTGGAAGCTTTGCTTTCGCTTTATTTTGTTTTTTTTTAGGTTTCCGTGAATAAATAGTTTCATTCGCAGATAATATAGCCGCAAAATAAGCCCGCAGAAATAAAAATACGCGCGGACTATTTGCTTCTACGGACTACTACGTATTACTCCGCCGATGGCAGAGCGGCAAGCCGCCACGGGACTGGGCGAAAGGCGTTGATCGGCTCCGCCCACCGTACGTGGAGAATTCAAAAAATAAAGGCGGGAGCCGGACGTTAATTCGATTTAATTAGGGAAATCGGCCACACAGGGCAATAAATCGAAGTTTCTAAGAATGCTCGGAACGTATAGATTGAGTTCCCGCGGCAGAAAGACCAGTTCAGATTCCCCTTCACTGCACCTTTAAGTTTTCACTCGTTGGTTGTTGCTTGGTCTGTTCGCGTGTGAGAAACGGCAGCACGCTCAAACGTGGTCAACACAATCCGACGTGTCTTGTGAAGTGATAGCTAGCTACCGTTGACGACTTGTGAAGTGATAACTTTCTCTATCACTTCATCGCCTCGAAATTCCCTGTGCTAACTTGTGTTCTACTCTGCCGTCTTCCTCGCTTTCACCATCGTTCAAGTGTGCGCATAGTACCAACGATACTCACAGACTTCCACGCACGAATCCGACTTGCAACGCATCTATACTGCAAAATCTGCAGCGACAATTTTCTTAACTTGTTTTGTTTGTGGGGACATGTAAGGAGAAATCGGGGCCTGTCAGTGGGGTCGGCTGTTCCTTTCTTGCACAGGGGAAAATAACGTAAGAAGAGACGTAACACATGTAATACGCAACACACAATACAGAACCCAAAAAAACGTAGTGCCCACGACATTGGTATTATAAACAATTAGTGGAGAATAAATGATAAACAATGAGTGATTGTAATCGCAGTAAAGTGAAAATAAGCAACAAACAATAAACGCAAAAATTTTTGATTATTAATAAACAGGGAGCGGTCAGTGCTTCTTTCTGGTGAAGAATGCCGGTGTCATCCACACAGCATTTCACGCAAGAATATCACATGGACGGTACGTAGCGCGCCAATGTTTCTGTATGCTGCTGTTACGAACTATAAACACGCACACGCGTATATGGGTGTATAAAGGGAGTCGTGTGTCCTCTACCGCACTCCTTTCAATAAAAAAGAGTTCCTTAGCGTACAGCTTTTTACTCTGTGTTTATAGTACGAGTTCGCATCTGAAAACACGCTATTTAGCGCAGAGTCCGAACTCAACTACGTAAAAAGTCTTTATGATTTCGACTAACTTGGAGCTTAGCTAGCTTTTCGTTATTCGTTAACTTCGTTCACCACGAACCAAAGCGTTTCGATTGGTTCACCCTTCAGTTGTGCGCTTCGTGCCATGTTTTTTTTTTTATTTTTATTTGCACCGTGCCCCATCTGTATCCAACCAACCCTTTCCGCATATTGCTTGTCAGGAGCCGCTTCGACATCGCCGCAAAAACAGCACTCATCTTGCCCGTTCCGGAGAAGATATAAAGCTCATGCATCGCCTTAGGGGGTCGATAGAAAACGGTTTCCCTCTCCTTCAGCCAGCCCCTCTCAAAACCCGATGCACTTTGTGGACGACACAAGCAATCGTGAACGATCGTGAACCGACACGACGACTACGAGTTTTCCCGCTCGAAAAACATGTCCTACCTACCCACTTGCACCCGGTCGCGAGCATAGTCCTTATACTTTGCTCCGCGAAATTCCTTCGTGCCCGTTTCCTTCGATATTTCTTTATTTGTTTTTGCCCCCCACTGCGAATGCTCCTTTCACGGGAAACGCCTTCGAGGGAAGGGAGATTGGGCGTGTTTGTATATGAAAGCGTATGACAAGCCAGCTTGAAAAAGTGCCCACATCGCAGGTATACTGCTTATGCGGAGAGGGCACCCATCATAGACTTCCAAACGACGGTCGGTGGGAGCGTGTAGTAGTCCGTGGCTTTGAAAACTACGCTCGAGGCAGTAGTCGCGGAACGCTTCTTTTTCCCTACTGGTCTCCTTCTCACCGCTCGTCTTTCTATTTTCGCTTTCTATTTTTAGTTCGTTCTATCTCTGTTTTATCGTTTCTTGAATTCGAGGTCCACGTGCCTCGCGTCATTTATAACTTTTCCTCGCATCGCTGCTGCTATAGCTTAGGCGATTGTTTTCTCACTTGTCCCTTTTTCTTTATCTTCCGTTATCTTCTCGGTCTTGTCATTTACGCTCTTCGTCGCGTCCTGCGCTCATGCCCTGCTGAGCTTTCTTTGCCACCGCATATCGGCCCTGTTATATATTTCGTCTATATATAGTTATATTTATATTTCGTCTATATATATAGTCTATATATATTTCGTCTTTATATAGTTATATATTTGTCTTCCCACTCTCCGGACGATTCCGAAGAAAGCGAGTTGTCGACGCTTCTTGAGTTCCGAATGCGCATCCTGTCGTGAAGAAGCGCGTTTACTCTTACTTTTTTCTTGTCGTTGCTCTCTTTTATTTCTTTTTTTTTTCGTGTGCGTGCAGTAGTCTCGATCTTACCTTTGTGTATCCTTCCTCGTTTTGTTGCTGTCGTTGAACGTTAGGCGGGTCGCGAATGTCACCGCGCTTTACGGCACCCTACGATGCGTGCAGTCTGCGCGAGATGAAATTCAAAGAGTTTTTCGGATCGTCTTTCGGCGCAAGCTGTGCGCGCCGCCTTGTGTACGGGCCATAAATTTTCGGCAACTGCCGACAGGTATGTTTGCGCAGTCGCTTATTCTGCTAAGGTGGGCGTTGCGTGCGTTCCGGCGTTCGTCTTTGAAAACCGATTGCCAGATCTAAATGCGTTGCCGAGGTCTGTTCGGGTGCGTTTGTGTCGAAAATGTCGACGCGAGTTCACGCGTGTTATAGATGGAAGGGAAATTGGGAATGCCGTTGCGTGGGCGCGTAGAGCGACACAGTTGTGCGTCTGACACCTAATGCAGTTTTCTACTAGTTGGCCTCGCTTTAGTATATATAATTTGCTAAATGAAACCCTTGACGCCCGGCATATGTAACACTGCACAGACTGCACTATATGTGGACCTTTGATTTGTCCTGCCGAAAGAATATCGAATTCTTTTTTTTTAATTTTGAAGACTTGCCATGTGGCATTGCGCACACTGTAGTTTTGAGCACATTCTCTGAAGCTGATTGAAGTGTCAGGTGCCAGGGATTAAGAAGACATGCTGAAATGCCGCATTTCAGGGGCTAATTCCGGAGACAAAGAAGCCTGAAGTTTCAACGAATGTAGTGTCGCATCAGAAGGTGGTGCAATGGTTTTTTATTTGGTGTTGCTTTATTTTGTTTATTGTACTTCCTCCCTATTGTGTGCTTAGTGTATGCGTGATTTATCAACGCTTGCATAGGCACTGATAAGCGAGCTTTTTGTTATTCATCTGTGTATTTCCCACTAAACCTACCGGTTTTTTTACAGTTGGGGAATTTGGGGGACTGTTCCGAAGAAATGTTGGAGATTCAGAACTTCTCTGTGACATTGTCATTACCTGGTCAATACAGGGATAAATTATCAAGCACCTTTCGAGGTGAGCTTGCCATTCTTGTGTCGTTCAATAAGTAGTACAGGCGTTATGTTTAATTAACACAGGTAGTTACATAATTGCAGCAATTCTTGCTGCGACACGCGTTCTATGCCCGACGCTCAGGCTTATGACAGGATGGGTTCCTCCAATCGCACGGGGTGTCACATAAAGCATTGGTGAGATTTGACATATAACTTCATTCCTGACTATGCATCTTTGCCTGCTTTTTTTAACAACTCGAGAATGAAGTTTCGTTGGCAACAAAACTCTTAGAAACAAGGAAATTCAGAGGTAATAAACTGTGAAGTAACAAAGTTGTTCAACAAAACAAAAGAGGTAAAAGAAGATTAAAGAAGCGGAAAAAAATGGAAAGAAAGGAATTAAGAGAGAATAGTGGAAAGAAAGTAAGAAGGAAATGAATAGATGGAAAGAAGAAGAATAGAAAGAAAGGAAGGAAAAGAGAACGATAGAGGGAAAGAAAGGATGAAAGAAGTGAGGAAGAAGGACATAAAGGATGAAAGAAATGAAGAAAATTAGGCATGAATATTGAAAGAAAGGAAGATGGAAATGGAGAAATGAAAGGAAGAAAAATGGAAAGAAAGAAGGAAGGGCGAAATAAAGAGAAAAAAGGGTGAAAGAAATAAAGAAGGAAATAAAGCTGAAAGAAATGAAGCAAGTAAGAAATAAACATTGAAGGAAGGAAATAAAAGATAAAACAAATGAAAAAAGAAAGAAATTAATATTTAAGTAAAGGAACAAGGAAATGAAGAAAGAAGGAAATAAAGAAAGCAAGAAGGAAAGAAAGGGGTAAGAAAAAAGCTGCTGGAAGGTGACACACTACAACAACCAAAAAACTACTTTTCTTATGGCTTCAGAGGACACGGTGGGGCCAACAAGTAGGTTGTAAGAAGCTTGTGAGAAAGATGTCAGCGTTGTGATGATGCCCACCCCCAACCGGGTGCGCCGGCGTACTCTATATAAACGTTCTGCTGATGTCCGCATGTTCGGAGCATCGTTAGCAGATTTAATGAGACGGGCGATGTGTCGTGCGACGCGAGTGTAATGTCGTGCTCCTTCAGCCGCCGCCTCGCTAAGTTATCGTCATATTTTTACCTCGATCTTGAAAATGTGCGTAGTTCACTCTGAGTCTTGAGCGCTTAATGAGGCTCCGTCCACTCGACCTGTGATTAGCCGCGCAATTACCTTGTCCGTGCCTTCGCGTTGGACACTTTGCGCGCTAGGTTTGTTTTCTTTTTCTGTCTTTCTTGCTTCTGAATATTATTAGCTTTGCTCACCTGTGTTCGATGTTTTCTTCCTGACGTGCCTTTTGCATTTATTTTTATGTTTTTGAGCTTTGCTGTCAAGGCGTCCTACTCAAAACGAAACTGGCTCTAAACGAGTTATCCGCGATTGGGCGGCAGATAGCAGTTCATCACTTTCAAACTCTGTAGAATTAACGTGCGTGAACTAAACACTGCGCGGTCTTCCGTGACGTACAGCTTCTCTAATGCATTTCTTACCACGAAGAATCCTTTATCGTTCACTCATTTGGTGCATACGCAAACAGGTGCGTGTGAAGCACTCCAGTGGAAAGTCACCCATAGGATCACCGTAGCGTTTGTTGTTGCGTCGTGTGTTTTTCATCCTTGCTCCCTGACGCCGTGCATTTTAAACAGGCTATGAAGACAGCCAGCTGTTTGTTTTTATATGCTCAATGTTTATTTTCAGCGGAGGTTCAGTCGACGGGGAGTCTCGAGAGACCGATTAAAGCCCCCCCCCCCCATGTACCTTTGCAGCCCCAGATCGATCACTGATTAAGCGAAACACAAAAAAGCCCGCGCTGTTTGCCGCACCGTTATAATTTTTTTTAGACAGTCTATAGACCGTACGTAGACTGTGGTCGATAAAGTCTATAGATTGTCTATCTATGAATCGTGGAGAAACGTCTACAAGCAATGCAAATCTATAGACAATCTATAGATTTATCGTTACACAATTGTAATCTATAGACTGTGAATAGACAGAAGGAAATACCTATAGAAAGGCAACATAGGTTATAAGAAGTCTATAGGCTTTCTATAGACCACTTTTATAAGGATATCAAGACGAATATTTGGGCAGGCTATAGATTGTAGCACAGGCTATCGCCTGTTGTGGAAGTGTTAATACTACTGGGCCTGTAATTTCCTTGGCTCTCTCTGTACGCAACGTGATTTTGCAAACTATTATTCCGAAATACTCAGTTTTAAGAGAACAACACAACACATATACGAGAAACAGCAATTTTCACGGTACGAAGAGCATTCGCGGTGTTGCGTTTTTCCGTCATAACTTAGCGCAATCCGCAGCAGCAATTAGTATGCGAGGCCTGCTTCGCGACTTTGTTATTCTGAAAACCCAGATCGCAGGATCGCGATAGACCACAGGTCTCGTCAACCCGTTCGGATTCCGCGCCGGTTGAAGAAGTACGCACGGGCTCGTCTGACTCATGGCTTCGCCAACTGAAACGGCAGTAAAGCCTGCAGGGAGCAGAGCGTGTATTATCGTCGGTGGGAAAACTTCGGTATAATATATGTGATGTCTGAGCCATCCCGCGGTTATCGGGAACGCTTTTAAGAACAGAGAGGGAGTTGATATGTATTGATGAGGAGGTAATCGAGCTGAGTGGAACGGTTAGAGTTCTCTCTCTCTCTTGGGTGGGCCGTTTATTAAATAATGCAACGCCGATCGTATAGACAACGATAAGCGGCCGTTGTGTCTCGGCTTGGCAGTCCCACTGCGTCGTCTCCGTAAGTGATCAGTCTACGATTGAAGAAATTTTGGACTACTTTTTATCGCGCTTTCTTATATATATTCCTTTTATTACGCCAGAAACTTTTTTTTTTTTCGGTTACGGCGTCTCCTTCTCAGTTTTGTTTTAGCCTTCGACTTTTTTTCTGCATCGCACGACTCGTTGGCAGAGCTGACGTCACCGTGCCTGAGTGATCGGTATGGTCTTCTCTCCACGTACTATTCGCTCCAATTTCGGCGCGCGTTGAATGCCAAGAGCGAACTCGACGCTCGAAATGAATTTTCAGTACCTCTTGAGCAATGGAACGTGTTTTTTTTTCTTTCGCTGCGATGACTGCGTTTTCTCCAAGGCGCTACAAGATCAGAAACTTGGCGCTGTTTAGACTGTGTACTCTTTGTGTTCTCAACGGTTCCCGACAAGGGATGGCTGGTACGTCCTTTTAATGCGCCACCAGCGGTCATTGTGTTTAAACGCGTTGATCGGTACACATCTGCAGCGCTTAGCCGTTTAACTTAAGTAAGAAATGAACGTCAACCAAATTCTTGTAAGATAAGACGACGTTTCGGAACCTACTTGTTTCCTTCACCAGGTGTGACGGCAGGCGAGTTGCAGCTTGGCACTTTAAGCCCATATATAGTCGACTGCCGAGTCGTCTATAAGACTATGTTAGAGAAGCGTCAGAGAGCGAGGAGCGGTGGCCGGGCAATGCCAGGCCTCAGGATTGACTTTGACGGAGCCATTGTGTTGGAGACCGAGCCACACCTGTTCAGAAGGCTGCTCACACAAAGAGAAGTTTATTGTGTACCGTCAGAGCGCCCCCCCCCCCCCCCCCCCCCACACACACACACACTTGGAAGGGGTTGATACAAAAGCACTGATAAAAACTGCAAGACACAGATAGGTACTGCAGGTACACAAATCTGGCCTATACACTATACACAATACACTATATCTGGCCTATACACAATATGCAGGGTAGCACCCAAAAGGCTAACAACAACGCAAAGCTACTAAAAACAAAACAAAAACGGAATGCAGCACTCAAAGGCGCAGTTCATGCGGCCTTACACAAAAAATGAACAAAATAATCTTTGAGCCATGGCACATTCAGCAGGCGCGAGGGAAAGTTAATCGCTCCTTGGCAACACTTCAGTCTTCCTAAACCTACTATTTACGTTCAGCGACCCGGCGGGCGACTATCCGTGAGCTTAAAAAACAAGCGGCAAATCGCCCGCTGTCACGTCTGATGAAAGAACCGATGTAGGTTCCGAAACGTCGTGTTATCTTCATTTCTAACTTAAATTAGCTTTTCCGGCCAGACAGACCTCTGTCGAATGATCTCTTTTGAGCACTTAGCCGTGACCTGTGCGACTTTTTGTTTTGGTTTCAGCCATTCGCTGTCCGTAAGACGTGGGCTCCTCGTCTTCAAGGCAGCGGCTCAAACATGTCGCGTGTTCGTTGCGGTTTCGTATTGCGTTGGTGATGTGGAGGCGAAGTACAGTCTTTGTCAAAAGTACCCAGGCTGCATGGTGTGCTTTTCATTTGTATAGTAGAGCCTTTACAGCTATCCCTAAGGTTCAAAAGTTCTTTGAAGGCGAGGACAGGGATTCTCCTTACCATACAGAGATTTAGAGCTTGAGGGCTGGCATAATAGTTTAAATAAATGACTGAGAAGCAAAACCATGCAGCTTGGTTACTTTTGACAAAGACTGTACATGTGGGATTGGGCTTACATTAATAATGCCGGCATTTGCTTCGTCTACGTCTCACAGAGCAAAACAAATATGCTGTAGTTGGATAAGAGTTTCCAGTGCGCGCGAAAAGCAGTTTAGAAGCGTAGGTGTAATTTTTTTCAGCGGCAACCAAAATTAAATATCCCGTAATAGAAGACGTACTTCGAGGAGTTCGGTCTCAACACACCCGCAAACAGCAGAGCTAGCAGGTTCGTTTGCCGCTCACGCGTCCTGCAGACTCGTCCGTAGTGGTGTTTCCTGCCTTTGCCCCAGGAGGTCCGTCTACACTGAAAAAAAAAACAAAAAAAACTCCAGCAGTAACCTTGCCTCTTCGCGCCTCTCATGTTCAGGGGAAACAATCAGGAAGACGCTATCCTGGGGCACATTCCACTTTATCAGGTTTTTTTATAGCACGTGTGGCCCACCTGGTCGCCTCGTGTTGAACATGTGCGTACCGCGTGGTTCAACATGCAGCCAAAGCCTCGGGGTGTCTCCTATATACCTGCTTCCCAATATGCAGGCAAAGTTTAGAATTCGTATCATTGTAACGTGATCCAGTGATGTGTATGTAAAATGAAGGTAAATACAGCTAAAGGCGGCAATGATTTAATTGGGCGAATAAAACTAGGAAGCTTTGAGGGTGTAAGGTGGCCTCAGCTGGCACAGGACAGGGTTCATTTGCGGGATAAGGTTGATGCCTTTGTCCTGCGGTCGACGTAGTTAGGCTGCTGCTGACGATGATGACGATTAATGTGATGCAAGGAATCCCAGTTCCCACAGCGATGGCCCTCTGGTAGGGCACCCGCATCGTATGCGGGAGGTAGTGCGTTCGAATTCCAGCACTGTCGGGAACCTACCGGTTTTCTCATGCCTACAGAAAGTGCGGAACGCTTGGGAAACGCGCCAACCCGGCTTGTGACCAAATCGTTGCACTGGCACCTTTCCCAATAGTGTAAAGCCCCTGAAAACGTCGACTACCCTGGTAGATACGTATCATCTATTTCCCAAATACAACATAATTCCTGTTACCAAGCTGTTTGATTATATCCTTTGCAAGGCAATTAAGAATGAAAACGCTAGCAACAGTTCATTTCTACATCGTCTAGCCAGGTTACAACAAAACGCTACTACACGCCAGACACGTTACACGGAGCTCTGGAAAGTAAGGACGTTTCGCACAACATACGGCCTACAAACACTACATAATAAACTACCCCGGTTACTAAATGATTTAAATCATAAACATATCCAACTTGAAAAGGTGACGTTCAAAACACTCCGCCGGTATTTCAACATGTACTAGGACACTTCGCTTGCCATTCCTGTTTACTCTGTCACATTGTTGTTTACCCTGACTGTACCGCTTGTCTGTATTCACTTTGATTTGAATTTTATTTGAAGCAAAAATGTGCTTAATTTATCTGTTACTTTCGCTAAACTCATTGCCATCGCACATGAATGTTCCATTGCTTTTGTAAGTGCTTTCTAGCTTCATTCTAACACATTTTCTGTATAATTTTATGTAGTTCTTATGAGTGATTGTAATTGCAGATGTTTTCATGTTTTGTTCTATTTTCTTTTTGGATGAGACATGCCGTTTCATTGCGCCTATGATGCTGTCAAGTGTATAGGGGGGGCCTCCGGCTTTGTCAAGCTGTCGCTTGTGACAGCTTTTACTGCGGGTCTCCCGCGCCATGTATTCATTTGGCGCAAATAAAACCATTAATATTATTATTATTATTAGATGCGAGCAGCCGTCAGAGGACCGGAGGGTTCCGAATGCGTTGGAATTCGAAACCGTGCAGCATACGAGGTGGATGCTGTAGGCCGTCGCTCCTGTGTCCTATGGGTCCTGAGAGGCCCGCGTATGCCAGCATTGAACAAGGGACCGAAGTTTACAGCGTGGACATTCTATCAAACAAATGTGAAGGTGCTTTCTCTGTGCGCAAAGTTTATCTTAGTCTTGGTATAGTCCTGACTGCATCAGGAAAGCTTTCTCTCTGAAGGTCCGTGACATAGGTTAACACATTAAACTCCTTGGACTCGTCACTGAATTTTTATTCAACTGGCTGTCTGGTCAGTAAACAATCTTGCAAGGGTGGAAGAGCGGGCTAGTTGGTAGTTCATCTTGAGGAAAAACACAGCGCACTCCTAAGACACGGACAAATAAAGGCAAGACGATACAGCGCTGACTTCAACTTCAGAGTTGAAGTCAGCGCTGTATTGTCTTGCCTTTCTATGTCCGTGTCTTAGGAGTGCGCTGTGTTTTTCCTCAAGACAGTAAACAATTATCGATGCCTGCAGTGACCATGACGTTGTTCCGACCCCATTGCTGTGAATAACCATATGTTAGGAAGACAACTAAGATATGGGTCAGACTTTGCCACCTGTTCTGGGATGAGAGACGCACAAATTTAGCTAATGTTCGTTTCAGGGCGTCGGTACCAACAACTTTATAACTTTATCAGTACGCCAGCTTATCGCAACACATGACAGTGGGTAACTAGACCGCCGCGAAAAGCGGTCTGATGCGAAAGCATATTGCAGTTTTAACAGCAGTTAGCTGTATAGAGGACGGCAGCGTCGATATACATTATATAAGTTGCAAATGTGAGCTCCTGCCTTCGTCGTATGACGACCGAAGTTGTTATACTGCTGTGCTGGCCGAGTGTGTCCGATGTTTCGACTTAATCCTGTTGGACCCTCCCATGTGCATGAGAGAGATTGCGTTCGTATGGGAACTAGAAGGAGGGGAAAGGGTAGGATAAGGCAAAGTATATCTCCCTGACTTCTTCGACACGCAAGAAGACGGAAAGCCTGCGTTTTAGATTCATGCGGCAAGAAATCATCTCCCAGAAGCTTCTGCTTTTAAACACCGAAGCCGTCTTCAGACGCACGCCCACGGCATTCCTCGAGCATTGTCCTAGTTTTCTCACGATGCCGTAGTGAAGTGGGGGTAAAACACACTCACACGAGCACACAGTCTTTAAGACGCACACATAAACGACAAAGTACACCCGCACTCGAGCGCCGACACATCGTCTTGTGAGAGAAAGACGCTCCCGTGCAGAGTAGGCGAATGGTTCGGATATGAAGAGGCGCAACTGATACAAGCTCGCTCAACGATCGCCCGCCGACGACGCCTCAAGCCGCAGAGGAGCTCCTAATGACTCCCTAATGTCTTTTTCGCCGAGTTCGTGCCTTGAAAGTTGCGAATTCGCTGTGTACGCGCGCCGCCCGCCGGCTCTCCAGTTTGTCACATGGCGCACACTTTGTTTCTGTTTTACAACCCCCCCCCCCCCCCCCCCCCTTTTCTTTTCACGCGCACTCATCAAAGAGAGCGGTGTTCCTCACGACGCATGGAGACGGATAACGTGTCTGTATCGACGACCATTGGTTCTGATATTTACTTCTTTCGTTCCTTCCGTCGGTGCGGTGAAGAGAACCCCGCAGCTGTCTATAGCGAAAGAGTCGAGGGAATGAATCGGATATAACGAAAAAATACGAAGAGACGACTGCGAGCGTTCCTCGGAAGAAAAAAACTGCTTTCATCTTTTTGCTTTTGGATTAGGCAAGAGGCAAGAGATGAATGCGGTTTCTAAGCAACGCGCGTAATGACGCTCAGAAGAGCGAGTAACTGGGAGCAGCGTCGCGCAAGGGTTCTGAAAGGGTTGCAGGCTATGCAAGCGTCTGTTTCGAACGACGGGAAAAGTTCGAGCGCAACTTTACTCTTTCTGGATTTTTCTTTCTTTTTGCTGCGAGGCTACAAGAGCTGCGCCTGAAATTGAAGGCTGCGCTGGGAACGGGGGTGCTGATATGAGAAATTGGGCACGCGTGGTTTGGTATTGCGCGCCGGCTTTATGGGATGACGTCACTATGCTGGAGTGTGCTGGAGCGCGAAACAGACTATAGAAGTATGTTGAACGCTGTTTTGTGAGCAGAAATTAGACCCTAAAGGGGTGATCAGGGCTTGGGCTTGAAAACACGCGGTTCTTATCAAAGGATAAGGCAATGAAATGTAGTTACACTCTAAACATAGAGGAGTAAAAGCAAGTGAGCTCTCCTCTAGCGTCCTCTTTTTTTTTTTTAAGGCAGTGCGCTAGGGGGCAGCTTAATCTCTTATTATTTCCTTATAAGCATATTAGTGTTTAGAGTGTACAGATAACGTCCCTCTCTCGTTAGCGAGTGAAAGATGAAAGAAAACTACCCAGATAATAATTGTTGTCGCAAGATTCTTCATCTTACCCGGAGGCGGAGAAGTGATAATAACATTGACCAAACACTCGGTTGTGAATAACGTGAAGTTGATGGGAGCCGAAAGTTTGTGAATTGTGTGTAGTTTAGGGTCGGTAAGGGGTTAGCTAGCGAGCAAGCACAGAGCAAGGTCAAATTGGAACATACGAGCCAGTCACAGGGAGAAACGCAAACAGCTTCCAGGCTTCAAAAAAACAAACAAAACATGTTGTCCTGCGAGAAGCAGCGAAAATGAAATGACGTCGAACATATCGGAGAGCGGAAGAGGCGGGCTAAGATAAACACGGTAGCAGCGAATCCTTAGCGCAAACGAGTTGAAGAAGTCGCACGCACACACAGACGTACACACTCTCAAGAGCACAGGCAACGCATACAGAACACATACAAAATACACAACACACAGCACACAGAAAACACACGCAGAAGCGCGCGCACATACAAGGAAAACTTGAATAACACCATCTGTCGGGCTAGTTGGTTGCGATCCATATGTATCAGCAGCGCGAACACCACACAGGAAGAAGAAGGAGAAGAAGGTAAAGAGCGCTGAACTTCCAACTTTTATTTGAGCAAAAATTGAACCCGCACTTTTATACATATACCAGGTAAAATCCCACCAGGGGGTAATCAAGGCGTTCTATCGAATTGGGACCAACACGATGTCCAGGGCATCAAAATGATAACTACTATCACACTATTCAAAGACTTCCATGAAAAGCACGAATGACATGCGGAAAAAACAAGACAATGTAAAAACAGGGCTGAGTGTGCGCGAATGGAAAAATGGAAAAACAGGGTTGAGGGCGCGAATTTTGCTAAAACCATGAGAAGGCAAGAACACGGTAAAAAGGTAAAAACAGGGTTGAGTGTGCGCAAATGGAAAAAAAAAAATGGAAAAACAGGGTTGAGGGCGCGAATTTTGCTAAAAGAAACCAAGAAAAAAAAAAAACATGAGAAGGCGAGACACGGTAACAACGTAAGCGATGCGAAGGGATGAGCGCCAACAATTAACACGGCTAGAACTAAAATGCAGGGTGCCCCTAAAAACCAGGTAAAATCAGGTAAAACCAGAGAGAAAGGTGATTTCTTTTTCAGATAATGAGATGGAAGGGGTGCTTACGCAACCTTCTTTGAGCCCTGAGATGTAGGTAGCTTCAATGATTTCGCGTGTTAATTGGTTTTTATGTTTCTTTAAGACGGTTGCTTTCTTAAAATGAGGAATGCACTTCTTTTGGCTGTCACATACGCTGCAATGGGCGGGCAGGTTCCTCAACGGCGCCCCAGTTAGATCGTTCCTATGTTCCATTAACCTTTCGTTTAAGCATCTTCCTGTTTGGCCTATGTACGCCTTACCGCAAGCTAAAGGTATAGAGTATACAACACCCTCCGCACAAGGTACAAAAGGATCTCGGTGCCTGGTTGTACAGCCACTATTCTTTTTCTTTTTATTAACTTTGTTGCACAGGCTTGACAGGCGCAGAGGGGCTGAAAAGACTACGTCTACGCCTGCTTTTCTGCCAATTTTCTTCAGATTATGCGAGATTTGGTGCAGGTATGGCAGAACGGCGACCCTTTTGTTCCGCTGTCGCGTATCATCCGGGGCTTCACATTCATGCTTCATACTTATCAGGACTTTTTTTGCAACAGACGAAAGGAGAGATTGCGGGTATCCTGATTGCTTCAGCCTCAGCACTTGGCTCGAAAAACTGTCCTGTAACCTGTGGTGACACGATTTTGTGAGTGCGTTCTTAAAAGTTGACTTCACTATGTTCCTTTTTACAAGTTTTGAATGGGCTGAATCGTAGGGTAGGATGGGCTTATTGGCTCTTGGTTCAAATAACCAGCACACATGGTTCTCTCCGAAAAACAACTTTAACTCTAGAAACCGCATCGCGTTTTGTTCTGGGAATTCATGAGTAACTTCAAGAGGTGATATAGTATTAGAAAAAATGTGGAGGACTTGAGTTGCTTCTGTTTTAAAGGCTTCAGTGTCGCAATCTAAGAGGACCAGGAAGTCATCGACGTACCGGAAAATTTTTAGAACGCTTGAAGACTCAGATTCTTGCACGAAAACAGAGCAAAGTTGTTCAATGGCTTCTCCATTGACATAAAGGACCTGTTTTATTCCATTCCTCAGGATGCCCTCATACAGTGTGTTCGTGACGCCATCGATAGACACGGTGTGGTGGCCTTCCAAAATGAGTGTGGCGTTTCTGCGGATGGCTTCATTGAATTGCTATGCGCTTACCTAAAATCAACAGTGGCAGAGTGGAACGGTTCGAGATTCATACAAAAGCAAGGCATATGTATAGGGTCATGCATCGCCCCCATTTTGAGCGACCTTTTCCTCGCTATGCATGACAGATCCTTGAAGGACAAGCTTGAGTCTTCAAGCGTTCTAAAAATTTTCCGGTACGTCGATGACTTCCTGGTCCTCTTAGATTGCGACACTGAAGCCTTTAAAACAGAAGCAACTCAAGTCCTCCACATTTTTTCTAATACTATATCACCTCTTGAAGTTACTCATGAATTCCCAGAACAAAACGCGATGCGGTTTCTAGAGTTAAAGTTGTTTTTCGGAGAGAACCATGTGTGCTGGTTATTTGAACCAAGAGCCAATAAGCCCATCCTACCCTACGATTCAGCCCATTCAAAACTTGTAAAAAGGAACATAGTGAAGTCAACTTTTAAGAACGCACTCACAAAATCGTGTCACCACAGGTTACAGGACAGTTTTTCGAGCCAAGTGCTGAGGCTGAAGCAATCAGGATACCCGCAATCTCTCCTTTCGTCTGTTGCAAAAAAAGTCCTGATAAGTATGAAGCATGAATGTGAAGCCCCGGATGATACGCGACAGCGGAACAAAAGGGTCGCCGTTCTGCCATACCTGCACCAAATCTCGCATAATCTGAAGAAAATTGGCAGAAAAGCAGGCGTAGACGTAGTCTTTTCAGCCCCTCTGCGCCTGTCAAGCCTGTGCAACAAAGTTAATAAAAAGAAAAAGAATAGTGGCTGTACAACCAGGCACCGAGATCCTTTTGTACCTTGTGCGGAGGGTGTTGTATACTCTATACCTTTAGCTTGCGGTAAGGCGTACATAGGCCAAACAGGAAGATGCTTAAACGAAAGGTTAATGGAACATAGGAACGATCTAACTGGGGCGCCGTTGAGGAACCTGCCCGCCCATTGCAGCGTATGTGACAGCCAAAAGAAGTGCATTCCTCATTTTAAGAAAGCAACCGTCTTAAAGAAACATAAAAACCAATTAACACGCGAAATCATTGAAGCTACCTACATCTCAGGGCTCAAAGAAGGTTGCGTAAGCACCCCTTCCATCTCATTATCTGAAAAAGAAATCACCTTTCTCTCTGGTTTTACCTGATTTTACCTGGTTTTTAGGGGCACCCTGCATTTTAGTTCTAGCCGTGTTAATTGTTGGCGCTCATCCCTTCGCATCGCTTACGTTGTTACCGTGTCTCGCCTTCTCATGTTTTTTTTTTTTTCTTGGTTTCTTTTAGCAAAATTCGCGCCCTCAACCCTGTTTTTCCATTTTTTTTTTTTCATTTGCGCACACTCAACCCTGTTTTTACCTTTTTACCGTGTTCTTGCCTTCTCATGGTTTTAGCAAAATTCGCGCCCTCAACCCTGTTTTTCCATTTTTCCATTCGCGCACACTCAGCCCTGTTTTTACATTGTCTTGTTTTTTCCGCATGTCATTCGTGCTTTTCATGGAAGTCTTTGAATAGTGTGATAGTAGTTATCATTTTGATGCCCTGGACATCGTGTTGGTCCCAATTCGATAGAACGCCTTGATTACCCCCTGGTGGGATTTTACCTGGTATATGTATAAAAGTGCGGGTTCAATTTTTGCTCAAATAAAAGTTGGAAGTTCAGCGCTCTTTACCTTCTTCTCCTTCTTCTTCCTGTGTGGTGTTCGCGCTGCTGATACATAAGGAAAACTTAGCGCAGGCAAACCTGTTAGCGGACCGGAGTAGGCGAAGTACGCGTTGAAAGTGGAGCAGTGCTAAAGAAAAGAAGAAGAGAAGAAAGAAAAAGAAGAGAAGCAGCGTACGCAAGCGTGTCTGCCATCTGCCCACTCCTCTTCTTCATGGCAGCCATCCATCTTCCTGTTTGGATCATTCCGCGACAAAAGCAGAAACGCGCCAGCGCGAGCTTGCGCGTGGTTGATTTATGCGCCGTGCATGCGCCGAGGATATATCCTATTAGCCAAGGGGCCCGACCATCCCCTCCGTTCCCCTTTTGCGCAAATAAGCGCCAAAGCGGGCTAGATTGAAAGCAAACGAGTTCCGCTATCCAGAAAAGTGTACACTTCATCTTCTTGCCTCTTACCCTGTTTCTTTATGTGTGTGTTTTTTTTTCTTTTTGATGCCGCGGAGGAACTCTCGAGAGTTCCAGCCATCCGCCGGAGAAACTTGAGCGCCTGCTATCGAAAGGAGTTGGGAGGTTGTGGGCTTCTGCTGGTTTGTTTGTACTTGTTTGTTAGCTTGCTTTATTTACGAACAATACACTGCTTCGCGACGCGTATTCGCAATCCACATGGTGCGCCTAGCCTCTGGGCGCGTGTTCATGTAGAAGACACTTGACATTTGCGTAACGGAGAAAAATGAAGCTACGTTGGTATGGATATTGGGGAGAGATGAATACATTTTTAGGGAAGAACGGGGAGAATGGACGTGACATACATAAAAACAAACAAAAAAGGCAAAGAACGGGCGTTGATCCCTGCCCTTCGCGCTCGTCTTGTGACTTTTGTTGCTTTCGCGCTGTTTTTTTTATTCTTTCAGAATACATGGACAGTTTTTACGTGACGTCACGGCCGTAACCTTTTGGATATACAGGACAGCTTTCCCAGTGTACCCGGGAACCGGTTGGCGATTAGGCGGATTACCAAAACGCGCAATTTCGCTGTGCTTTCTGGTCTCCAAAAATGGCGGCCACTATGACGTCGGTGCAAACTACGTGCATATTCTCTCCATACCTGCAGATCCGGATCATGAGAGGGAAATATCTAGAAGAATAAGAATGTGGTGGAGCGCATATGGCAGGTTCTCTCAGATCATGAATGGTAGCTTACCAATATCCCTGAAGAGAAAAGGATACAACAGCTGTAACCTACCGGTACTCACCTATGGGGCAGAAACGTGGAGGCTAACAAAGAGGGTTCAGCTTAAGTTAAGAACGACGCAGCGAGCTATGGAAAGGAAAATGATAGGTGTAACGTTAAGAGATCGGAAGAGGGCGGAGTGGGTGAGGGAACAAACGCGGGTTAATGACACCTTAGTTGAAATTAAGAGGAAGAAATGGGCTTGGGCAGGGCATGTAATGCGAAGGCGAGATAACCGCTGGTCCTTAAGGGTAACGGAGTGGATTCCAAGCGAAAGCAAACGTAGCAGGGGATGGCAGAAAGTTAGGTGGGCGGATGAGATTAAGAAGTTTGCGGGGATACAGTGGCGGCAACTGACAAAGGACAGAGTTAATTGGAGAGACATGGGAGAGGCCTTTGCCCTGCAGTGGGTGTAGTCAGGCTGATGATGATGATGACCTGCCGTTTTTAAGGCCTGGGGCCTTGTTGACGTGACTAAAAAGGTGTCAGAGCGATTTAAAACCCTCATCAAATCATATCGTGAGTCAAAGCAAATTCGGAAGTCAGTGCTGAATATGAGGCAGCTCGTTGGCCCTAAAAACACTGTTAGAATTTTGGAGTAACGTCCACGAGGTGACAAGATTGTTTTTCTTGTTTTCGCCAGTGATTATAAAACCGACAGGAGAGAAAATACTGATTTCAATTGACGGCGCAAACGCTATAACGGCTTGCATTACCGAAATTTTCGTTTTTCTTATACAACATATTTGGTCAGAAATTTTGAATATTGGAAAATTGTAAGGTACTGTTATGTAAATATTCAAGGTTTTGGTTTATTCATCCGATGTGTAGTAACATTTTTTTAAAAAGTTTTTTCATCGCTCAAACGGAGCAGTTAAGACCGCCATAGAAAACCAATGGGGAACGCTTTTGACGATCGCAAAAACGTTAATAGCAAAAAAATGCTAGCCTGTCGAAAGGCGATCTGCGGATATACTGACTTCTATATTGAAATCTTATAATATACGAAGAAATTGTGTTCGTAAAATCTTTCCCGTTCATAAATGCTTGTGTCCAGTATTGTTGGGTGTAACTTGATTCAACGCAATAACCTTCTGATTTTCATACCCTTGGAGGACTAGAGGCAAGCGAAATAAACAAAACCCCGGTCAGGTCCCTAGCGAGCTCCTTAAACACGCAAGCGCACGAAACAAGTCTGCAGATTCAGGCAATGCCACCGAACGAAGAAATGGGAAATATGAGAGATGAATGCGACAGATTAAAAGAAGTATATAAAGAAGACAGTAAGCTAAAGAGTACGACTCCATTGGCACACCACAGGGGGAGCAAGCCGAGAACCCTGTTTGTAGCGTCGCCCTGTACACCCGACGCTTTCCCCGAAGCGAGGCGCCCATTCAAAGCAACCACATCCGCCGCCGTCCGTTACAGCATCGCGAGATCGAGGTGTGGCGGAGACCGGACACGCTATATGAGCGCGTAAGCTATAGCGGCTACGGCGCTAGAAAGAGCGGAAGTGCGAGACCACTTCCGGTATCTTTCTTCCGTTTTCGCCTTTCTTCACTTTCGAGGAGAGGATACAGAGAGGATGCAGGAAAGCCAAGGTGCTGCTGCCGAAGATGTTTCCAACACCGTCGTCCGCTCAGGCGAGCTTGTATATAGGTTGACGTCTGCACACGATGCGTGTTGCGTGCCTACTAGCGCCCTCTCGGGGCGCTTCCGGAGAGGAAGGCACTTCCGCTCTGGACCGGGGCGACTTCCTTCCGGTTTGGCCTGAAAGCCCGACGCTCCGCGCCGTATCGAGTAGAGCCAGGCAACGCCAGACCTGAGCCTCGGGACTTCAGTTTCCCCCTCGCCACTGTCTCTCCGTCGCCATCTTTTCTTTCGTTATTTTTTTAAAGGCAACCCTTTTCGTGGCAGGATCTCAGAATTAAGCCCGACCTCGGACTGGGCTAAGCCTCTGGCTCGGCAGTTAGCTGGGGATCGAGTACTCCTCCATTACGGCACAATACTTGTTTACGGGCGTGCTGTCCATAGGATTATATGACGACTACGCGGTAGACACGCCGTTAGATATAGTGGACCCGGAGAACCACAGAATTAGAAGAAGTTGGAAGCAGACACAACAAATAAAACCTGGTCTGTTGCTTTTAGAGTGCTTCAGGTCTCTAACGTCTTACCAACTGGATTACAGTCAAACTCTGCTAAGAAACGCTGCTTGGTAAAATATAAACTTTCCTTTGCGTCATGTGGGGTATTCTTGAAATTGTGCTTGATGAAACTGATTGCACAGCCAGCTTTCGTAGTAACATACTGTACAGTCTTTGCCAAAAGTAACCAGGCCGCACGGTTTGCTTCTCAGTCGTATAGTAAAGTTATTAGGCCAGCCCTAAAGCTCTAAATGTCTGCATGGTAAGAAGAACCCCTGTCCTTACATTAAAAGAACTTTTTGCTCTTTAGGGAAGCCGTAAGGGCTCTGCTGTACGAATGAGAAGCAAACGAAGCAGCCTGGTTACTTTTGGCGAATACTGTACGTGTTTATTCCATGTTAGGTTTGAGGAGTAAATAATGACAAAGTATTTATCGTCATCGGCTGAAGATATATATATATATATATATTGACTGGTTGCCTCTATATTAGTTCGTTTTTTACTGAACTGATTATAAATTGGTTTAAAAACGGTTTAATTTTTAATGTATGGCTCCAGGAGCGGCGCACATTCCTGCCATGAGAGCCGTTGTTCGACAGGAAGTGGATTTCTACACATTGCTGTCGTTTTGGTGCTATTGTAGCTGTTTTTAGTTCGTGGAATGAACTGGTCTTCATTATTCATGAATGCTTTGGCTTATTCCGTATTAATTCTTCCTCGGGATCTGGCATTCTTGCGTCCTATTACAACCATAATCTTGTCCATTTTGGCGAGCGACCATAGTTTAATCCTTGTGGTGCTTTCGTCTTTGTACTTTGTACCGAGAGCCTCTCAAGGCTACAACAGACGACGACGATGAAGAAGCAAACGTGTTTTCGTCAACGATGACTAAGGGTGCCTAATATTATTCAAGCCCTCTTTGACTTCGTGCGCGCCTTTGGCTGGCATATATTATTGATTGTCAAAAGGCAAACAGACGTCGTTTTAGAGAGCGCCAACGTCGCTGTAGTGACGTCTATCCGCTCCAGTCGGTTGCAACTCTCTCCAGGAACGATGTCTCCTTTTCTATCTAACCCAGCGAGCAATCGCTGCTACGCGCTTAATTTTGCGTCAGTTTTCTTTTTCTTTCCTCATCGCTTGAAGACACTCCCATTTGGCCGGCCAGGAAGCCGCGAGCTCTTCTGTTGAAAGACAAACGCACGCACTTACGAGTGCCTCGGGAAACACTCTCCAGGAAATTTTCGTCTCATCTTTCTGATTACATTAGACCCGCTGTATACTATCCACTACCATTCTATCTGCTATCTCTGCTCCTTATAATGTTACGGAGCCGACGCGGTGGCTGTGTGGTGACGGTGCTCGGCTGCTGACCGGAAAGACGTGGGTTCGAGTCCTTCCGAATTTCGATGGAGGCGAAATTCTAGAGGCCCGTGTACTGTGCGATGTCAGTGCACGTTAAAGAACCCCAGGTGGTCGAAATTATCCGGAGCCCTTCATTACAGCGTCCCTTATAGCCTGAGTCCCTTTGGGAAGTTACACTCCATAACCAAGTCTTAATATTATTATTATGATTATTATTAACGTGTACCCCTTACTTAGTATTCGGGTCAAGCTCAGACAATCTGCCCCCGGAGCAGCTGCCTGGAACACCGCAGATTTTTTATTTTAAATCTATTATAATGTAACCTCTGGTCACTTGACATAACATCATATAACCTTGTGTTTGGCGCATGATAGCCATAGTTGCTTATGCGCCATAAAACCCCATATAACTAACTAACTAACTTTTTTATTTTTGTTTTAATTTACTATGCTTCACTGATGCAAAAATCATTTTCTTTCTTTTTGCTTGTTCATCGATTTCTGCTATTCATAAAGTGCTTCTTCTTAATCAATTTGTTTTGCTTTAGCATGGCACGCTTGGCTAAGTTGGAACCAACAACCGTTCCTATATGCAGTCACAAACGTGCTCACCTCTGCGTCTCGGAACAGAAGTAATATGCATGAACCTTTTTAGTTCACTCCGCGCAACACCACAGACACCACAGACATCCGCTAGTACAGGTTGCTCGACGTCAGACGACGTTAAAGAACTCCTAGTGGTCCAAATTCATCCTTAGCACCTACTCCTTCACCTCTCATAGTCTACGCTCTAAACAGAAAGTTGTAAAAAGAGAGTGAACTGTCGTCTAAAGCACTCTCTTTTACAAAAGGAGAGTGCTCTAGTGGAGCGCTTGGTCCCTTTTTACTGCCATATAGGCGTATTCGTCTTGAGATCATGTGTTGCTTCGGGGCATTGAATACCCCATGCGCGTACCAATTTATTTCTCCTCTTTCCTCTTTTGTTCCTTCGTTTTTTTTCATTACGAGGCCGCATGTATGAGAAGAGAGGGGGGCGGTGCCACAGGAACCTCTGTGGATATCTATATACCAGGTGTCCCAGCTAAATGTAACCAAGATTTTAAAAAACACGGGGTGTCCTAGCCGTCTGAAACAAAATGAGGGTTGTTTAGAGTCGCGTGACCTAGTCTGCAGTATTTTTTCGATCTTCAAGGTTGACTAATTAGTTCAGCTTAATTAACTAACTTTTTAATTATTGACTTGAGGAACAAAGTGTCAATGGAAAAGTTGTAGATCGCTTTGAGAAACAGCTTACTGGGACATTTGCAGCAAAGTAATATTTGCGTAAAGTAGTTTTTTTACCGGCCTTTAACCTTAACCCGCACAATAAGAAAAAGCTTCCACATGACAACTGTGCCACTTCTACGTCCCAAGACGCGCCTTAAAGAATAAAATCCATTTTTTTCTGAAGTCCTCTCCTCGATGAGGCTTTGGGTGCACACTGGGGCAGAGAAGTGAGCGAGCAGCTGGTCACGTGACAACTTTCTTTTAAGGCCAATAAATGAAGCTACGTAAATCGTAACTTGACGGAGACAGCACTACTAGCGGTTTTTCGAGGTGATCTACAACTTTTGCATTGACACTTTCTTCCTGAAGTTAATAATTAAAAAGTCATCTAATTAAATTTAACTAATTAATTAACTTTGAAGACTGAAAAAATACTCAAGACTAGGCCACGCGACTATGAACAACCCTGAGTTGGTTTCACTGGACTAGGACACTTCGCCTTTTACAAAAGTTTGGTTACATTTAGCTAGGACACCCGGTATATCCCTCCTTTGTTTACACGGTGGAGTGCTGCGTGCGAAAGATGCTCTTGCATTGCTTTACAAAGGGGTAAACACTCGCCCGTTGTTCCATTGCGAACAGGTGCACAATGCAAGAGCTCCCATGTTGGAGCTTATTGCTCGTAGCAGTCTAGCGAGAAAGCAGGAGACGCTCGGCAGGGAATGCTTTTTGGAAAAGGGCTGCCAACGTCGGAGCAAACGTGGACGTTGCGCCTGTTGTCTGTTGCTCGTTGGAGAACCGACGCCGCGTGCGAGCAGCGTTGTCTACGGCGCGCGCAATCGCCACGCGCTAACTGCGCTCGAAAAAGCGCGTACTTCTCTCCCCCCTCCTCCTCCTCTCTCTCTGCACGCCTTGTTTGCCACCTTCGGGGCCGACCGGTCAAAGGCGGCGGTCGTGCGTTGGGGGATTCCTGGCTGTTGGCCGTAGCCGCCGTCGAGGACGAGACGCAGATCGCAACAGAAAAAGAAAAAAACAAGAACAAGAAATCGTGGCGTTCGTTCCACGTCACCTCGTCTCGCCGCTGATCGAGAATAATATACGTGGCGAAGTGCCAGCGAGGCGAAGTGTTCGCTGCGCGTGTCCGGTCGTTGGGAAATAAAGGCAAAAAAGACGAAAAAAAAAGAGCAGCCGAGGCGTGCAGTTCTGTGAGCCTCCTGCCTCGGTCTCTGCCGTCCCTCGCCTTTAGTAGAGCCGTTCTTGTTTTGCCCGCAGTCGATCTACTTTGTTTATGTGGCCTATTCGAGGGTTCTGCCTGTATTTGCTTCCAGTATTCTTTTTTTTCTTTTCGTATGCATTGATTAGCAGCCGGCTCCAGATGAACTCGAAAGCGAGCGTTCTTGTTCAAATTACGCTGAGTTCGAATAAAGGGAGCGTTTTACAGCAAGAGCTGTTAAGGGCACGTTTTCTGGTTCTGCCGCGTTGGCGTAACACCGCGCCACGCTGAATGGTCTCCTTGCTGTGATGTAACTCATGACGTCAATGAAAGTGTGCCATGACGAAGGGCTGTGCACGTCGCTTATTGGTCAGGATGCAGTGGCGTCCCTGAAACGCGTCACGCTGAGGGGTCTGTGTCCAGTGACGTCATGAGGGACTTCACACGCATTCTCTCAGAGACGAGGACAAATAATCATGAATAAACAACATTATATTCACTATGACAAGCACTTGTCGCTTCATCTAGCTTTACGGGGTGGTAACCGTCCTGTGAGAGTTTCTTAGTACGCGTGAGGTTTACCAGACGTAACAGTCAGTTGGAATAAACCGGATGTTCGACTTAAGTGAGTTAAAGTTCGCGAAACTCCACTGCGTTTAGAACACCCCTAGCGCCCCGTGTGAAGGGCGTCAGATGAGTGATGGGTACGGAATGTGCAGATTAAGTTTGTAAATACACCTTTGGCCTAAGAGAGCGAAACAGGGAGAAAAAGAGAAATACCAGCGTAATGAGAGATTCATAAACAGATACAAAGCCTAAACAAAACCTTACGTGCTCTCAAGTTGAAGCAGTATATATAAAGCATTTGTTATAATATTCTACTAGTAAGAGGAACTCGGAAAAAAATGCAAAACCAATTTATAACGCAAATAAAATAAGAAATGTGATTAGTGTCAATCTGAGAAGATTCAAAGCTGGAATCGGATGACCTAACAGTGCTTGGAAGGAAGCCGGTGGATAATTGCTGCAGTTGCAGCGGAGTTCAGATCCCACTTCCTGCATCCCGCCACGCTAGCACTGTTAGTGACATTAGCATCAGAGACTACCTAATGGGCTCCTTAAAAAAAAACACACAGGAAAGGAAATGCTTTATCTCGCGCAATTCGTTTAATCGTAGCTTGTTTCCGCCCGCTTGTTAAGCTTCCTGTTCCCATCCGTTTCTCGCTGGTGTTGTTCAACCTACTATCAATGGGCTCGTTTGACGCATGGTGTTAATTGCGCGTGTTCCTGTTTTTAAGTGGTATAAGCGCAAGATAGAACGTTATATATATATACCGGGTGTCCCAGCTAAATGTAACCAAACTTTTAAAAAAGGCGAAGTGTCCTAGTGCAGTGAAACCAACTCAGGGTTGTTCATAGTCGCGTGGCCTAGTCTTGGGTATTTTTTTCGCTCTTCAAAGTTAATAAATCAGTTCAGTTTAATTAGCTAACTTTTTAATTATTAACTTCAGGAAGAAAGTGTCAATGCAAAAGTTTTAGATCACCTCGAAAAACTGCTAGTAGTGCTGTTTCCGTCAAGTTACGATTTACGTAGCTTCATTTACAGGCCTTAAAAGAAAGTTATCACGTGACCAGCGCCTCGCTCACTTCTCTGCCCCAATGTGCACCCAAAGTCTCATCGAGGAGAGGACTTCAGAAAAAATGGATTTTATTCTTTAAGGCGCGTCTTGGGACGTTGAAGTGGCACAGTTGTCATGTGGAAGCCTTTTCTTATTGTGCAGGTTATGGTTAAAGGCCGGTAAAAAAACTACTTTACATAAATATTACTTTGCTGCAAATGTCTCAGTAAGCTGTTTCTCAAAGCGATCTACAACTTTTCCATTGACACTTTGTTCATCAGGTCAATAATTAAAAAGTTAGTTAATTGAGCGTAACTAATTAGTCAACCTTGAAGAACGAAAAAATTCTGCAGACTAGGTCACGCGACTCTAAACAACCCTCATTTGGTTTCAGACGGCTACGACATCTCGTGTTTTTTAAAACCTTGGTTACATTTAGCTGGGACACCTGGTGTATGTATATATATATACAGGGTGTTTCACCTAAGACTTTCTGCAATATTTAAAATTAAGCTATTTGAATTAGATGCGCGCTTTTTCTAGCATAGCATTGTCAGTGGTGTAGTACATCATAATGCAGCTAAGACGTGCTAACTAGCAGGCTTGTTAACCAATATTTAATAGTTAACTTTTAAACTATTACCGTTGGGCTCCTTAATTATTGAGAGGCATGCAACCCACCGTAAGTAATGACCATATCCGTTTTTAGAATTTCGAGAACGCGATTATCCTCGGCGCTGTGGCCCAACAAATTTCGCCTACATCGCGCCAAAATACATGCGGTTTGAGAAGCTTGCAGGCAAAGCAACCTCTCCAGTGCACGTAACTCGTCGAAATAGGCAAAATTTGTTGGGCCACAGCGCCGAGGATAATCGCGTTCTCGAAATTCTAAAAACGGATATGGGCATCACTTACGGTGGGCTACATGCCTCTCAATAATTAAGCAGCCCAACGGTAATAGTTTAAAAGTTAACTATTAAATATTGGTTAACGAGCCTGCTAGTTAGCACGTCTTAGCTGCATTACGATGAACTACACCACTGACAATGCTATGCCAGAAAAAGCGCGCACCTAATTCAAATAGCTTATTTTTAAAAATTGCAGAAAGTCTTAGGTGAAACACCCGGTATATATCGTGCGTCTGATATCCATTCTGAAACGCTCTGTACTGAGCTCTCTCGTTGGCGTTTACTACTGACACACGTCGGATTTGATGTCGCTTGAGGTGTTTGCTGGCTAAGTTGCTATGCTGATAATGGTCCCTGAGCTATGGTCGGAAAGGAAGACAGCAGTACTTTTATTGAGATTCGCACGTATGTTGAAGTTCGTGCTTTTCTACTGCGAGCCACAAAAAAAAAAAAATAAAAGGTTGAATGCAATGCAACGGTGGCAGGACACATTAGTTCATAGGTTGTATGCTCCATTATGCGAAACTCACTCACGCTCAGTATGTTCGGCCTATTCATCCGTCTCATGGCGGGAGTGCACCTCTACGCGTACGGAGCTGTGCCAGATATTACTCCTTCGAAGGTTCGAAAATATTGTTGCTGGTGCGACCGCTGTCGTGACTGCTTTCATCTCGAACCGTTCCTTCCTGGATAGCACGCTGAATGGGAGACTGCCTCGTAGAGGTTCTGCTTTGCGCTACTGCGTATGACTTGGCGGAAAGTCGGCAACAAAGGGCTGACGCATCTGACGCATTCTGCGCAAATGTTGGCTGTATTTCTTCTCGACTTAATCATTTATCTTTACTGCTTCCCCATAAAATGAGATTAATGGTATTTTTTTACGAAATCAAATGTTTTCTTTTTTGCGGTAGGCCGGTAAATGCGCAGTCGATGGTATTCATTCCTTGGCAGGAGGGAAGTCACTTCACCAGATCGGAGTATTCTTTGTCTGAAGAGCATTGACGTTACCAGACGAGAGCATTCCCATTGGCTGAAAGCAAGGGACATCACCACACCAGAAGTGACGTCATTTCCTGTAACGGCATCAGCAGCTGCTAATGCTATCGCAGTCTCAGTACATGATCAAATTATGCACTCACATATTATGGACAAGGGTATTTTTTCAACAGGAAGCCGTTTATGAACGCAATTTTTTCGCACATCGGAAGATTTCACCATAACCATTCAATATCAGCAGATCCCTCCTCGGGACGTTTGCAGTTTTTTGCTACTCATTGTCAAATGTGGGCCGTATTGGTTTTCTGTGGTAGTCTTAACTACTCGGTGTCAGCGCAGGGCAAGCTTAAAACTCAAGATTTTGCTACGCTTCGGTTGGTTACACCGTTCTCATCAACATGTTAACAGCAGCGTCTTACAATATTCCACAGCTGCTTCAAAATTGTTGCCAGAAACGCGCCCAATTGGTTTTCTATGGCAGTCTTAACTACTAGGTGCGAGCGTACGAAACACTTAAAAAGAGAAATTTTGCTACTCATCGGAAATTGTGACTATTCCCATGAACATGTTCATAACACTAGCTTACATTTCACAGTTGCCTTTGATTTTAAAGTGACGTCCATGAAAGCTGCATTTAGGTGTCCTTCTGAATTTTTTAAAAATAAATATGAGGAAGTTGTCGCATTTCGTTGCTTTACATTTATTTGGTGGATTGCATCGTGTCAGTTGTTCCGGGTGCTGTCACCACTCTGATGTAAGCTACTCCAAGCGCTGTAATCCGTTCTGCCATTTGCTGCAATATGTACTGCAATCGTTTCCCTTACCTTCGTTGTTTCATTCATAACTTGTATTACTACCCTTGTCTCCTCCAGTACCCGGAAGGGTCTCTAAGGCACGTGAATGAAATCAACTGAGTACTTCGCTACGTTGCAAGCGTTCCGTTTTGATGGGCCTAGGGCGCACTTCTTCTGGGATAAGACGATCAAGCATATTACCCCTTGATTTCTCGGAAAGACGGCCTGACTCTCCTAATAGCCCCAAGCCGCTGGGCAGTGACGCGGAGAATGCAGAGAGCTTTGGCGGAAGCTCTGAGCGGCGGAGGGCTATTAAGACACCCCACAAGAAGCTGGGCTACGACTCGTCCTTCTCTGACGCGCACCTATTGCTCACCTATTGTTTTCCTGGAAAGAACATACACACACGGCAGGGTCTGACCGGCAGCTCCGCGTCTCTTCCCTGCGGGCTTCGTGGAAGGCCACGTTTACGCATTCGTCCACACCCCGTGTGTCGGTTTAATTTCATGAATGGAAGCCGCTTCGAGGTGTCATGAGGAAGGTTTTTGCCCGTTCCCTGTTCTGTAGGAGTGATCTGCGTGTCGCATAAGAGACTCGGAGGCTTGTTTTGATTTGCCCTAAAAACATGACTGGAAAGCAAAATGGTTGTTTTTACTGCTGTGAGACATAACATCTAAGAACGACTGCTTATAGCCCAATGTGAAGGGGTAGAATTTCGGGTGCGGCTGCCGCATCTACATGTTGAGGAATGCATGTTAAAGATGGAAAGCATGTTGAGGAAGCCCAGGTGGCAAAAATTAATCCGAAACCTTCCGCTTTGGTTCCTCTCAGTTCTCTCTTGCTTCTTCCGCTCTCCCCTTCACGTCTTCGCTCAAGGCGCAGTTGGGGTATGCACCGAGTCTAGTACAGTTACGATGTCTTTCTTTTGGCATGAAACATTCGCTTTATCACTCCTGGGGGACTCGCTCCTCCTAGACTTGCGTAACCAGCGGCGTGGATCTTGCGTTTCCCTGTCACCCTGGGAACGCGTGACGCGAACGAAGGATATGCTGCGCTGTGATACGCAGCTGTGTGTGATAAAAAGCGGAAGTGAGTGAGCATGAGTGAGTGAGTGAGGGAGCGAGTGAGTGAGTGAGTGAGTGAGTGAGAGAGAGTCAGTGAGTGAGTGAGAGTCAGTGATTGAGGTAGTGACTGAGTGAGTGAGACAGAGAGTGAGTGAGTGAGTGAGAGTCAGTGAGTGAGTGAGAGTCAGTGATTGAGGTAGTGAGTGAGTGAGTGAGACAGAGAGTGAGTGAGTGAGTGAGTGTGCGAGTGAGTGAGTAAGTGAGTGAGTGAGTGAGAGAGAGTCAGTGAGTGAGTGAGAGTCAGTGATTGAGGTAGTGAGTGAGAGAGTGAGACAGAGAGTGAGTGAGTGAGTGAGTGAGTGAGAGTCAGTGAGTGAGTGAGAGTCAGTGATTGAGGTAGTGAGTGAGTGAGTGAGTCAGTCAGTCAGTCAGTGATTGAGGTAGTGAGTGAGTGAGAGTCAGTGAGTGAGTGAGTCAGTGATTGAGGTAGTGAGTGAGTGAGAGTCAATGATTGAGGTAGTAAGTGAGTGAGTGATTGAGTGAGTGAGTAATTTATAGTTGAACCTCGTTATAACAAAGTTGAAGGGGCACGGCGATTACCCCTTTATATCCGTAGCTTCGTTACAGTTTTGCAAATCATTTTCCCTTTCACAAGTTCAGGAGTGAGCACTCTCCCGTCATTCATTTCCACTGTATGTGAGGTAAAAATAGTGACTATAGTAGCTGAATGGTGAATAAAGTCTATGAAATAAATAAAACTTCCACACCTCAGCGTCCCCTCCCCCCCCCCCCCCTATTTTTCTGTTGCTGAGAAGAGAGTGCACTAACACTTGTACACTAACATTCGCCCATGCGAACCTCGTTGGCGTCCACTTGACAGTTCTCGGGATCGTTATTAGTTCACAAGGAAAACACAGCGATGCGCAAACTTGCGAAAGAAAGCCCACTAGACGAGAGCGAAGAAAGCCCCGTGTGCAAGCACATAACTTTGCTCGGCCTTGGTCGGCTTTTAGCCGGCCGGCCAGGCGCAACCGTTCCCACGAGTCGTCGCAAGGAATCTCTTCTTTCCACAACGCTGGCGATTTAACTCAGATATGCAGTACCCGCCGCGGCGACTCTCGCGTTCCACGACAGAGCGCATTGAGTCGGCGAGTTAAATTCCTGGTCTCGGCGACTGCATTTGCATTCCGCGAAATGCACAGAGCTCTCGAATGACGCTTTTACGGTATGCGTTAAAGAGCTCCAGGTAATGGAAATTCGATGTGACACCACAACAGCGGCGTGTGTCACAACTCCGACGTGTCTTTCGCGCCTAAGTATATACTTTGCATTAATTTAAATGTGAGAATGTGTTTATCCCTCCCGCAGATATCAGTTTATATACTGCCAATGCGGCGAGACTGTCTTTCAGCCCGCGCTGCGCGCTGCATTTGGACGAGCACGGCGATATGCAACTTCTTCTACAGCCAATATATATCGTGAGAGTCTTCACAGAATTCCTGCGTGACGTATATGTTTGTTGTTGACAGTGCGGTACGCGTCTTTATTTCTTTTTCTCGATTCTTTAAAAGCTGTAGTGTTCGTGTGGGTTCGCTGTTGAGGCGTGCCTGAGAAATGCAGGAACAAGCAGCAGAAATTCCTAGCTGGTTTTAATTCTGGTCACCTCGTGTTCATTAATATGCGTAATAGCAATCGCTGACGAGCCGCGTATCTATCGTTTGTACTTTGGAATGTGCAAATTACGGCTTCGAACTGTTTGTCCCTGGAACACGATGGCTATGCATAGCTATGGGACTTAATAGCGTGAAACGGCCGAACGGGTACAAGACAAACATGTTTTTTTTTTATCTTTCTTGCCAAGACCTGGTAATCTGGAATTATTTTCCAACTCGCTGAACCATCAGTTCTAGCTTTTACTTTATTACTGTGTGTCCTTACCCGTGCACTGAGCGGCGAAGAAATGAACGATAAAACGAATAAACGTACGAATAAATAAAAAGTAAACGCAGAAAAAAAGGAAAATGAAATAAAAGTCAATTTTTGCCGTGCCGGCCACTTTTTCTTGCTAAACCTTCGTCTTGCAAAACCAGGTAAGAAGGATTTTCTTGCCCCTGGCAGTTCATGGCGTGTTCTTCTTGTTTTTTGTTAGTCACGCATGCTTTGGTGCGCACCTTCATTTTTCTTGCGTTTGCAGGCGTTTCTTTTTGTTCATTTTTTCCTGTTGACATGACTGTCGCAGGATGAATTCTGGGAGTCTTTAGCGTGACCCGCATTTACCTTGTTTCGAACTTGGGACCAACGGGCGCAGTGCTTGGCTTTTGCGTCGCTATAAGGAAAAAAGAGAAGGAAAAAAGAATGATTGCCTGAAAAAAAAAAATGGTACGAAAATTATTCAATAATTTTTCCGTCGTCGGCATATTTTCCGGCCGCCTGAGCCACACAGGCCCCACCTCACTCTGCCACTGTGCCACCCACGGCTAGCGTGCGGCAATTAATGGACACTCCAGGTAAGAGAAACACATGCCCACTTGAAACCAAGGGCGTGGGGAAAAAAACAAACAAAAATATGGCCGGTTGGTTACATTCACGAAGGTAATTATGCAAAAATATATCTGCCTGTGTGCTTGTAAGTGTAGACACTAAAGCCTGCTGACGGGAAAACAATAGTCAGTGCGACTTGGGCGAAAATCCATTTGTACTCTTGAGTTCCTACTTAACGAACTTTCACAGATGATCGGTCGATCGATCGAGCGTTCAGTCAGTCTGTCAATCAATCAATTAATCAATCAATCAATCAATCAATCAATCAATCAATCAATCAATCAATCAATCAATCAACCAATCAATCAATCAATCAATCAGTCAATCATTCAATCAATCAGGTAACAAATCTGGTATTTAAATAATTGATTAATCGATTGATCCGTAGGTAATTTTATTTTTATTCATCACTAAACAATGAATTTCCTGTAAGATAGAACCTCATAAATATTGCGCAAGTTGAGGTGGCATCATAAATTATTAGTGGGGGTAAAACAGACAAAAAGTCCGTTTTGCATAACGAAGAAAAAGCTAAGAAAAGAAGTGCGCTTCGGTAGCAGTTATACATTTAAGATATTGACAAAATGTGCTGTTTCAACGGTCCAAATCTCTCGGTCGGTATTTATGGTGGCAACAACTCGGGATAAATCGAGGAAGTGTATTCGACCCGGGGATCACCTCAGGAAGGAAATGAAAAGCATAATGAATGAACTATTTCTTTCATGCAGTTTACTTAGCCATTCCCATTGAAGTATGAAAGCCTCTATGCATTCGCGCCTCAATTGTCTTTCGCCCTTTGAAGGTGTCATTCCTTTACAAAGAAGCCGGAAACGAGTGCTCAAAGCGCACTCTCGGCTCAATTGGAACTCGCGTTCATTGTCGCGGCTTTGGCGGGCGCGCGATGCGCTCTCGTCTCGACTGCTGATTCTCCTCCTGCACCGCCGCGGTTTCGGCGGCCGCGCGATTGATTGCCCCTGCGGAGGACAAGCGTGATTGAGACGTGGAACGCCGAGGCATTTTTCTTCGCGCTGATACGCATTCCACGCGGGGGCAAGGGAAGGGGGACGCCCTTGGTGTATCGCTGCGAGGCAGGGAAGAAGACTGGTGGCACGTTTCCCGAGGTTGTGTGAGCGCTCCGGTTTCGTCGTGCCGGGTACCGTGTTTTCGCGGATGTTGGCACCATTTCCTTTCCTTCATTATCTAACACCGATGTGTACTACAGTCGCTCAGAGACGGCACCGCAACAACGACGCAGTGGTTAGCGAAGCCGGCTCTTTCGCGGGATTTGCGGCTGCGGCAATTGTACAACACCCCGCACAACATTGCATAAACATATTTGTACTCTTACGCAGTAACTGTCTCACATGGTTCGGTGGACACCAGAAGCGCGCCGTAAGAGAAGGGATAAACTTGACGCGGCGGTCTGGCAGATTGTCAATTAATTAATTAATTAATCAACCAGTCAGTCAGTCAATGAATGAATGAATGAATAAATAAATGAATGAATCAATGAATCAATCAGTCAGTAAATCAGTCAGTCAGTCAATCAATCAATCAATCAGCCAGTAAATAAGTCATTCATTCAATCAATCAATCAATTAATCAATCAATCAATATCGTTTCTTCGACAAGACTGTACGCGCAGCTTCTCGAATGTACTTGGAACGTGGCGTGATGCAACATCAGCCCTACGTATTACGAAAGTCCTCTGTTCATCATCATCATCATCGCCAGCCTGCTACGCCCACTGCAAGGCAAAGGCCTCTCCCATGTCTCTCCATTTAACCCTGTCCTTCGCCAGTTGCGGCCACCGTATTCCGGCAAATTTCTTAGTCCCATCCGCCCACCCAACTTTCTGCCGTCCCCTGCTACGTTTGCCTTCCCTTGGAATCCACTCCGTTCGCATTACATGCCCTGCCCAAGCCCACTTCTTCCTCTCGATTACGACTAGGATATCATTATCCCGCGTTTGTTCTGTCTCTCTATTCCAATGCCTAAATGTCAGGGGCCTGCTACGCACCTTGTGATAATCATACATGTGTTTCGTGTGAGTGATTCGATTCGTCGTTATCACCCTCATCTGGAGTAGCCTGCACAGGTCGATCATCAGCCTGGCCGTTTCAGTTTTCATTAAAGTGTGTTTCCTCCTCATCATATATAGCAGGTACCGGGTTCGATCTCCAGTGCCGCCAAGTACCCACCGTTTTGACAGTTTATGCAAGCTCTCACACGGCCTGATTCACGACTTTCTTTGTGGTGAAATGCTTAGCAAAATGGTCTTTTACCGAACCATTGTATGAGATTCCTATGCCTGTCCGAAGGTCGTGGGTTCGATCTCAGCCTGAACAGCTGCATCTGCACATAGGATGGGCGCAAAGACTTTCATGCACAGTAATTTAGTTGCAAACCCCTGGTGATCGATGCTTAATTCGAATAAGTTTTATTTTTACAGATGTATAAGCAGTTTTGTAATAAGTTTTTGGGCAAAAAGCCGTTTTAGCTAGAGCTTTACGTAGCCCAGGTGCCCGACGTACGGCAGCAGTTTTCACGTAAGTTTCACATCTAAGAAACAGTAAGCAATGTATGCAGTAAAGAGTGAAATAAAAAATATGTGTAGGCACACATCTTGTGAATACAAATTCAAAAATGCATACATAATGGACAGGACTTGAAAAGAAGAACCCTGCCAGTCAGAGGAGTGTAATGAATGCATAGTGTATAGAGCCTTTATCTCTGGGACAAAAATGGCAACGTCGCAAGCGATGCTTTATATTGTAGTTACTATGCTGTCGATAGGCGACCGGTTAACCGGCAGCGCACGTTGCTACAGTATAACCTCTATTGTAGTATAATAGTCGCTTCTATGTAAAAACCAATATATTCGCTGCTTCGTCGTTTTAATTCACATCAACCCTTACGCTAATCTTTCCCAGGGGCCGGAATAACGACAAATAAACGCAAAAAGAATTGTAGTTTTTTGCATACCTCACGCGACCTGAAACCTACCTGTTGTGCCACAGCGATAGTTCGGTTGCTGAAACTAAAACCAAGACTGCATGGAAAAAGAAATTCAATTATAATCTGTTTACTAGCCGTATGCGAATTCCACGTGGTGATCCATGTTTATTGATCTCGTGCGTATCGTTTCAAGGAAATAAACATGCAATGAAAAATGGAGCGTCTCTACAACGACCTTTTATAGAAGAGAAAGAAAATTAAAAGTAACGAGAGCACGAAAGTTAAGCGAACAGCACACGCATACGAACATGTTGCAGATATCAGTAACGGGATACACGCGTCGCAGAACCAAATCAAACAGCCAGTTCCATTAAGCGAACTCTTTCATTTCCCTATCTGCTACCCTTGGTTCGTTTTTATTATTATTAATATTAGTCTCGTATCCATGCATTTCTTTCTCCCTTCTGTCTCTCAAGTCTGTCCTACAATTTTACTGTCGCACTTTGTTCATTTTAGCCAGTTTCTTTTTCTTTATTCAGTGTTTTATCTGCAGGCAAATTCCTTCAGCATGTTTTCGCATGCGCCTTGGTATGTTTGTTATCGAGGTCTACGGACGTCGTTCTCTGGACCTTTCTTTTTACAAATTTCTTAGTACCTATGTTTTCCTTGTTTTTGCTTTTTCTATCCTTCAGCTCGTGTGCACCTGATTCGAGGCCCTTTGAAATGCGCCTGGTATCTTTTCTGGCGCTCTCGTAGCGCTGACAACGCTCTTGCAGTGAGCGTCGTCCAGTCGTCGTTGGGGACCGATCGGTCAACTCGTTCCACTTTTTTCTTCTCTGCATTCTGCGTCCGCAGTTCTCGGAGGGTATATAATTCCGCGCTCCGAACACGGATTCAAATGGCCTGATATCTGCTTTTCCCGACACTTCTTTTTTATTTACCTGCGCCGTCCCGTCGCCCTGTTTATCTCAGCCCCCTTTATAAAGGCCTGCGATCTAGTGCTTGGAGCTCTTTCTCACGGTTATATGTCTATATAAAAGCGAGCCAAGATAACAAGCTGTACGGGGAACGAAATCCCCGTGCATACGGCGTCCGTCTCGCTGTAGTTGCATGCAGCGCTGCGTGAGCGGATGACGGGATAGCGACGTGAACGCTCGCTCTGCACGCAATTGGAGAAAGTCTCCCACAGCCAATATATGACGGCCTTACGATAGTTGCGGTTTTTGCCCTCTCCATGCGTTGTTACTTAGGCGCGTGGAGTCAGACGAAAACACGTGAGGGCATGCATGGTAACTATATCGTTATACACATGGAGGAAATATGAAGAAAGAGGGGGGGGGGGGGGGGGGGGAGAGGAGAAGAGTCAAACGCCCTGTGTATTGCCGCCGGTTCAAAGATGACTAAAGCGCGTTTCCCGTCATGGCGTGATTAAATGAGGCGTTGCTTCAGAGGGAAGGACGCAGTGTACGAAATTAGTGCATCATTAGGCTGGCTTGGCTCATGGAGCTCCTCTACGAGAAACAGCAAGGGCACAAGGTTCGAACAAGCCTGAGAAAACAAAATGTTCTAAATGGTCTCCTGTACAAAAAGTTGCACTCAGAAACTTGGCGACGGCCCAGGGGTTATAGTAACAAGACAGCAACGCAGATTTTCAGTGCAGACAAACAATAAATCAAAATTGAAAGAATATGTTCAATTAATACAATATTAGTATATTGCAATATTAGCATCAAAAATGCCATCCGTATGAAAGAAACAGCAGAAAGAAAATCTGTTATAATACCAAATAACACAACGACAGGACAACTGAACTCATTTTACGATTCAAAATCTTACCTATAGGCAGTAGACACCAATAAGAGTTTTCAAAAGTGCGTCAAGGTGGCGTGCGGAAAACTCTGCGAATACTTTACACCATTTCATGGTGGTACCAAAAGGAAGTGCTCAATTGTTTTAGTCTCGCTAGCTTTAGTGCAGAAATTATTTCGTCACTTGACAATTCAATACTAGCAGCATTCATTCATTCATTCATTCATTCATTCATTCATTCATTTTCCTTCTTTCTCTTTCTTTCTTTCTTTCGTTCTTTCTTTCTTTCTTTCTTTCTTTCTTCGTTCTTCCTTTCTTTCTTTCTTTCTTTCTTTCTTTCTTCGTTCTTCCTTTCTTTCGTTCTTTATTCCGTTCTTTCTTTCCTTCTTTCTTTCTTCCTCTCTTTCTTTCTTTCCTTCTTTCTTTCTTTCTTTCTTTCTTTCTTTCTTTCTTTCTTTCTTCCTTTCTTTCTTTCTTTCTTTCTTTCTTTCTTTCTTCCTTTCTTTCTTCCTTTCTTTCTTTCTTCCTTTCTTTCTTTCTTTCTTTCTTTCTTCCTTTCTTTCTCTCTCTCTTTCTTTCTTTCTTTCTTTCACGCCCTCCTTCAGCACTGCTCGTGAGCTGAGTCTGCGACCGCGCTACGGTGTCGGGGCCGCAGTATTGCGAGCGCATTCCGTGGCAAGGGTAAATCGGCGGCATATTTTGAATACGTGCGTGCCGCGGTAGGTCGCCATCCGTCCTTGATACCCGCTCCGTGAGGAAAGAGCTCTAAGGGCGAGGATGTTGCAGCTCAGCCGGCGCCTCCGACGTAGGAGAGAGAGAGGAGGGGGAGGGGGAGAGGTAGAGAAAGAGAGATAGAGAGAGTCGGGGTACCACGCAGAGGTCACCCGATCAGCGACCACAGGCTGGCTAATGGGCGCGTGTGGGGGCAGCATGATCGGCCGCGGCGGTAGCGGAGGATGACGTGGCTTGGCTGCTTGCTGCTGCTGCTGCCTGGCAGCTAATTCAGGTGACCACGGGGAAACGAAAGAAGAAAGAATCAAGAATAGATAAGAACAACGACAAACGAAGAACAAGTAGACGACGGTCTCGGTCGCCAGTGCTGGCGTTGTTTAATATTCGGCCGGAGGAAGCAAGAAAAGAAGGTGAAACGACGGAGAGAGAAGGATAGAGACAGGGCTTCGAGAAAAGGTCTCAACTGGGTCGCGAACAAGGACGTGCCGGGAGAGCTGTGTGCGTGCGTGCACCCGTATAGCCTTCGGGCACAAATCCGCCTTGTGTGGTGGCGCGACGCTGGTGCCTGCCGCCGACACCCTGACAGCAGTTTGCAAATGGCGCACGCGCGGTAGATTAACGCTCGCCGCTTCACTGTATTTAGTCGGCGCGCGCGGATATCTCCTTCCAGGCGTCAGTGGAAGTCGGAGCGGAGTTTTAATCCACGGTTGTCGTGCTCAGCCAGGAGACGCTCTCGTACATGAATTGAGAGCAGTTAGTTTCAAGCGGATTTCTTTCCATGATGTATCTCTATTTGCTTTCTATTAGTTCATTACTAATTAGGCACAGCGCGATAACTACTAACGGCCTGGCGAGACACTTTGGGAACACGGGCCCTTTCGTAGATATTATAAAGGGCGTCACCTACAGTGCCTAACAAGCCGCCTAGTGCCTCCTAGGCACTATTTGACTACGCTTAAAGTGCCCAACAGGAGTTCTGAATAAACGGGAAGTTATATAAGCCGGGGTTATATGAAAAACGAAATTACACTTGACCTTACGGCTTCGACGACGGTCGACATGGCAGGTAATTAGCATTATACACAGCAGCACGGCCGCCGAGTTCAAGAGTATGAAGGTCACATTTTAGCGTATTATGCTTGCTGTAGAAAGTTTATTTTTCTACGCTGACACATTTTGCCTTGCGTAGTCTTGAAACAGTAGAGCCGTCATTTCATTTTTCAGCGTCGAGTTATAGCAGACAAGTAGATGGTAGCTTGATTATTCTATTTGATTATTTTAAATACTTTTTTATTGCTGCAAACAAGCGTTTACGCAAGCATTTCGAAAACTGTTGTGATGGTAGCCGCTTTGAGCGTTGAGGAACTCATTGGGGGAAATTCTGTTGGGAGTTGTTTCTTTTTTTTTCGCATTGTAACGAGCGCGCATTGGATAGGAGCAGAAGCAAGAGTGCTCCAGAAACACAGAGCGTCTGAGATGAGGCGTGCAAAGAGTTCTTGACGTATCTCACAGCTGGCCAATCACTTCCCGCCACTGCTGACGTGCTTAAACATGCCGTTGCAATAATAGGCGTACGCCTCAAGCCTAAATCCAACACACTGACAGGACTGAAATTCGGAGGGACTGAGAGAGATGCATCCTATTGCAAATATTCAAGCCTTTTGTCCATGCGACTGATTGCCCAGTTCGAATGGGTGGTCAGTGAGTTGAGTTTGTCCTAATCACCCAATCAGGGGAAAGAGCCAGCCATTTCTTCTAGGATGTTTGGAAGAAGTTTGGAATTAGGGAGGGACACATCTGGAGATGTCCAGCACCGATGGTTGCGAAGGTTGTCGATATGGCCGCCTCAATGGTGACATCCGGGTCATCCTCGCGCGTGATCAAATGGGTTTGGTTTGCGGTTTACGGGGGTTTAACGTACAAAAGCGACTCAGTCTACGAAGACGCCGTAGTGGAAGGCTCCAGGTAATTTCGACCACGTGGGGTTCTTTAACGTGCACTGACGTCGCACAATACACGGGCCTTTAGAATTTCACCTCCATAGAAATTCGACCGCCGCGGCCGGGATCGAACCGGCGTCTTTCGGGTCAGCAACCGAGCATCATAACCACTGAGCCACCGCGGCGGCATGAGCGAAGAGATGTGTGAAGTAATGGTAGGAGAGGGTGCAGTATAAGAGGGTGCAGTATACGTTATGTGATGCATATGTGAAGTGTCTAATGCGTATACGTAATGTGCATGTAAATGTGTGCAGTGAGGGCACGTGTGTACTGCTCCCCCAGTAATGTTAGCTGAGTTCCTGGAAAGCGCGTGCGCGGGACCGTTCTTCTTGAAGGGCGTTGTTATTCTGGGCGAGTGTGGACGTCGCTTTAGTGCGACGCTTAGCGTGTGTTGCCGATAATGGTTTGCCCACGGAGCGGAGGTACGGGGTGAAGTCCTGAGCCGGGTAAGCATGTTAGCCCGTGCGCTATCATCAACATCTGCGTGACCAGCTGTCCATATCAGCCTGAAACGGTGTTTCGGGCGCTGGCCGAGCAAGTCTTCAAGGAGCACAGTTGTGTACAGGCTGTCGCTAGGCTGCTGGAGGAGTCGCCATGCGACTTGCCCGTCGGGGACAGTGACTGTCTCGTGGTCTGAAGGCTCGAGTTAGCACTCAGCTTGGATAACCTGTTTGCGAGTGTGATCTCATTTATATTGCTTGTGCCTTAGACTGAATTTGATCGCTTGATGCACTTCGTTTTGTGGTATATTTGTGAATTAGTGACTACCATGCTTGACATATTTCTTGATGGTTAGTTTGTGAGTAGAAATTTAATAGATGTACAGCTTAAGTGGCAAATGTTTTGCGCTTTATTTCACACGTAAATTATATCCGTGTTCTCTTTTTTTCTTTTGTACACGTGTCCCCTCACATTACAGGCCACGTATACGGGGAGCTCAGGCTGTGTCAAGTGGAAATTGTTTCCTCTTTTTGCCTGAGCCAACCCTCGTCATTTTGTGATGAAAAAAATAACGATTGATTGATTAATTGATTGATTAATTAATTGGGGTTTAACGTCCCAAAGCGACTCAGGCTATGAGGGACGCCGTAGTGAAGGGCTCCGAAAATTTCAACCACCTGGGGTTCTTTAACGTGCACTGACATCGCACAGTACACGGGCCTCTAGAATTTCGCCTCCATCGAAATTCAGCCGCCGCGGCCGGGATCGAACCCGCGTCTTTTGGGTCAGCAGCCGAGCGCCGTAACCACTGAGCCACCGCGGCGGGGTGATTGATTGATTGATTGATTGATTGATTGATTGATTGATTGATTGATTGATTGATTGATTGATTGATTGATTGATTGATTGATTGATTGATTGATTGATTGATTGATTGATTGATTGATTGAACCTCTTTGAATAACTTGTCCAATGCCGTGGAGCTGTAAAGCCAGGACTAACGCCTCGAGGAATGAGTGTGTTCTGGGAAGCAGCTGTCGTAGACCTCTCTACTCTGGCACAGGAATCCTTAGATTTGTCGCAGCTATCGGTGCACAGGATGCGATGGCATGTAAGAGAGTAGAACGTTCCTGCGGGCTAGTTGGTTCATTGCAGAAAAAAATAGTACTGCGCGAATGGGACACGACAGGGGAACGAGGAACAAAAACAACAACACAGGCGCACACTTCCAACTGTTTATTCGAAAACCAAAAAGCAAACGCTATATATGGGGTGAACCTATGCGCATAACCATCACTGTCATTCACACAAGGCCTGATTAAAATCTAGACCACATTGATCAAAATTTGCGTAGCAGAAAGGCCGATAAACCAGAGAGCATTCAGTGAGCATGTCCCTTGACGTGGAGTTTCTGGGGACATGCTAACTGAATGCTCTCTGGTTTATCGGCCTTTCTGCTACGCAAATTTTGATCAATGTGGTCTAGATTTTAATCAGGCCTTGTGTGAATGACAGTGATGGTTATGCGCATAGGTTCACCCCATATATAGCGTTTGCTTTTTGGTTTTCGAATAAACAGTCGGAAGTCTGCGCCTGTGTGGTCGTCTGTGTTCCTCGTTCTCCTGTCCTGTCCCATTCGCGCAGTACTAATCTTATCTGTTATGTGAGAGAGGATAGAACAGGATTGATTTCACAAGTCGTCGCCGCAGTTGTCAGGAAACAAAGTTGCCCCTACTGTTGGCGAAGAAAGCGGCCTTGTCAGCGGCAAATTATTAATGTCCCACTTTCGTTTTTGCAGGTGTACCGTACGTCATCGGTTAACTTCGAGGAACACTGAAAAGAGACCGCCGAACTTCAAAGGGGAATTTCAAAACTGGTATGTGTGAAGAACTCCTGTACTCTCTTGATGGCCGTTGGTGGAAATGTATAATTGAACATATATAACTCATGGAGAAGCTCCCGAGCTGGAGCGACTTACTGAAATCGGTCATCGCTTATTTGCTCGAAACGTCTAGTGTTGAAAAGGTACCTTTTGGTCACGTGCGACACTGGGCAATCAGTATTTCTGTTTGAGGGTTGAAATGCCTACTGAAGGAAGAATGTTTGGAATGTAAAGTTTCCAAGCCAGTCTAATCTTTCCGGCGCCGTAAGTCTGAGGAATTAGTGCGCCTGACCAGTAGGCCAGTCACATACGCTGCTCAGTCGATGTCGAACTCTCTGGGGACCGATGAGTAGAAGCGAAGACCGTTTTTAACGAGCGAATCGGTTGTAGCACAGGCCGTGAGAATCAAGAATCATCATTCAAGATTCAATCAAGATTCAATCAAGATCAATCAAGATTCATTCATTTCGCCCTGCGGGCGAAATGAATGAATCGTTGAGCAGACCTGCGATTTGGCGTGAATGGATAGCGCGACTGGGCAAGACAGGAACGTGAATGAATTCACGAGGAACATGATAGAGGACGCCTAATTGTTTCTTTATTTTTAAGTCGAAAATTGAACAAAAGGACCATTTTCTCGATTAAAACTGGTGAGGAAATCGCGAAAAGTGTGGAAACGAAGAAATGCTGTCACCGACAAAATCAAAGATGATTGAACATTTCAAAGCCAATTCGGGTTCCTTGTTCTCAATAAAACGGACAGCGGTAATAGATTGTTCGAAGGAGTATAGACACCAAATTTTTTATTGCGTATTTTCTTATTTCAAATGATGCGTGAGGTGTTAGAATATCTGTAAAACCACGTGCTATTCGCCTACGACTGTTTAATAATTTATAATTATATTTCTTATTAATGCCGTTTCCGTGTCGGTTTCATCAACCGAACAATGGCTGCGACGAATGAGAAGTGTCTATAGGAGTGCAGCCATAGGGGCTCCACTATTAGGCGCAAATGCACACCATGCGGCCCAAATACTTACGTTTACGTTACGTTACCTTACCTTACGTTAGAGGCTTTACGTTTAAGCGCTACGTTGGACAAAAAGGTACTCAGTTTCGCCGGCACCAATCGGCACTCGTTTGTCTCTCCACCATTGTTTAGCTAGTAGTAAGGAAGTGTCTGAGTACAATCTTCTATCCATTCACGCTCCTGCCTACCCCTCTCGACATAACGTCAGGACGTGCCTCTCTATGCTATGAAGTGGACGAGAAGGGGTCTACATTATCGGAACACGCGGACACTTCCTGATAGTAACAATGAAACAGCCGTTACACGTCACTGTTCTTCCACTCTATGCCTGCATTCTCGGCCGTTGAATTGCGTGCAGCATTCGCTCAAGACTCAGCTGCTCCATCCTACTAGTTATAAAAATCGCCACGTCGTATCTGGTCGGCACCTCGATCAGGCCGGCGTTGAAAATCAGATACTCACTATGATGGGGCCTCAACATCACGCGTACCATTCTGGTGAGCTTGGCTGCTCAAAAAATATATATGTAAGTAATAGGATGGGATTCTTAAGCTCCGCCTTAAGGATATGATGTAATACCGTTAATGAGTTAATGCCCATATATGCGAAATTGGACGTTCGTAGGTCACTGCGAATCCTCATACAACTCCTGGCGCACTGGTGCAGCCCTTAAGGGATGCGCCACTGCCCTGTGATGGAAGGCGATGCCACAGCTGGGGCTTGTGCAACCGAAGTTGCTCTTCCCGAGCAACTTCAGCGCAATCAGTGATTAATTTAACAGCCACCTGCGACGGCGATCAGTTTGCTCCCAATCCGGTAGGCAGGCTGCGATGACGCCACAAGGTCACGTGACTTAGGTGGGCCACCTATGTTGCTTCTGCGGCGGCTGTCCACCTGGCTCACCCTACGCCGCCCTATTTTTATTGCGAAAGCAATACTACTTGCACTTTCACGCCTTTGCCGTGCCGCGGCCGTGACCCCCATTGACCTTCATTTGACCTTGATTGCATTAGATTGGATTAGATTAGATTGGATTGGACTGGATTGGATTCGATTAGATTACATTGAATTGGATTGGTTTGGATTGGAATGATTTGGATTGCATTGGATTGTATAACCGATGCATCACCACAAGCGCCACCACCACCTACACTACCAGCTGAACCATGGCGTAGGTACGGATGTTGCTTTCGCAATTACCGGGCTTAACCAAGCTAAGCCACAGCGAATTTTTTTTATTTACTCACAACGCCGACAACGGGTTTTCTGGGTAACGAGGATTTCAACGTTATCGCGTTAAAAAGAGGCTGACGAATCAAGCAATAAAAAAAAAAAGAAACTCTAGTGTGCCACCGATAACTGCCTGCCAGGGTCGCAGGCGTCTCCCGTATCCGTTCTCTCTGAGAAAGTGGTCGGAGGTGATGCCCGGATGTTTGTTCGCTGTTTCGAAACTGGCAGGAATTAACTCCGGTTGGGCCAGCCCGAGGCCAAGCACGCGCTTTATTCCCGTCGCATTCCCCGCTCCGCGGTATGGTCTCGCACATCTAGTCGGGGTATTTCCTGAGACGGTGACCTTCGCGGCCGACACGAACTCTGACGTCGAAATGTGTAAAAAGGCGGCGGCCGCAACGTCCTTCGGAAGGACGAAAAGGAGCGCGTTTCTCGAAGAAAACTGGAGCGAAGGAACGCGTACGTGCGGTCCACGTGTACGGCTGCGTATAGGGCACTCGAGCAGTGCACTGACCCTGTTAACAAAACGTAGTCTTGCCTCAGCTGCGATTGGTTTGGTTGGGTTTATTGGGGTTTAACATCCCAAAGCAACTCTGGCTATGAAGGACGCCGTAGTGAAGGGCTCCGGAAATTTCGACCACCTGGGGTCCTTTGACGTGCACTGACATCGCACTGCACACGGGCCTCTAGAATTTTGCCTCCATCGAAATGCAGGAGCCGCGGCCGGGATCGAACCCGCGCCTTTCGGGACAGCAGTCGAGCGCCGTAACCACTGAGCCACCGCGGTGGGGCTCAGCTGCGATTTCTTCTAGAGGAAACGCTCGAGTGAAAGTAGATCCGCATGGGTCTTCAAGCCATGGCTAGCACGAGCACGTTGCCTGAAAACCATGAGCTGATAACCTAGCTTTATTTCATCTGTTGCTCGTTGCCTGAGCGCCCTACACAAGTTTGACGCCGACATTACGGCAGCGTTGCATGGGCTGCAACCCGTCGCCTAGTCCTGGAGGTCAGCTCTCTAACCTATTTTCCATAAACTTTCTCCATATTCTACGAAACAAAAAAAAAATGCATGACACCTTCATATTGCTTTCTATACGGCGGATGCTGCCTGTAGCGTCCGCCAGACCAAGAACAACTAGCACCTATAGACGCTTTACAGCGGCGTATCATGGGGGCTGCCATCTTTGATCACGTGATCACGCCGCCATTACTCGCCTCCTGACCGCTCGGCGCGCGCCTCGTCGCGACGGCTGCTGCGTCTGATGTTTCAGTTCCGACAGGCAGTGTTTCGGCTGAAACAGTTTGGAAAGGAGTGAAAAGACGACACTGTGTTTGGTCCGAAGCTTCGAAGGACATGTGAAAACCCTAATTTGATGACTTTAGGCGTGAAAACGTGATCGAGCTTCATGTCGCGAAGAGCCGCTGAGCTCTCCGTCTGTTCGAGGCAACGGGTGGATCGCCTGAATGCCGCGCAAGGCTTTGTTTAATATTTTTTTAGTGTTATTATCTAAAACAGCAAGGTTTAACGACCCTGCGGCTGCGCAGGTCGTTGTCGTATTGTGTACATGCATGCGGAGACTGCTCTAAAACGCTCACATGCACATCGTACTCATTTGTTTACAACCTGTTAAAGGTGCTTAGGAAGCCTAAAAATATTTTCTGTTGGTTTGCTAAACAAAGGAAGGCGACAAAAATAAATGAACAAACAAATGTTACCCAATCATGTAAGCAGTACCATGCATCAAAAAACCTTCACAAGCCTGCATGCAATCGTTTACAAGGATTCCGCGATATATTTGTGATAACGCGCTCATGGCAGAGCGTTCACTACAAGAAGTTCACAATTATGTCAGCCTCACATAGTATAAAATTGTGGTACGCTCCATGCTCGATATGCGGACATGAAAATGCTCGAGGTCTCGTTGGTTGTAAGCAATCAGCCGTAGTCACTTCTAGTGACTGTCTCGCATGGATCGCGAGGAAGTGACAACCGCTGAGCCCAACAGCCGTAACACAAACGCTTTATTCCGATTGTGGTCCACGAAAACCACGCTATTTGGAGCGAAGTTCAACAGTAACACCAAGGCGGTGTGTAATACACGAACTGACGGTAAGCGTTGTCCGCTCGCACGGCTATGCACTGCACAATATGCAGTAGCGTTAGCCGTCTTTTTTTTTTTTTTTGTGACGTTTCGGTGGCGGGACAGCTTGTTCATGCGGCTATGTTGCGCACTTACCCTCGCAGATTTTCCAAGATCGAGACCTTTCTTTCTATATTTGCTGTCTAGCGCTGGCGAACATGTGTGCTGCCTTCGCCCGTTCGGAAAGGGTGGATGTCCAACGGGCGCGAACAGGGGCAGTATACGTCCTAGTGCAGTTCGGTTCCGTAAAGCTCGCAAACGATCGCATCCCGCCCCTTTAACTGTTTGTCGCAATTCTCGCAATCCACAACAGAGCACGTATTTTCTCTTTCCACATTTCCACTGCTGCGTCGAGGCATACACGCCGGCGACTTACGAGGAAAGTAATGGCGCCGTGTTCTGAGCGCACCTGTGGCGCCATCTGGTCTCAAACAGAAGAACTGCGCGCTGTAAACGGTCTATAGAACAGCCGGGCAAAAGCGTGTGAGCAGCTGCATGGAACTCTGGCTTAGGCGGTGTTGTCGGCTGCTTGCGTACAAATCGTCCTGACGAAGACAAAAAAACTAGTCTTTCAGGCAGACATGGCACCGGCAAAGCAGAGGCCGTAATTTGCACCCCTCTCTTTGTCATGGTCAGCCGACAGTTTCGCAGCGAGCCCTGGAGACAGCTTATTGTTTAGAAACAACGGAAAGGTTGATTTCACTGAATACCCTGAATACCCTATACTTCAAAAATGTGCAGAATATATATTTCTGTTGTTATCTAGCAATGGCAGCCTTGGTATGATGACGAGCCAGTTGACGAGAACCATAGAGACCCTTCCAATAAGCGCTCCCAGTACGTCGTTACGTCAGTATTTGGTATTTTATGTGCACCTGTACAAGCACGGAGGAAGCAGTAGTACGAATTTTCCAAAACTGTTGACAACAGTTCAAGGAACTCTTTTTTTGAATTGCGCTTGCGCACAATGGAAGAGCCTGCAGTTTCGCTTTCGGAGCCGCAGCGTAGCGGGACCCACTGCACGCAACTAGGCGAGGCTGAGTCGACAGCGTGCACGCTCGGTCGCTCCCTGCTGGTCTGGTGTGGGGACGCCGACCGACCCGACCGCACCGGCACCTCGAGCCGCCGTCAGACGTCCTTGGCGTTCCGGACGTCGGAGCGTGAGCGATTCCCGATGCCGCCGCACGAGCACACCTCGCCCTCTTCTCTCTCTCTCTCCACCCTTTCCCACACGCCCCTTTCTTTTATTCGTCGCAGCAGCAGCAGCCAGCCTGCGGTGGTTCTTGAAGGAACGCGTTTTATCTTTCTTGTTCCTGCTTTCTTTGTTCTCTTGCGGAGCCTTCGCATCGAGGTTTACGAAAGGGCGCGTCTAGGTCGACCGGGTTCCTGCAGCCTTACGCGCGCTCTGCTCTCTCTACGGCTACTGGCAAGTTGGGTGCAGTGCCTCGCGCCGTAATGTACAGTCGTGAACAATATTAGAGGGAACGGAGTTTGAGCATTCATTTACAGATTACTTCACAGTCATCCGTTAAAAACTGTCTTTTTTTTTTCAGTTTCCAAATAAATTTCCTCTTGGCAGACGTCTAATATCCAAAAGTCATCACCAAATTTAGTGGACAAATAACCAGAAATTTTGCGCAAAAAGCTTGTTCCCTCCGATATTGCTCACGACTTTACGTCTTTATTACGCTGTCGTCTTTCGTCCATTGGATCCGGGAAAGGAACGAAAGTTGTTTCGAATTGTGCGCAGCTGCAATTAATTAATCAGAACCTTTTTAGAAGAAACGACGTTGACCGGACCACAGCATCAGTTCGGATAAACCGGCAATTCGAATTAACCAGCAGTTCGCATAAAGAGAGCGCACTGTATACATCGTTCTCGAACTGGCACTTATTGTGTGAAAAACATGAAAATGACTTCATGTATATTTCAAACAAGAGATGATCACCCATTGAAAGTCAAAGTGCTTGCCCCTATATGTGACTTATTTCGGTATTCCTGTGTTGTTGTTGTTATGCTCGCACAATGCATGCCTGAAACTTTCTTCCCCCTCTTATTATGCAAATCCCACCTGCTGACGCTTAAGAAAAAAAAGAAAGACACGCTTGAGTGCATGAATATTTTACTTGCATTTTGTTTTTCATGATGTAACGCCCCTGACGTAATGCTGAAACGGCGCGCAGGCTCTGAATAAATAAACAAAAAAGTTAACAGACGACCATCAAATATGCATCGAGTTTCAGTGCAATAACTGTTTGCATCACGTCACCTCACTAAACTGGTGCTGATAAATACATAATGGATAAGTGGCGGCACTTCCACAACTGGCCTTAGATCAGGAGATAGTCAGCTGTCATCACCATCATCAGCCTGACTACGCCCACTGCAGGACAAAGGCCTCTCTCATGCATCTCCAATTAACCCTGTCCTTTGCCAGCTGCGGCCACCGTATCCCCGCAAACTTTTTAATCTCATCCACCCACCTAACTTTTTGCCGGCTGCTGCTACCCTTGCCTTCTCTTGGAATCCTCTCCGTTACAGTTAAGGATCAGCGTTTATCTTGCCTTCGCATTACATGCCCTGCCCAAGCCCATTTCTTCCTCTTGATTTCGACTAAGATATTAACCCGTGTAGCGTCAGCTGTAAGGGTTGCATAAATATCAGTCTGCTCCTGCTCTGCACCTGTCCGGTGCAGAGCAGGTGTAGGTGTGCACAGGTGCATTAAGCACTTTAATCCACCGATGCATGCGACACTCGTGCGCGCCTTGCGGACGCCAAAACTTGTGATACCACCGGCAAACGTCCCTAATACGGGTAGCTCAGCAAAATAAATACTTGAAGAATGTGAAATAAATGCACAAAGAAAAAAAGCACGCTCAGAAATGCGCTGCTGTCGGCTCTTCCTGCGCTTCGGGCTGTAGGCTGTGGGCATCGACCAGTTTGGCGGTGATTTCTCCGGCACGTGTGTGTCTCGTTTTCGTGTAGGCAGCCGAGGCATGTAGATGTGTTGCGATAGCGGCGAACACAGCGCGCGCCATCCCCTATACCCTCCGCTGGCGCCGCGCTCGGAGCACTTGCTCTGGAGACCTGTTTTCTCTCGGGCTAGCTATCGGGGCATGAATCGGGCGATTTAATTGCCGTTAGCCCGGTTATTGTATGACAAGCGGCCTGGTTCGAGCTACTCGCGGTTCGGGACTTGTCGCTAATGTTGTCGTGAGCCACTTATGCTTTTAGGTATCGGCGCGTATAAAAGATCCGTCCTGTGTAAGCGCTGTTTTCGAAAAAAAAAAAAGATCATGTACCAGCCAGCCACACTTTTTTCCTGGTTAAATTATGCGTAGTTCCTCGCTGCTTTTAATTTTAGAGTGAATATTAGGAATTATTATTGTTATTAACTTTCATTCGTTCTAAGATGATTCTGGTGTGGGCTAGTTCGTTAAAAGGTGCACTGAAGAGGAATCTGAACTCGTCTTTTTGCCGCGGGAACTCGATCTACACGTTCCTAGCATTCTTAGAAACTGCGACTTATTGCCCTGTGTGGCCGATTTCCCTAATTAAATCGAATTAACGCCCGGCTCCCGCCTTTTTTTTTTTTTGAATTCTGCCTCGTACGGTGGGCGGAGTCGACCAACGCGGGGAGTGCCTTTCAGCTAGCTCCGTGGAGGCTTTGCTTTCGCTTCATTTTGTTTTTTAGGTTTCCGTGAATAAAAAGTTTCATTTGCAGATAATATAACCGCAAAATAAGCCCGAAGAAATAAAAATACGCGCGGACTATTTGCTTCTACGGACTACTACGTATTACTCCGCCGATGGCAGAGCGGCATGCCGCCACGGGACTGGGTGAAAGGCACTCCCCGCGTTGGTCGACTCCGCCCACCGTACGAGGCAGAATTAAAAAAAAAAGAAAGGTGGGAGCCGGGCGTTAATTTGATTTAATTGCGGAAATCGGCCACACAGGGCAATAAATCGACGTTTCTAAGAATGCTCGGAACGTGTAGACCGAGTTCCCGCGGCAAAAAGACGAGTTCAGATTCCTCTTCAGTGCACCTTTAATGCTTTAAGAAACAGGTTCACCCAGCGCAACAGAACAAGAAGGAACGCAAACAGCGTCCGTCCTGTGTTTCGTGTTCCTTCTTTTTCCGTTGCGCTGTGTGAATCTGTCATTCTGATATGCTGAAAATATAGGATAGGTTCAATAGGATCCAGCTTCGAGCTCTAGTTAATGATATTGTTAATGATATCGATAGGGGTTAGTAGCCTGGCAATATTCTATAGCGCAAATGAAAGTAAGGAAATGTGCTTCGGCTGGTCGTGCAAAGCGTACAGGTAACTAATGATCTCTCAGAGCACCGCTATTGAATGCAAGGTGCTACAAACGTAGCCGAGGGCGGCAGGAAATAAGGGGGGGGGGGGGGGGGGGGGTGAAGCGTGAGATAACAAAACTTGCTCACGTTGAGTGCTCTCATCTAATGTAGAAGGGGGCTAATCGGAAATCTATGCCATTTTTCGTTCAGTGGGCGCAACCTGGCGGCGTCATGAGGATTTCAATACGTTTAAGAGTAACTCTGCAGTCATTACAGCCGCGTTTCTTGCACTTACTGATTTATTTTTTTGGTCGACGCCTTCAATCTACCAACGCTTATGAGTGAGGAAAAGCGAAGCATGTCTGAAATACAAAATTGGGAGCATTTTTCCCCGTAGTTTATTTATTGCAAAGTACCTAGGAGCCCAACAGGGCATTACATAATGGGGGGGGGGAACTGACGAATAAAAAATCAGGACGATCATAGAAAAGAGCAAAGCAGCACAAAGGTGGATTTCTGTTTTTTTTTTTTTTCCGAAAGAAAGAGTAAGCAATACTAGGGCAAAAAATGTCAGAATAATTGATAAAATACATAAGCAAACGGTATTACAGCGGGCACTCAGCAACAAGAAGCAAAAAAGAAAAACAATGAAGAATCACAGAATATTGCAAAGTGCCATGGGTGCAAAGAAAAGTTAGTAATGCGGAATGAAAACGCGGCAAGTTTGGCGTTGACACGATACTGGATGGTAAAAAATTCCGATCTTTTATGACCAGAACGAGACGTGAGTTTCGGTACTTTTCTGTACGCGCCAAAACTGTACAGTATTTATGAGCATGATGGAGACGAGATGAAACATGGGAGTCCGATCTGATATTGACTAGTTAAAAGGGAAGGTTGTTATGTTACGAAGTATAATAAAATGATAAGAGAACATGTTTCCGGCGTGTGACTAGCTTTTGAAGGTCTAGAGAATGCTTCAATGCAGATACGCTTTGATGACGTGAGAAGGATGAGGTGATAAACCTTGGTGCTACAGCAAAGGCCATAGAAGCCACGCCCAAGGATGAAGGCCCCTCGCTAGGCCCTCAACCAAGGCTTCAAGTGAAGGTGGGTGACCCCGCGCACTTTCACTGCGCAGCCTAAATACAACGCCTATTGATAGAGTGTGGCTGATTATTGCAGGCCGATATAAGTGTCTACTAACTAGCTGTCTTCTACGGTCTCTGGCGTAAAGGTGTAAGTTTTAGCACCGTATCGAACCAGATTTCCGTTTCCGCGTGTAATGCGCTGGCTGTGGGAGTTTCTCTTCTTAATGTATTCAGTGTTTGCTTTTTGCGCTTGCTTCTGTCGGACAAAACCGATGAATGAATGAATGAATGAATGAATGAATGAATGAATGAATGAATGAATGAATGAATGAATGAATGAATGAATGAATGCTGCATAAGTAGAAATTAATTCGTCTCAGAACTCCGTGTTTCGTGTTGCCAATTACACTGCCTCATTGCATCTGGTTGGTTGGTTTATGGGGTTTAACGTCCCAAAGCGACTCAGGTTATGAGAGACGCCGTAGTGAAGGGCTACGGAAATTCTGACCACCTGTGGTTCTTTAACGTGCACTGACATCGCACAGTACACGGGTCTCTAGAATTTCTCCTCCAAAGAAATTCAACCGCCGCGGCCGGGATCGAACCCGCGTCTTTTGGGTCAGCAGCCGAGCACCATAACCACTGAGCCACCGCGGCGGCTCATTGCATCTGTACCCGCAACTTAGCCTTTGAGGAGTGCCTATGGATACAATGCTCTCTTCCGGCCCCGTTCGACCCGTTCGCGCCTGTGTCGGCAGGGTTGCACGCAACTTCTGCGTAGCTCCTTCGCGGAACGCGCCACGTCGCGGCGCCGACGCGAGACCTCGGCGAACCTTGACCGGCTTGCAGAGCAAGCCTTTCCCTCCCCCACCAAACCGCCCCAAAGGCCATTGTTCGAACGCGGCCGCTCCAGCCTCCTTGCGCGCATTCGCCGAACGCTGGCCCCGTGCCTGCCCGGTGTTCGCTGCCACACTGGCGCTAGGTAGCGTACAGCGCCAGTGGTGCTGGCGGCAACGTCGAGCTGCCAGTGCACGGGCGTGGTTGTCTTGGCGCTGTCTGGCCTTTCACTCTCTTCCTCCTCTCCGCTGGATCTTTGCTCTATTTCGACGCGTAGCGCATTTTGTCTCGCCGATCGTCAGCCGGTAACCTATCGCCATAGCTGGCTGGGAGCCTGCCCCGTATCCGTCCATTTCTTGTCCTCCCCGTTCTAGACGTTTTTTTTTTTTTCGTTTTTCTGTACCCTTCTCGTTCGGTGTTATTTGTTTCCTCGTTTGTTTCTTGCCAGCTACAACGCGGCCTGGATGCGTATCTCTCTCTCTCTCTCTCTCTCTCTCTCTCTCTATTTTTCCCTCTTTCCCGTCGGTAAATCCGTGTCTGACATCGAACGAATCGTTTTGCGCAGCGTGGCGCCCAACACTTTAAGTTGTCGCCTGGCTCCCTCTCACATTTTTTTTTTCGGCACGTCCACGGCGAGGCGACCCGGCGCACTTCTGTGCCAAGGCCGACGAATGTCGTTCACACTATCCCGGCTAAGAAGAAAAAAAGAAAGGCAAGTGAAAAAGAGAAAGAGCCTACCGATTGGTGGACGGGAGGCAAGAGCTCAGCGCTGAGCTGTCGAACGCTTTATCGTCGCCGCCTTGTATGTATACTACATGCGGGTCTCATCTGTTCGAAGCGCACCGCTGACTGACCCCGTTTAATTACGCCTTTTGCTGAACACCGTGCCCGGAAGCATGGGTGTGTTCATGGCGACGGAGCTGTGCGACCCCGTTGGCAACCCCCGATGGCCAGGGTGTGACGCGCCTGTGTGGAGTCTACCGAGGTCGCGAGTTCGAGTGCCTACCGGCGAGGCGAGGCCTCGTTTCGGTGAGGGATGACAGGAAAGCGAGCCAGGCTTGAGTAAGAAATGAGAAGGTTAGCCACGCGGAGAGATCGCGAGAGGAGATAGGGGCCTATAGTGTGATCGCGGTTATGGACGATTTAAACGGAGGTCGTTTAATGGCGCTGTCATCTCGGACATTGATAAGGTTGTGCTGTATATATATATATATGGATACATGTGCTACATATACTATACAGGCGCTAACGCAAATTTAAATGGGCGGTTGGTGTTGTCGGCTCTCTATGTTTAAATTTTTTTGGTATTGTATATCCTATTGAAAACGCCAGGTGAACTTCTGCAGCATCACTTCAGCAACACTTCAGCAAACACTTCATCATCAAGAGCTCTTGAAGTGCGTCATTGTTGGTGCCGTTTTCCTTACCATACTAAGGTCTTTACGTCAACAGCGGCAAGGGAACGTCCTGTACTGTAAACTCTGTTTGCGTCGTTGCCGCGTGTCCAAAGTTATCCAACGTTATCATCCAGGCCGCCGCAGTGGCTCAGTGGTTATGGTGCTCGGCTGCTGACCCGAAAGACGCGGGTTCGATCCCGGCCGCGGCGGTTGAATTTCTTTGGAGGAGAAATTCTAGAGGCCCGTGTACTGTGCGATGTCAGTGCACGTAAAAGAACCCCAGGTGGTCGAAATTTCCGGAGCCCTCCACTACGGCGTCTCTCATAGCCTTAGTCGCTTTGGGACGTTAAGCCCCATAAACCAAGCCGTTATCCTCCTGAGCAGCATGACTGACATCCAGATGGCTTTAGCTGTCAGGCCATATGAACTGTACAGAGTAGGCGCTGTGCACACTGTGCCAAATTTTGTGGTAGGGTTCAGGGAAGCATCCATTACCAGGAACATGTGATCCGTGAAGTGGACCTTTTCGCGAAGACTCCGAGGAGCGCAGTCATATACTATTTTGGATTGTGGGGGCAAATGGAAACACGTGCTAGTATAGCTTTGAAGAGTTTGAGAGCGAAACTCCGGCCGCTTCTCTTCACAATTAAAAAATGAGCCGATCTAAAGATCGTGATAAGTGATCTGAAGCGGTCATCTGTAGTAATTGGCCAGGTAGGCCTTGATAGAAAGAAGAATGAAAAAGCAGAGAGATTAACGGGATGTATCCGGGTTGGCTACTTTGAACATGAGGATGGGACAAAGGGAGCGCGAGAGGAGAGTATGAAAATTTAGTTTAATCCGTTCCATAAGCACAAAGAACGCCCACAGTTAGTCTACAGACAGAGTTTGAAGCCTGTAGCTTATAGACATTCAAACAGTGCCTTGATGACGTTCATAGCTGGTGTAATTTGAGGCCACCTCTACTGGATTGTTGGCCTTCGTTAGGAGCCATGATCCAATGGCCCATTTGGTGGGCTGAAGTGGGGAGTCATGTCGAAGGAGTATACCATAGAGCTGTCACTATCATATCTTCGCTCAAGGCACGACAAAAATTCCAAGTCATTTTGTGTATTCCTTTCCTTTCGTTTTGGTATGAACAATACGACAGTGCACAAACATGACTATCCGCGGCACTTAGTCGTCTCAAGGAACGGTTAGTACGTAGAAGGACTAACTGTTGCTCGTGTTCTTTTGTAATTGATCTCTAAGGAAATAATGGTTGCCTTTTGAGGGAATAATACCAGTGGCAGCACAGGTATTACTGCAAGGACCAACTCGTGCAGCGCTCTCCGTTCTTTCTGGCTCGGTTTGTAAACTTGGTCAAATGTTCAGGGTAATCCCCCAAGGTGGAGTAGATTGGTAATAAGGAAGAAGTTACTCAATTGACATCCACCCGAGCGCAGCCTTATGGCTACAAAGGAAAGCTGTACAGCTTTGCCAGAAACTTCGTAGTTAAAGAAAAATTCGTCCTGGTCCGGGGTTTGAACCCAGGACCACTGCTTCACTGGAGCAGTCGCTCTACCAATTGAGCTAACCGGTAAACTTACGCTAACCACCGCTACTTTACATTACCTGTCCCCTGTCGTCCGAACTCTATACTATACCGTTAACGATCGGGAGACGAGTACAAAGGCTGGCCTATAGCGGCAAACAAGCAGGTGAGAAGGCAAGCCGACGCGAACACGAAGCGCCGACCCAGTTAGCCAGCGTCGCCCGGCCTGCTCTCAGAGCGTCCATGGGCGCTCACCAGCGTGTGCGGATGCGAGGGGCAGCTGATGGATGATTTCACGTTTGTGCCTTCGGTCGGTCGGCCGGGAGGTTGGTCCGTCGGCGTTGGCCAACTGCGCGACGGGTCCCTTGGGTGGTTCGGCCCCGCCGCTGCCGTTCGGTAATAATACGCGCGGCGCAAAAAGTGGGCCTATGCAAATTGGCGCCTGCGCCCAGCGTTGGCTTCGTGTGGCGACACTGAATTCGCATGGAGGACATGCGCGCTTTAGCAGGAACGACAAACAACAACAACTGCAGCGACAGCGAAAAAGAAATTATGCAGCTGAAGCTGCTTTCCAGGGGCTTGGGAGTGGCGCTGCTGGTAGCACTCTCGCTTGTTGTGATGGTTATGCGCGGTGAGCGCCTATATCGTTGCCTGTCGGCTTCGTTGATCTATGGGTAATGAATTGTTAGGTTACGTGGTTAACTAGGAGCTTGGCTGTGTGGCCGGTAAGTGATCGAGCTGGACCTAACCCAAGCCTAGGGTGTTCTGAGCCTATGCAGTATGAATATGTCCGGGGCCGAGATGCATAAGAGATTTCGAACGTATTTGTGTTTTGGAAATCGGCCACAGCTTTCTCGTTAGCTGTTTCGATTAGGCTCATATCTCTTTTCCCGAGTGCTTGCGCTCCTGCGTCGTGCTGGTACGCAATGCTTTCACGTAAGAGTGGTTATGTGAACACAGCTGCTGGCCACAGCTTGGATACGGCGCTAATACCAACGCCTTGGTTTGGCTTGTCTGATCTTTTCAATAATGCATTGATCCCATTTTACTTGCTGTGCACTTTCTTTTAGCGTCAATTTTTTACGCAGGCGTAAAATGTACGGAATGTTTCAGCCTCCTCCGAGCAGGATAAGTGCGATCAATAGTCGCACTTATCCCTCCTCCTGTCCATCCCCACTCATGCCTAGATAGATAACCCGAAGAAATCGAGCGGTCCCGATGAAATACCGACGGAATTCCTTAAACGGTATGCTGAGTGGTTATCATATTATTTGCAAATTTTATTTGAAAAGTCATTGCGGGATCATTCTTTACCTCGTGACTGGCGCAGCGCAATAGTAGTTCCGGTATTTAAAGGCGGTAATCGACTTCTTGTAAAAAACTACAGGCCAGTTTCACTCACTTCCGTATGTTGCAAGGTTTTTGAACACATAATAGCTAAACACATCCTTCATTTTTTAGAAATAAATGACCTATTGTGTCCATTTCAGCATGGTTTTCGGACCGGCCTTTCGACAGTGACGCAGTTAATTGAAACAGTGAACGACTTTTGCAAGGCTATAGATGAACGTCAGCAGGTAGATGTGGTCTGTGTAGACTTCTCGAAGGCTTTCGATAAAGTTCCGCATCATAAGCTTCTTTTTAAACTACGCAGATTAGGAATCGCTGAAAATATAGTACTATGGATTCAGGCCTATCTAAGTAACCGCTGTCAAGTCGTCAAAATAGAAAGTGCAGTATCGAATAGGCGTGAAGTTCTGTCGGGGGTGCCACAGGGCTCCGTTTTAGGTCCGCTTTTGTTTTTATTGTATATAAATGATATTTCTGCTATCGTCGAATCGCCTGTCAGAATGAAACTTTTTGCCGATGATTGTTTAATTTACTCTCCTGTGGCTTCCCCGGCAGATCAGATGAACATAAATAGATGTCTTTAGTCGTTAAACTCGTGGTGCCTGAAATGGGGTATGGAAATAAACTACCAAAAATCTAATTACATGCAAGTAACAAGGAAGCAGAATGTTATGATGTTTCGATACAATATCGGTGAAAATTCCTTAGATCAAGTAAAGTGTCTCAAGTACTTGGTAGTGACATTAACAAATAATCTTGATTGGCGCACCCGTATTGAAAATGTCTATTTAAAAGCCTACCAGAAGGTCTATTTCCTGAGGAGGAAGTTGCCGAATGCGACTAGAGAAATTAAATTAATTGCGTACAAGACGTTCGTGCGGCCAATCATAGAGTACGCAAGTGCAGTGTGGAGTCCTCATCAAAAGGGTTTAAAACGGAAACTGGAAAGATTGCAAAGGATGTCAGCACGTTTTATATGCTCTAAATACCGCCGCACTGATTCAGTCACAGCAATGCTAAAAGAGTGTCAGCTAGAATCACTAGAAGTAAGAAGACTAAAGCAGAAATTGAAACTTTTTTTTCTGATAATGAATGATAAAGTCAAAGTTAATAAACATCACTATGTTGCTCCTCCCCTGAAGCGTTGCCCTCGGAAAAATCACAGTAAGGTATTACAACCTATTATTACACGTACTGATGTCTATCGCTACTCCTTTTTTCCCGATGCTGTAGAAATTTGGAATCAACTACCAAGTGACGTTGTGGACCAAACAGATGTAGACAAATTTGTGATAGGTGTGAACGCGTTCCTGGAAGATTGCTGTGCAAATCTGTAATTCTGTGCATTTGAGTGTTTCTTTTTTTAGCGAAGAGAATTGCACTTGTGTCTGTATATGTTTCCCTCCCTGTAATGACCCTCATGCAGAGGGTTAACAGTATGAATAAATAAAAATAAATAACTCTTGGCATCCCTTTTATATCGGGACGCTGGTGAGCGCCATCGTGCCTGGTAAATAAGCGGTTAATTGTTCTATCTTGTTTCTACTCCACCCTCCCCCTTTTTTTTTTACTTTGAATCTTATTCTGTTTCTCATCCCATGATAGCGCCCTCTACAAGGACCCCCTGGGAGAAGCATGCCTGATCACGTGACCACATGGGTTACATTCCGAAAGCTCTCGTTTTCCCTTTGTGCAGAAAGTGTGCGCGGGAGTTTTGACTAATGGCATATTACGCCGTAGACACTGACGGCGCTGTCGTTTACACTGAAGACACTCCTTCATAGAAAGGACGTATATGTTGGCAAGCAACAGAAGGCTGAAGTGATCTTCCTTGTAACCAAGATGCTATTATCCCCCAAAGCGACAAAGATGTCAAGATTGCGATCACAGGGACACGTCATGAAAGTGACAGGTTTGTTACATCCTCTTCAAAACGCTTCATCTTTCCACACTTGGCAACTAATTTCGCTCACTGTGTTAGTTCTGATGGGAACGGTAATTTAACTTCCTTCCACGCGGATGCCTTCCTAACGTCCTTAGAACATCTAATCTGGTCGAAACTCGTAGGAGAGACCGCTACACACTGACACGATACGCGCGGAGAAGTTGCCGCGTGTGTCCGTGTGTGCGCGAAGCTTAAAGGCTTAGCGGTCGTCTCCTCCAAGTTTGAGTCGCAGTTTCTGGCCGAGTTTTAATTACTAGGCTCTACGTGTCACAGGGATCGAGTGAGGTTCGGCCTCCGGGCATGAGGGCGTGACCGATGGGCTCTGAATCCGCGAGAGCTTTGAGTTGAGCCTCGCTGTGACTGGCACGACCTCTATATGCGAGAGAAAAAAGATAGCAACACTGTAACTCAGGAAACGACTTCTAAAGGCTACACACTTGACCTACATTCTCAGATTTAATGCCGAGATTATGGCCAACGTGACTGATGCCTAACATGCCTTATTTTGCAACAAGTTACATCTAGTATGTAATGAGAATAATTAGACAGGCTGAAAATGCATGGCCATATGAAGTGTCGCCTTACTTGCATTAGTTTTGCTTTGTTATTACTTCAGTGTTATTATTATGCTCAATGACTTCGGCCGTTTTCTCAACGGTTTTGCACAAAATGGATGAAACTGTAGTATTGACATTTGAGCTGGATGGTAGAGGACGTTGGAGTTTTCAGCTCTGATAAACCATGATAGGACACTTTACGGGCGCGGCTTTTATACATGGTGTGTATACCGTGCGTACCGTCGCCCTGAAATTTGACACAAATTCTCAAACTCTACACTTGAACTGAGGCAGCATGGGTCCGATACATACTGCGTGATATCTGGGGCGGCTTATGATATAGCGAGTGCTGTGAAGCCACCTTAGCGTGGTCTCGCACCGAGTTCCCAACGTCGTGCGGTGCTAAAGGCGGGCATTCGCGCTAGGTGTGTGGACGGTGTTATATATAGTTTCAGAATGACCGTTTGTACACAGTGCGGAACAGTGACAAGACATCAGTGCGCAAGCGGTTCGTACCTTTCTTTCTTTGTGTGAATGCGTTAGTGACTGTGGCTTTGTATATATTTTTAAATAGTTGCCCACCCCTGTTCTTTCTAGCTAACCTCCTATCGTTGTTTATCTCCACATCTTCTCCCCTTGGCCCCTTTTATTACCGACGGCACCACTCATATGGCTATGGTAACAGGCAGCAGTTTCCGCTGCCGGCGCCCATCTTCAACATGTGTTTTCTTTTTGTTCAATAAAAACCACTGCCACCACCTCCCAGTCGTAGGTACTGTTGAGCCGCATCGTCTTATTGTTCATTCCACAGTGCTCAGTTAACGCCCCCCCCCCCCCCCCCCCGCCCCCTTCCCCATCTTGTACTGCAGCGGTGGACTAGTCGTTTGAGCATCCGCCTTGCATGCGGGAGGTGTGGGGTTCGACCCCCAGTGCCGCCGGGTACTCATCGGTGACACAATGGGTGTAAGCTTTCCCCTGCCTGGTGCTCGGCTTCTTTAGGGTGGAATGCTTGGGAAATGGTTCTTTGGCCCCACCTTAAGAAGAAGAAAACAGCTTGTGCCATGGCGCTCTTTGGCTCCAGATGCCCTTGCGCCGTAAAAGTCCATCATCATCATCATCATCATCATCCTTTACTTATCTCCACTTGTTCACGCACACATACTCGCATACACACGCATGACATGAACACAAATAAACAAGAGACGCACCAGTGGTAGCAGCAGCGAGCTATCAAAACGGGCCAGCATGTCTTGTCATAAATCACTGTCATCTCGTGCGATGGCTTCGCTCAACACACCCGCGTAGTTATTGCCGCGAACTACTACGCTTCTTACCCACCCACCCGTTGGAAAGAAAAAATAATATATGCTAAAAAGAAAGAAGGGGACACAGGACACAAATGACTGCGCTGGCATAGATGCCAGCTAGCGGTATTCCCTCACACTTTAATCGGATGATCAGCACATCTGAATGCAGGACAGAGTTTTCATTTATTGCGCAACGGTCACTTTTACGATACCTGAGTGTTCTAAGAAGCACTCGGCTTCTGCCCCCTGTATATATCTCCGTTTAGATCGCTCTGTTAGTTTTCTTCTTCTTCTTATCTCTCTATCTAAGTAATAATAAACCGACCAGACCATCCGCAAGCCCCTGCTCTTCCCGGAAGCTCCTCACGGAAGGAGCATACTCTCCAGGCGCGGTCGTTAATAACTACCCCGGGTCTCTACAGTGGAATAGCACGGCCGGTATAAAATGCAGCTGCACCTTCTTTGATAGCGCAGGCCATGCAAGATTATCGGCCTCTACGGGGACCGCGCGACGACCGAGATATGGGGCGGAGCTGCATACATCTTTCGCACAGGAAACAAACGGGACACGTGCCCTATGTTTCAGCTACGTTATTTCAACACGCGGTGAAGCTAAGCTGCTTGCTTGCATTCATCGTCGGCAATTGAGCGCAAGTGCTGGGCTGCAATCTGGGGCTGTGATAATGAGCACTCCTTCACTTCTAGCCTCCTTCCCTCCCCCAACCCTCCCCCAGCCTTGCATGCTCACTCTGAAGTTGGTAAACGCTTATTCTCAGCGCATGTGTTCTATCATCCTTGTGCTTTCTATATCCCTTATCGAACGGTTCCGAAACGGGGCCAGTCATGTGCAAACCTCTTGCGATTTTAACTTGCTTCGCACGATTGAAACACGGTTCGTATGACTGTAATGCGATTGTAACGATTGTGGCACAGATTCGTTAGCACAGGATCTGTAGTTGACTACTACTAAACTATCCGTTAATACCTGAACAAGGAGAAACTCTGCTCGGATTTCGTTACCGGGTCACTCAAATTGGTGTCTATTAGAGTTTAACGTCGCTAAGGCGCACACGGGCTGAAAGTCTGTGTAGTGAAGTCTTCCAGGTTAATCTCGACATCCAGGGGTTCTTCAACGTGCGCTTATATTGCACACCAAACGGGTGCCTTGCATGGCATTTCGACTCCATCGAAAACTCCGGTCACGTTTTTGAAACTTGGTAGAGGACTCTACGATCAATCTGTGGTCGGTCTGGTCTTCACAATCTCTGAGCTGACTGTCTCGTCTGGACTCCAGTTTTGGTCTTTTGCTGTTTTACAGTTATGGCATGCAATGCAGAGTGCACATACATAATCTATGATCCCTTAGGGCAAAGGAATGGATTCCAAGCAAAGTCAAGCGCAGAAGAGAGCGGGAAAGAGTCATGCGAACCGCTGAGATTATGAAGTTTTCGGGACTAAAGTGGCCGCTGCTGGCACAGGGCATGGTTTATCTTACTGCTGACCTGAGGTGGTCAAAGCATGTTAATTACGTCGTAAAGAAAGCTGCTGGTATATTAGGTTTGTTAAGAAGAAATTTCAGCCACCTTCCACAGCATTTTAAAGAACAGCTATATTTTACTCGAGTCCGCACAGTACTCGAATATGCATCAGTGTGCTGGGACCCGCACACACAAGAACTTATTGACAAATTGGAAAAAAATTCAAAGTAGGGCAGTCCGCTTTGTACTTGGAAACTATTCCAGGACACTCAGTATCTCGGAAAGCAAAAGGAATCTTCAGTGGCCAGAACTTAAAACTCGAAGACGAAATCTGAGATTAAAATTTTTGCATAATATTTTCTATTCCAAGACTGGCATAGACGGATCAAAATATTTGAAGCCGCCTTTCTATGTCTCGAAGCGAAGGGACCACAATTTAAAGCTTCATGAATTTCCTTTTAAAGGTGACGTACTCCGTTATTCGTTTTTTCTGCGAACAGTTCGCGAATGGAATGCTTTGCCGCCACATATTGTTAATGTTCTACCAAATGATGCCTTTTTTCACGCGTTAAGTGCATGATTTTTTGTTTTTTTGAATGTGAAAGTGCCCCCCTGCTGTAATGCTGAAAGGCGATGCAGGTACCAAATAAAAAAAAAAAAATCTGTGGGACTTCCTTTTGTCGTCCAGTCAACGCAGTTGTGCTGTGATGGTATGCACGCATAATAGGAGAGTTGTCAACTTATGCTTCTAGTTAAGCCGCCGCGGTGGCTCAGTGGTTACGGCGCTCGGCTGCTGGCCCTAAAGACGCGGGTTCGATCGCGGCCGTGGCGGTCGAATTTCGATGGAGGCGAAATTTAGAGAACCGTGCACTGTGCGATGTCTGAGCACGTTAAAGAATTCCAGGCTGTCGAAATTTCCGGAGCCCTTCACTACGGCGTCCCTCATAGCCTGAGTCGTTTAAGACGTTAAACTCCCATAAACCATAAACCATAAGCTTACAGTTCAAAAGACTGATTTATCGAGAGTAGTTTATCTCCCATTCTTATTAGTAAGCCTAGAGGCGCCGTATTTTGCCTTTTCTTTCGTCCTTGTTTGTATTTGCGCTGTCTAAAACCGGCGATGCCGATCGCCTTGCAGCAATGACCTGAGGCAAGGACAGACTGACGCCTTCGCCTCAATATATTTTCTTTAGGTCTTACGTGTCGGCCAACGCAGCAGCTCCTTCAACGAAACGCGCTCGCATTTTCTTAATTTGCGAGGCTGTTTTCGCGATCATGACACGCATTACAGATTGCCGCCAACACGCGGGGTCGGTGTGAAAGCCACAGCAGATTGCAGCAGAGCTTTGGCAGAACAGCTCGCACTTATTTTCTTTAGGACCTCGTTAAACTTACAGTATATCACAAATTTAACAAGCTGGGACACTTTCTTCCACTCAAGAAAGTGTCGCAGCTTTGTTGTGTACTTCCTTTGAACTTTGTGAAATTTTTCGCTGCGATGCAAATATCTGAAAGTAGCTTCCTTGGTCGTTTTAGTTCTTGTTTTCTTCCGGCCTTTACTCACACTGCTAAACCTTGCAGATAAACCATTATTTGTAAGGTTGCTTGAATTCAGTGCTCGTAGCGTGTAGTAGCGATCCTCGCCGCATGGTAGCGCATCTTTTGTCCCAGATATGACGCGTCGCTACTCGGGTGAAATGGCCCTCTCAATTTATTGTGTGAGTACTTTCGCCCGGGCAACGGAGGCAGTTGCTGTTATTCCAGATTCCTTTCCTCCATACCTAACTCCCCCGCTCTATTCACGAGGTCGGGAGATCGAATCCCGGCCGAAGTGACTGGGTTTCGACGGAGGCGAAATGCGAGAGGCGCCCGTGTGCACTGCGATGCCCATGCACGTTAAAGAGCACCAGAGGGTCTAAATTATTCCGAAGCCTGCCATTGCGGCAGCGCTTCTTTCTCTCTCTTTGCCTCTTTTCACCGCCCTCTATTCTTTTCCTTATGCCTCTGCTCAGACGTACCCTCTTAGTGAGACCACTACTGCGGCTTACTTTCTTATAGCAAAAATATTTACATTTACGTTCATACTTTTGCCAGGCGAAACGAGGATCTTGTGACCGCACAGTGCACGTTAACGAGAATGTTTCTTCCTACATGGGTAATATATGATAATTTACCAATGCTGGAGCACGGTGGATCTTGCTTGATTCGACGTATTACTATTATTACGACTGTATTGATTTATTAGTACTATTGCTGTATTACTATTGGCGTTACTACTACTACTACTACTACTACTACTACTACTACTACTACTACTACTACTACTACTACTACTACTACTACGGCACTGCCACTACTACTAGTTCTTTATTACTACCACTACTACTGCTGATAATACTGCTGCTACTCCTACTGCACTACTACTACTACTACTACTACTACTACTACTACTACTACTACTACTACTACTACTACTACTACTACTACTACGGCACTGCCACTACTACTAGTACTTTATTTCTACTACTACTACTGCTAATACTCCGGCTCCTACCACTACAACTACATCTGCGCTGCTACTACCACTGCACTACTACTGCTAATACGACTACATGCTACCACTACAAGTGCTTTACTACTACTGCTGCTACTACTACTACTACTGTTTCAGCACTAGTACTACTACTGCACTACTACTGCTGCTAGTACTACAACTGTTGCTACTGCTGCTACTATTACTGCACTGCTACTACTACTGATAGAGTTCACTATGGGTGCTACAGCTGCGGCTACTACTATTTCAGCTGACGCTTCTGCTACTATTACTGCTGTTACTACGGCTTCTAGCACTAGTACGTCGCTATTACTACTACTGCTGCTGCTGCCGCTGCTGATACTGCTACTCGTACTACTTCGTCGTTCCGCTAGAGAACTTCCTCTCTACGGCAGTCTTCGTTAAACGCAACATCTGTGAATAAATGGGGCGTAAACTGCTCATCGGACGCCCCACTTCCTTCTTTGAGTAGCAGCGCGGACACGGAAGCTAAAAGAAAAAGAACATCGGGGAACAAACAGAAAGCGCCCAAAAACGGACGCGAACGCAATGGACGGACTACGCAGGAAGGTAGCCAAACAAGCATCGCAGGAGATAGCAACAAGCGGGGGCCCCTGCACACCACCACCCCCATAGCGGGTGCGCCAACCTGCATAGCAGCAGCACCAGCAGCAGGAGCAGCAGCCCAATTCATGCACTACCCGAGGAGCTTGTTTGTAGTGAGTGTTATTGCTTTCCGAACGGTGCGTGCGGGCCAAAGGGAGAAGAAGGGCGGCCAGCTCCCGTGCGAGCGTCGGGCGAAAGCAGAGCGCGCGCGTGCGTTGCTCACTTTCCGGGTTGCCCGAGACACGCTGCCTATTACTCTCTCCCCCTTCGCTCTGTTTCCTTCGCGTCTCTTCCTCTCTCCGGGCAGTCGGCATCCGGTAATTGCGTGCACAAGAGGCTGGAGCTCCCAGGGATGCGTTGACCAGCGTTAAGTGCGGCATTGACTTTTCGAGCGCGGAGACCGTGGTACGTGTCCGATTCTGCGGACTCCCTTTCAGTGGATCGAAAAAACAAAAAGAAATTGATAAGGGTTTAACGCAGTTGAACCGAGTAGACCAGCGAAAACAGGTGTTCAGTCTTCAATTGGAGGGTGCATTAGGGGTGTGGCATGATATCTTTAGTGGGTTAATGCCCATGTATGCTGAATTGGTAATTCCTACTTAAGACTCATAGATGGTGGTGAGTACTCATATACCACTACCAGCGCAGTGGCGTAGCGGTTAAGCGATGCGCCACTGCACTTCCAGGTGGCTGTTTCTATCCGAGTCACCCGTCGGGATTTTGCGACCCATGTTGCGCTTCCCGAGCGACCTCTCGCGCAGATGGCACGACGCTCGTCCGAACTTACCCGAGTTACTACCCGAGTAGCTACCCGGATTACTAGGCAACGGCGACTCAAGGTCGTTTGGTAGCCGCACCGCCACGAGCATACGCGACGAGCCGAGCTGGGCTCCAATAGTGTTGCTTTCGCAACAATAAACAAGCTGACGTCACGCGTCGCCATAGCAACGGAGTGGCTGACGTCACACGATCTGTTAGGCGCGGCGGCGGCTCCTCGAGGAGCAGGGGGGTCCACGGACCAAGCGACGAGCGGTTAGACCTGGCGTAGTATTGCTTTCGCAATAAAAAGAAATTTGATACTGTGAAACGCTGTATGCAACTTCTGCAGAGGAGCATCCCTGCCGAGTGGCAGCGGAAGTTTATTTATGATGATGATGATGATGTCCTCAGGCTTAATGGCACATACCCGCGGCCAACGTTGCCCACGGCGGGGGATTGGCCAGGGTATGCTATCGATGATATCAGCTTCTTCTTCGTCTTCTTTTCTTCCTCCTATACTTCTTCCTATTCTTCCATGCTCCGTGTGGATACAATGGTTAACCTATCCTTCTACATTCGGGCCAGTATATACAGTGTAGGTGGGAGTGGGACAAAATGCGACGCAAGGCAAAACGTATCGGTTTGTGACTTAGCGTCCCCCAGCTCTTATACGTGTAATCACATAAAGTGGGCATTTAATCGAAGTGACCAGCTCCCTCATTTCGGAGGACCCGCTTGTTTCTCCCCATGGGTTGGGGCAAAATAAAACATTCTGAAATATTTAATATGATGACTTTATTTTTGTTCCGCTTCAGCTCATATTCCCGTATTAACTGAGCGCGATTCCGGGACTGCATTATCGTTTGGGGTACCACTGGTATCACGAACATGACCAATTTACATCTTCTCCAAAAAAGCTGTGAGATGCATTGCGGGGGTTCCTTATTGTTTCCCTACGAGTGACCTCTTTTTAAAATATGAAATCCTGCCAGTCTTAGCTTTACACGAACACAGACTTTTAATGAGTTTCAAAAGTGCTTCGCGGAGCAGTGAAAATTATGTTGGTAATTTGGCAGAACTTGCAAAAAACACCCATATTCCACAAACCAAAAATAAAGAAATGTGACAAGTTCCTACACCTAGAGCATATTACTCAGAACAATCTGTCTCGTATACGCTGTCAGTGCTATTAAATAACTTAAACAAAGAAATGTTTGACCCTTTACAGCATTCAAATACTGTTATTAAGAAATTTTTTCTGAACAAGTTTGTGTCATGACGCTGCATGTATTTTTGTGTTGGTACTTTTTGCTTTTTTTTCCAAGGTGTGTTATTTTCTTTTTTGCTATAATGTATAGCGCAGAATTTATTGCCGCTTGTCTGTTGCAATGCCAACGTGAAAAAAGGGGGCAGGACCTCTGTCAAGCTTCTGAGCTTTTAGTCCTGTCTCCTTCTCTAATATAGAGAAAATAAAAGGCTGATTGATTGATTGCCTTCAGTACTGTAGCAATTATCTCATAATTTTTGTTTTCTGACATTTGTTACAAATAAAAATAATGCGTTGTTTCCAGATTTGTGCCGCGTTCTGCCCCAGTAACCCCTACTCTAAACGCGGTCACATATGAGCCACGTGTAGGGTAGGCAAGAATGGCATGCTCACCTTGTATGAGCCACGTGTAGAGTAGGGGAGAGTGGCTTGCATGCCATATTAAAGTGAACGCTTTTAAAGATATAGGTGGTCTGTATTATTACTCAAGTGAGCTGGTTATAAAGACCTTTCTGTGAACCAGATAGTCTACCCAGGAATGTATAAAGCAACTCTCTACACACGTCTGCGTGGTCGGGCGCATAAAACGACACCGACTGACTGTATCTTAGCGTATAAGTGGCATATCTGTATCCACGCGCATTCGGATATCGCCTACTTTTTTGAAAAGCTCCTGTTTTATTCTGAATCCGCAAGGGCTTCGGAGCGCTATGATCATTCAAAGGAATTTATACTAAGTACAGCTTCGTCCTTTAGAGCATATGAGGCCCTGACTGCAGCGTGCGATTTCAGTGGGGATTGAAACTTAACTGCCTCGTCGTAAGCGCTTTTCCCAGCCTACCTTTACCCAGTTTGTTCAAGGAGCGACAAAGCACTCGCCCAACAAAGCAGTCCTTAGGTCAGCTAACAATTAATGCCTCAAAGTCGGCACATGGACCTTCCGTTGCGGTGTAAATTGTGTAGCATTGCTAACACGACGATGTCAGAGGATTTAGCTTTCGTAGCATGCAGTGCAGCTTGTGCAGTATTAGTTTCTCTTCCATCTGAATCAACTTTTTAACGCCTTAAGATTTTTTCTGGCAAAACGGGAATGATAAAGCTGCGACGAATAAAGTGAGAATAGACACCACTGACATCGGGCCACAGCAGGGGCGATTTTTGACAGGCCTAGTGCTGTTCATATTTCGGAAACAATGTATTCTGATTCTTTTCCAAACTGAGGCCAACGCGAACATGTTGTATGGCGTCGGTTGGTGACAGGGCTTGCGCCTCCCAGTCACGCACACGGGCACCCAAGTTTATAAAGATCCCTATATCCCCTATCCTGTCTCCGCTGCCTATACTTCGATCCCTATACCGCCCGCCCCCAACGTTTTATGTAAAGTGCGGCAGGAGCTAGCAGACAGACCCAAGCAATCAGTAAGAACTCATACTCATGGCCCTCTTGGAATGCTCTTCGGAAACCGACGTCCGCGGATTATTATAATCTCGGACCATTCTAAACGAAGGATCGATCGATCAATCAATCAATCAATCAATCAATCAATCAATAAGTCAGTCAATCAATTCAATCAATCAATCAATAAGTCAGTCAGTCAATCAATCAATCAATCAACGTGCCCTGAAACTAAATGGACGCAACCGCACAATATGACCTTTTCTGGGATTGTCATCCATTGCTTATGTCATCCATTGCAATCACGACCACTCCAAGCATTTCATTGAAGAACTCATCTATCTGTCATCGCGAATGCCCACTCCTCATGTGAAACCCCTGCACAGGGGCATTTGAGGTACTGAAAATAAATAACTAAACAAATTCCTGACCCAGACATTCCCCGTATGTTTCCTCTCTGGTCGGCACGAGCAGAATGATCCATAGAAGTAACGATCATGTTTAGACGGGGGCTTGAGTCCACTCTTCAAAAAGATTTGAAACTGACGTTCATCCTCCTGGTCTCAGTCTTGCCGCTGTCACCATCATCATTCCGTTCCTTTCCACTAAAGCCAAGACTTCAGGCCGGCCGCCATTTCCTCTAGGAACTCGAAGTTCTACGGCGTCCACGAAAGGTTTTCATATTGTAGAGGCACTGAAGGAAGTTTTGAACCGTGCCACTACTTGTCATCTTCTGTACGATGGCTTCGAAATGCCACAGGGGACACCTAGTATGGTTAGGAAATAACCGCGACAGGAGTGTTACAAGAGAAATCAACAGTAACTGCGTTTTCCTTGAGCAGCACTACTTGCTGTGTGATCGAGAAGTTCAGATATGGGTGTACCATTAATAACATATTACCTATTTTCATGCCTGTGTGTGTGTTAGTCAAACTCTTTGACATATCATGGCTACCCCACTGTGCTGGTACGGAAGGAGCGAGCGGGAGTAATTTTATTAGCACAAATCAAGCACTTAGCTCATCATATGCCTGGTTGTCCAAGGCGAACTGGTCATCCACTGGTACCGACGTCAGCTGGGCACTTCACTGTAACGAAGGGGAAGTGAGTGTGCAGGGCGACAGAACAGGGTAAATGACAGGTTCCAAGTTTTCATTGGATGCACTGTAGCTTGGAAAGGCCTGGTTTATGAGAGTTTACCGTCCCAAAGCGACTCAGGCTATGAGGGACACCGTAGTGCAGGGCTGCGGAAATTTCGACGGCCTGGGGTACTTTAACGTGCACTGACATCGCACAGTACACGGGCCTCTAGAATTTCGCCTCCACCGATATTCATTCGCCGCGGCCGGGATCGAACCCGCGTCTTTCGGGTCAGCAGCCGAGCGCCGTAACCACTGAGCCACCGCGGCGTCTGTAGCTAGGAAAGGAATGGACGAAGTGGAGCCCGAAGAATAACTGTAAGCTAACAGGTATAGTTAGGGTATTCGCTGTAGTAGTCAAGGCAGGTTCACGCAATGAACGCCGCTTGTTACATCATCCTAGATGAAATTCTCGGGTCAAGTTCTCAAACTATGACAAGTTCTACAAGCCAGTCAATAACAGTCCAAGCTGGGCCATCTCTTCACGGCTCGACGCGAAGCCCCAACTTTACAGCGCCTCTTCAGGGATGGACGCTGGCAGTGTCGCAGAACCTGCGCACTTTCCCTCTCGGTCGGAATGCCATTCCCGCACAACCTCTCAGTGAGCGTTGCACCGAACTAATAGAGAAAAACGGGAGCACGCACGAAGCCACGGAGGCAGCGGGGCGACCGGGTGCGCTCAGATCGTGCGATAGACGTCGTCTGTTGCTGCGCGCCACGCCGTCTATGCGGGCTCGTTCCACTTCGGACGTAGACACCCCGCACCACCACGACGAAGACGACGACGGCGATGGCAGGGCGAGTCCGGGAGGAGAGAAAGGCGGAAGGCTTACGGGCGGGAAAGGAGGAGAAAGGGAGGGGGAAGGGAGGGGGATGTGGATGGAATGGCTCTGTCTTCCGTCCGACAGCAGGAAGGCGTTCCTTGCTCTGTCCGAAACTTTTTTTTTTAATGTCCCCGCCTCTAGACACACGCGTGTCTGGGTATAGAAATGAGATACAAGAAGATCAAGAGCCAGTCCTTTTCTCGGCCTGGTATCCGTGCTTCCGGCCTCGACAATGTGAGGCAGGCCTGAATTCACAGCTCGGCGGCGATGTGCAAAGTCTCCCCCCTGCTTTATCATGTACCCTCTTGTTCTTTGTTCGCAGTTCTGTGGCTAGAAATTGTACTGGGAAGCTGCATAAAAAGGACCGGCTCCGTGGGCACGTACTTCCGTATACCTCGGCATAATCTGCACGGCTTGTCAGCGTCGCTGTTTTTTTGAAGGGGAAGTTGGTATGTATTTATGGTTCGGTCGTTGAATAGCACTTGATTTGTCGAGCCTGATTGACTCTCCTGTCAACTTTGCTTGTCTTGTTTCCTCGTGGTTACTTTGCACCGCGCTTAGACAGGCGACCGCAAGTCACCATACTACTACGCCACATACGCAATGGCGAGCAGCCATTCGCGGTCGTCGCTTCCAAAAATAGGCGCAGTGGTAATGTTCGTTTTTGTTTTTGTAAATAGGGTATGTAAATATTAAAACACTTGCAGCCAAAACACTATATGGAATTTTCTTCCCTACAGAGAGCATTACCGTGGGCGTCGTTATATGTCGCATCCTAAATCTGTCGCGTCCATCTGCTGAGCTGTATCAGGGAATAGGAGCTCTCGAGAACATTCATTGCACTGCCTTGACATCTAGGCATACCTGGCTATAATGTGGTTCTTGGAGCGGGTGTTGTCATGGGAAGGAAGGGGTCCTTCAACACTCTTAGTTCTCAGGCTTATAGAAAGGTAATAACTGTAGTAAGGTAAATGGCTAAACAAACACAGGTTTATCATTGGGGTGTGTCCAGATCAACAACTCGTGGTTGACACCACGACCACTGCTCAAAAACGCCCCTGTGTTGTTTCCGCCTTTAGGAACGTGGTTCTAGAATTTAAAAGTGAGCCTAGGTGGATTATTGTTTCGGAGAAGACGATATGCTATGCATCAGTCATCGAGGAATCGGATGAGTGTCTCAGAAGACATCCTACTCTGCTGCAACTTAAAGATGGAATCAGTGGAGAGCAATTGTGCTTTCCGTATATTGCGCTATCAACGGCATTAAGTTTGACTGCTTGGGGTGACTGAATGCATTCTGCCTGTTTGACAAGCAAGTATTTTGACTATATTAAACATGACTTAGTTGTGTCTTCTCTTCAAAGGGGGCTTGCTACTGCAATGCCTTTAGTTCTGCTTTTCCACGAAGGAAGCTTTGAATGGACACTTCTCGAGCGTGTAGCAAGGAAAGGACATCGACGCTTTTGCGATGCTCATGATCGTCCATCGCAGTACGTGGAACGGTCCGCTAACCTTCTCTCCCTCTCACGTGACCCAAGGCCATCGTCCTGCTGATGCTCGAAACAAGGCCGCTCCTGCCGAGTGATAAGTTCTTTCAGAGCAGTTCGCACAACACAGTCGTAGCCACATTCAATGTAGGGGCCGGGCAATTCGTTCCGCTTTCTTTTCTTCATCCCTCCGCATTGCAGCGCTTTCTTAACCCTCTCACTCGCAGGGCCGACGCCCGTAGAGAGCGGGAGCGAAGGGATTGCTGCGAAGTGAAACGCAGTAAAGAGATACGTGCATGAAAAGTAGGCTTGACTTTAGTGGAGGTGACCTGGACAGTGGGTGTAATGGGCGGTTAAGCCTGGCAGGAATTCGGCTGGCCAGACCGCCGGCCGTGCTCATGAGCAAAATAATGCGAAGAAAAAGAAAAAAATATCAGCGTGGGAATGCAAAGTGAAGCCGTAAAGATAAACAGCTAGAGGAAAAAAATGATACTACGGGACGCGTCCTGAAGAGTGGAGCCCGGGATATGCAAAAGCGAAGAGCGAATTCAAGCGAAGAAGTAAAAGCGAGAAAGAAATCAGAGGAAAAAAAAAAACTGTGCCGGCATCGCCAGTTCGCACAGCATTCAAAGTCACATCTTCGAGTATCTCTGCGGGTGCAAAAAGTCGACCGATGGACTTTGGATGCGGCGGCAAGAGGAGTCGAATGCAGATAGGCCTTTGTCGTTCTAACCGCGAAGAGAAAGAAGAGAGCAGTGCAGTAAAGAAAAAGAGAGATGGAGAGAAAGGCACGAAGAATGGAAATCGGCGAGAAAGCAAAGGCGTTCCGAAATGGAGGGAGAGACAGGGAGAGAGTGGCGGCTGAAAACCGGCTGCCCGCGATCCGGCTCGCTGGCACGTTACGTTCTTCGGATGCAGTAGACTCCTCCTCCTCTCTTCTCGCTGCGACCGATCGCGTGTCTTTTTTCTTTTCTTTTTTTCCTGGCCGCGCGTTTTTGAGATCGGGGCGCGGCAGTAGCGCGTGCACAGAGTCGTTTTGCACGTTCTTGTCTCGACCCGAAATCGGGGGCGCGCCGCCCCGGCCGCTGTGCACTGCGGGAGCAGTGCAGTGCTGGCGGGAGGAGAGGACGACTGACCGCGTTTCACCTTTCTTTCCTTCTTTCTTTCCTCCTTGTCATTTTTATTTTATTTCTTTCCTCCTTTCTTTCTTTCTTTCTTTCTTTCTTTCTTTCTTTCTTTCTTTCTTTCTTTCTTTCTTTCTTTCTTTCTTTCTTTCTTTCTTTCTTTCTTTCTTTCTTTCTTTCTTTCTTTCTCTTTCCTTCGTTCTTTTCTTCTTCCTTTCTTTCTTTCCTTCTTTCTTCCCTTCTTTTTTTTAATTCTTTCACTCTTCCTATTTTTATTTCTTTATTTCTTTCACCCTTTCTTCCTTTCTTTCTTTCTTAGTATTCACTTCATCTCGTCTCTTTTCCCTTATTTTCTTTCCTTTATGATGTTCTCTTCATTTGTCTACTGTTTCTTCTCTGTGATTCGTTAACTCTATCCTTAACGTCTCTTTCATTATTTCGATTGCTCTATTTTTATATGTTTTCTTCATTTTTCTTTTCTTTTTCTTGTTTTCCTGTGGCTTCCCTTCGTTTTCTTTCCCTTGGTTTCTTTGTCGTGAAGTCTATCTTCTTTTCCCTCTTTTTATTCCTTCCTTTTTGTTTCGCCTATTTTGTTTTGCATATTCTGTTTGTTCCTTCTTTCTCCCTTTCCGGTCTCCTTCTTTCTTTGATCCTTGCTTTTGTTCTTTCTTTATTTCTTTCGTTGTTTCTCGTTTTCTTGCTGCCTTTCCTTTCTTACTTGGCATTTCCTACGTATTTCCCTTTTTCATCACTGTGCCATTTAATTTCAACCCGTCTAGTTTCTTCTTTTCTGCTCTTTCCTGCCAAGCACATCCTGCTTCGTACTTTTTTATCCTCCTCCTTCGGCGATCCCTCCCCCTCAGTAGAGGTTAGTCGTCGGAATCATCGACTGCGCGAGGTTCCCGAACGGCCTGCTTTCCACTGAACTGTCGGACGCGTATTGGGAGCAGTGAAACCTTAGCTGTATCTGTCCCGCCAATCTCCGCGCCCCTTCTGTCGGCATTACTCATTCATAGCTGCCTATCGAAGATCATTAGTAAACGATGTCGCCTTCGTCCAGCGAGAAGCAGTTCTGATTTTTTCAGCATGGGCTGCAAATATGACTGCTGAAGGGTGCAAAAAAAGCACTTCCGTGCTTTATTTAGAGAGTAGTTCTTTTCGTACTGCATCTTAGTGCCACATGGCCTACATTTACCAAGATAAATTTATATGACACTTCCTCTGGTGTAGTCGTTGTCACCGTCGATCACGGTCGTCTTTATTAGCAAGCCTTTTGGTTGTGCGAAGGGGACACTTCGTAGCAAGGAAACAAGGTTACAAATAAGCAAACACTTGTACGCTGGGGCACATCGCCTTCGGCAAGTAGGTAATTTATGTGCACATTTAAGCTTTGTTAGAATACAGGGCCAAATTCAAACAACAGTTGCGGAACAAATCTGGGACAGTTGGGGGGTGATGGTGGTTCGTTAAGTTAATCGGTAGTTGTGAACTGAAAAAAAAAACAGTGTGCGGTAACTTAGTATTCACAGAATTCGCAGGAGCTGCTTGGGCAGTCGACGAGACTTCGCTGCCGACCACCTGGGTTTCTTTGATGTGCATTGACTTAGAAAGCACAAGGGCGCTTTTGTATTTCGCCTCCATCGAAACATGGCTGCCATGGCTGGGATCGAACCCGCCACCTTGGGGTAGTAGTGGTTTTAATAGTAGTTGTAGTAGTAGCAGTAGTAGCAGTAGTAGTAGCAGTAGCAGTAGTAGTAGCAGTAGTATTAGTATTAGTATTAGTAGTAGTAGTAGTAGTAGTAGTAGTAGTAGTAGTAGTAGTAGTAGTAGTAGTATTAGTAGTAGTAGTAGCAGCAGTAGTAGTAGTAGTGGTAGTAGCAGTAGTAGTAGTACTAGTAGTAGTAGCGGCAGCAGTAGTGATGTTAGTAGTAGTTGATGATGGAAAAGATCCGCACTACCATCTTCAACACAACACGTATTGAACGATTAAATCGCTACATACCCTTCCTCGCATTTGCAACCGCCAGGTATATTCACCGCGGCTCAAAATGCAACCAACGCCATCAGCATATCAATGACAGAGAGCTCTTCTTTTTTTTTTTTTTTTCTCTCCGAAGAACCATACATGTCTTTGTGACGGGTATAGACCGGCATTTGATTATGGCGAGGAGGACTCAGTCCTGGATGCCCGCCGCTGCCTCGGTAGCAGGGCTCCAGGGAATCATGTCCACTTTCTGCATGCGCTCCTCGTGCTCTCGAGGGACAGTGCTTCTTCCATGAGTAATGAAACTGCCGGCGGCCGCTATAGGGCTGTGCGGCTTGTCCCTTTGCCGGTAACACGCCGTGAATACTTAATGCTGGCGCCCAGGCTCGCGTCGCTTTGATTCTCTGTAACGCTTTGCACAGCGACTCAGTAGAGGTAAAGAGCGAAGGAAGAAGGAAAGAAGAGAGCAGAAAAAAGGCGCGCATTACGAATGGAGGAATCGGCGGCTGTTTTTCATCTACCGCCCTCTGCCGTAAGAGATTAGAAATAAGGAACCAGTCGCTCTGGAGCGCGTGAAGTTCGCTGTTGACTTCACGAGTATTGGCACGAGGCTGGCCGCGATGCAGGCTTTATTTTTCTTTATTTTTTTTTTCTGTGTAAATACTTTCACTGACGGACAGTGCTTACCTGGAAAGTTAGGCGGGCGGATGAGAATACGAAGTTTCTGAGGATAGGGTGGCCGTGGCTGGCACAGAACGGGGTTAATTAGAGAGATATGAGAGTGGCCTTGCCTGTAGTGGGCGTAGCAGGCTGATGATGATGATGACTACCTGGAACCACCTGCCCTATACGCCTGTCGTGGAGAAGGGAGTAAAGCTACATGTACAGTCATGGACAAAAGTTTGCGGGATGCAGATTCGCGGAAAAAAAATTATTGCGCGGAGGTCAACCATAGCAGGTCAATGAAGTGCACAGGAACATAAGGAGACATGCATGCTCCATCTGCTTTAAAAAATACAGTCTGCCTGTGAACTGAGGCAGCGCAAAAATAATTGTTTCCCCTCAAATCCGCATCCCGCAAACTATTGTCCATGACTGTACCTATGTAAGTGCGCATATGCCAGTTTGTATGAAGAAACAGCGTGTTCTAGCTTTTTTTTCTTTTCTTTAATCTGGCAACACGGTGTGCTGTATGCCCGCTTTACAAGGTGCAGCCTTATTGCAATGAGCGTGTAGTGCACTGATGTGAGGTAAGGCCTAGTTCACTGTAGCTCGCATTTCCCCTCCGTCGAAACGCAAACCGTACGTGTACTGTGCGACGTCGGTGCACGTTAAAGAACTCCAGGTGCTATTTTAGTCTTCCTCCAGTACACAGCGGAGGCGAGGTCACATCAGCACGGCCTTCCCATCTTTCCACCTTCAAAGTCGCCTTTTCACTGCGAATTGGAATTAAAGGAACAGAGAGTACAAACTGAAACTCGTCTTTGCCAATAAATTGTCGTGTTCTAATAGCAAAGAAGCTACTTTCACTGAAAAGGGAGGTTTCATAAGCGAAGAAACGCCAGGAAATGAAATACATGTATCGCCACTGCCGATCGCATTCACAAACTACGATGACGTTAAAATCGATCTTTTATCGCAGATCACCGAGAATAAGCCAGACTACCATTCGCTTTCAGCTGTTATTCATGGAGTCCTTTTCTGTCTTGGCGTCACGAGTTTGAATCAAAAGCTGGCAAAAATATATGCCATTTCTAAATCCTCTTTTCTCAGAAATCAATGCGTCTTTTCCTGCTAAAAACTCGACCTGAGCGCAAAGAAGCGCAGCATCGATTTTTACTAAGAACAAAAATTTAACGGAGTATTCCTCAGCGTCGCTTTAATGTAGTACATTAGTGTCTAGCTACTCTGTTCCTCGGATACAGTAGGTTCCTACGATAGGTAACCGAGGCGCTGGTGTGGAAAAGAAATGCGCCAGCGTAGTGGCCGCTGATCCGGATCATGGGAGGGAAATAACTAGAAGAATAAGAATGCGCGGGGGGGGGGGGGGGGGGGGGCGCATACGGCACGTTCTCTCAGGTCATGAATGGCAGTTTATCACTATCCCTCAGGAGAAAAGTGTGCAGCAGCTATATCTTACCGGTACTCACCTGTGGAGCAGAAACGGGGAGGCTAACGAAAAGGGTACAGCTCAAGTTAAGGACAACGCAGAGACCTATGCAAATAAAAACGATAGGTGTAACGTTAAGGGCAACGTTAAGGGCAGAGTGTAACGTTAAGGGCAAAGTGGGGTCAAGGAACAAACGCTGGTTAATGATATCCTAGTTAAAATCAAGAGGAAGGAGTGGGCTTGGGCAGGGCATGTAATGCGAAGGCAAGATGACCGCTGGTCCTTAAGGGTAACGGAGTGGATTCCAAGAGAAAGCAAGCGTAGCAGGGGGCGGCAGAAAGTTAGGTGGGCTGATGTGATTACTAAGTATGCGGGGATAAGATGGCCTCAGCGGCACAGTACAGAGTTAATGAGAGAGATATGGGAGAGGCCTTTGCTGTGAAGTGGGCAAAGTCAGGCTGTTGATGGCAATGACTCTGCTCTAAATTGTATGAAATGGCTCCGTTCTAAATTGTATTAAAGGGGAGAAGTTTTCCTACTCGATCACCGCTGTACGTCCTGCGCACATGAAATACCTTTCACGTTGCCCAGGCCTTTAAATTTCTTGTTATTCGGCCGCAGCTACCGTCTAGTTAGCACAGCTGCATGCAGTTCGAGTGTGGTATGGACGCAGCTGCGTTCGGTCGGCGACGGCTGCACGTGGGTGCTTGTCCCACAGTGGCTGGATGTCATGAACATGTCTGACACTGGAGACCGTTTGGTCCCGAGGTAGAGGCGAGATAGAGGAATATAACGTCTCTTTTTCTGTCTTTAAACGCCGATAAGGTTTGTTCGCGTGACTTTTGGTTTTAATATTTCTATAGACGATAAAACTTAGGAACGAAACTTAGAAGCTTCCCTCAGAGGAAGTCCTGCAACGAGTGACGGGGACCTATTTTCGTGACAACTCTCGGAGGGCTTCCCTTGAAGGGGATTTATTTCTTTGTTCTTCAATGGATACGACTGTCACGTCTTCCGCTGTGCTTTCTTTTAGGTTGTGCGTTGCGTCTAGTAGATGTCGTTCTGTTCATTATGTGTAGTTTGGTTTTGGTTTATGAGGTTTAACGTCCCAAAGCGACTCAAGCTATGAGAGACGCCGTAGTGAAGGGCTCCGGAAATTTCGACCACCTGGTGTTCTTTAACGTGCACTGACATCGCACAGTACGCGGGCCTCTAGAATTTCTCCTCCATAGATATTCAACCGCCGCGACCGGGATCGAGCCCGCGTCTTTCGGGTCAGCAGCCGAGCACTATAACCACTGAGCCACCGCGGCGGGGTCATTATGTGTAGTACTCTCTGGCTTGTTGGGTCGTTGCTTGAGCCTTTCTGCTCAGTTTTGAATTGAGAAAGAGCCGGCTCCGCTGTGAGATATGAATCTCTTGGTACATGTTCTTGTCGATAACACAAGGAGAATAGAAGCCTTGTACGATTGGTTTGAATATGGTTTCGGTCCGAGAAAGGTCGTCACTACTTGACAACAGCGAGCCAAGCCACTCTGTTGGCTTCAACTGCGGGGGCATGTAGTGTCGAACAAGGGCTACGTAGATCGTGAAATCACTCCGCCCAAGATCTTGGGCGCCCAAGATCGCGCCCAAGAGGCGCAACCAGTTATTCCATGAACCCGGTTATTATTGGGAAAAAAACAATAACAGTTATCGTTTTTAAACTCCCCGGCCGTCAACCCGGCCCCTGAACTCAATAGCGCTTACGGTCACGTTACCTGGTCGGTCGAGTTCAGTCAATGCGACCCGTGCAGGTGGTCTGACACGAATCGACCGGAAGTTCTTTTAGCTCGACTCTCAAGTCTTCACCTAAGCCCGACCGTCAACCTGACTGCTCAACTCAACAGCGCTTACGCTCACGTTACCTGGTCGGTCGAGTTCAATCAGTCCGATCCGTCCAGGTGTGCTGACACAGATCGATCGGAAATTCTTTTAGCTCGACTCTCAAGTCTTCACCTGAGCCCGACAAGTCGATTCGACCCACTTATGCCGGATTCATGTAAACGCGTTGGCCTGCGTAGAAAGCCTATATGCCACGACAGAAATCGCTGGACGATGCCTCTCGCGTTCCTCTTGTAGCGAAGTCGCATGGTACTGCTCCTGATGCGACCAGGACCGCTTTGACGACCCTTCGGACCCGGAAGCAAGCGCTTCACGACTTCACCGTCCGAGCGCCACATCTTTGCACTCTAAACTCCATTAAGCCTACATGGGAGTAAGAAGGAGTAAGCCCGCTCCCTTTTAGGGGCAGGGTATGCTGCCCAAGTTGCGGAGTAGAATTCGGTCGCTCAGTGTACGGGATGCTTAGTCTGGAAGTATGTTCCCACCACAAAGCAAAGTAAACTTGACGCAGTTAGCAATGGGAAAAGGAGGCTCTTAAACGCGGCAGTGGGCGTCCTGAGGTTAGCGAACAGATGAAATTTAAATCTCGGTTAAAATCTTCGTAACCAGTAGAAATTCGCATATTTTCAAGAGGATATTTTACATTTCCGTTGCGAACCGTAACCATTTCGTATTTTTTTCTGCCCCGCCGCTTTGGCTCAGTGGTTACGGCGCTCGGCTGCTGACCCGAAAGACGCGGGTTCGATCCCGGCCGCGACGGCCGAATTTCTTTGGAGGAGAAATTCTAGAGGCCCGTGTACTGTGCGATGTCAGTGCACGTTAAAGAACCCCAGGTGGTCGAAATTTCCGGAGCCCTCCACTACGGCGTCTCTCATAGCCTTAGTCGCTTTGGGACGTTAAACCCGCGTAAACCAAACCAAACCAAACCAAACCAAACCAAACCATTTCGTATTTTTAGCGATGGAAATATATTCCAGGGCTTCTCCAGCATACGCTGGAGGACATTTTACTGTCTTTTTACTCCTTTTGTGTTTAGAGTCGTATTTTGACACAACTTGTTCCAGGGCTAGACCTCCTCCAAGAACACCGCTAGCGCATAGCCTGCGTACTATGCGCCCTAGGAGTTGTTTTTGCGGCCGCGCACAGGAGAGGGAACTAGAAAGGGAAAGTGCGTGTGCGGTGCCCGGAGGCACTGTGCGGCCGTTTGGGCACAATTACGCGACGCGGGCCACTCTATGCCTGCCGACGAAGCGACACGCAGTGTAATGGACCTCGCGGACGGAGTGCGAGGCGCTACGCAGGTTGGGTGACAGGAAGGTGCGTTAATGTGCCTCGCTTTGGCGGCATAGTGCCTAAAGCCGTGAGACCATCCCGGCAGCTGCAGCTTGAATGCGGCCGGGGTTTTACCTCTACTGTGTACCCCGGAATAGCGTACGCCAGCTGCGGTGACACTGCGCACGCGGAAGAAATAGCACACACCTCTGTACGGTTCCAGAAGTTGTCGAAGTATGCACACAAAATATTTTTCGAAGGGGGAGGGGTGGAAGGAGGTGGAAATTTTAAGATTTCTGCAAGGAGCCGTTGCGAGATTGCACAGGAAAGAATCCTGTCCTTCAAGATGATTGGTTTGGTTTGGTTTATGGGGTTTAACGTCCCAAAGCGACTAAGGCTACGAGAGACGCCGTAGTGGAGGGCTCCGGAAATTTCGACCACCTGGGGTTCTTTAACGTGCACTGACATCGCACAGTACACGGGCCTCTGGAATTTCTCCTCCAAAGAAATTCAACCGCCGCGGCCGGGATCGAACCCGCGTCTTTCGGGTCAGCAGCCGAGGACCATAACCACTGAGCCACCGCGCGGCTCCTTCAAGATGATTATTACGCAATATCTGCCCAGGTCCAAACGTGTCAGTACCGTGACTCTTGACTGCTTTCAGGGCCTGAATTGTCCTTATTTTTACTAGTTTCTCTCATAATAACTCCTTATTTAACAAATCCGAACGTTAAATGCGTTTTAAACAGCTAGTGCTTGCTCAGTACGCGAATAAAAATTGCGAGGACACTTTGGCAACAAAGGTGTCGAGAGGTGAAAGCCGAGGACACTATGCCGTGACGACTTCCGATGGATGTGACGTCACACCTTTCCCGTGGCTATATCGATACCCAAATTATACATCTTTAGGGGATCTTAAGTGTTAATTACGCTTAATTACACATTTTTACATCTGATTTGACACAAATCCGACGTTTTTCCAAGCATTCTGTTACAATTTTCACTATGACGTGGCGACTTCCGGTGGATGTGCATTTGTAATGCGACTTCAGTGCATTTGTAATGCGTCCACGTTTCGGGACACCAAAACTGTGAACTGGTTTCGGTGTGTACATTCGTTTCGAAATTATATTCAAGGTTCTTTCGGTACATTTGTACATGTCATGGTTGTGCATGTTTTGTTTACGATATTTAAGGTGTACGCATTTTCTTGCAGACTAGTACGTAGACTTTTACTTTGGAAGTAAAAGTTATTAGTAACCTTCTTTCGTGGAAGTAAAGTTTAGGTATACGGAGGTTCTATTTGCAGAGATTACTGCGTAGAAAGTCTCTGTTACGGCTTTTGTGGCAAAAGGTGGTAAAGAAACGCTGATTAATTAGCGATTATTAATTAGCCAGTCAACAGGGCAAAAGGTTTATCAACCACATTGTGGAAATGAATCAATCATTGAACAGTACCGTTGTTCATGCATAGCACAACGAGGAAATGAAATGAAAAATCACATTTAGTTTTCGTCATCCTGGGGCAGTTAAAGCAGGGGACACCTTCGCAAAATTGCAGACTTCCACTACCGTGACCTTGTAGTACGACGTGGGCTGCTGTCCCTTCCTTCACCTCTGCGCCCCTTGCCTAATGTCCTCCCATTCACGGCCTCCAACTGAAGCAAAGGTTGTGCTCTAAGGCTTCTCCGGCCTGAAATGATGACGCAGGCCACCTTCCTCTCCCTTCTCGCGTTCAAACAGGCCTAAGAAAAGACCCCCTAGTTAAGCACCCTCCTTCCAGAGCATCATACGCGATGAGCACTGGCGAGTGACATTTAAATATACCGAGCGAACTAGCCACCAGGGGGAGTGAGCTTCGCAAACCGCCCACGCCGCCCGACACCGGTGTTTACCCAAGGCTTGGAGATCCAAGGCGAGCGCGACGCAACCCCATATGCAATCTCACGGGGAGACCTTTAAATTACCCTCCGGGCGGCAGGGGGCAGCACCGGGCGACATATACGGTTCGCCGCCGCGGGCACTCGGCGAAGGGTCGCGTAATTAACGGTCTACCGGGCTCGCACAGTGCGTTAGGAGACTCGGTTACCTATTACTTCGCTCGCACACTATTTACTTACTTTTTTTTTTTCTGCGCTCATCTTTATTTTCACTGCCCTTTAGGATCCGCCGGGGATGGTTAGTAGTCTAACCCGTTGAACTCTGGAGGCTTTGAGATGCAAAAACGCGGCAGTAGAGCGGCGTAGCGGGGCCGGGGGCTTGGGGGTGGTAAGCTGCCATGAGGCAGTAGACGAATGTTGGCTGTAGGCTCTGTGCACTTCGGCATGAATTACGGGAATTAGATAACATTGGACATCTATATATATATGGTTACGAGGAGGTTCTTTCAGGCAGGAATCTAATGCGGGAGTGTGTCTATGCACGTCAACTAAGTAGACTTATACACGATCTAAAAGCTAACTTAAGCTCGATACTTATAACCCCTCCACTTTAAACTGTTTTCCACTGTCGGACGCCTGTTACGGAAGGTTTTCACCGAGAAGACGTTTCTGAGTGAGCTGTAAAGAGAGCTTGAACTATTCGCCTGCTTTCGGGCATCTCAAGGAGCGTGTAAGCTTAGCCGCGGAGAAGAATTCACTGCACGCACTCCCACCCGGAATGTCTGGTTCTTTCGTTAACTACTGCAGAAACTAATTACGCGAAGGCAGACTTGCGACTCTCATGAGCCAAACAGACGCCTAGATGCTGACTCGGCGTAACCACATTTCTTGGTATCTTTTTACTTTTGTCTTTACTCTCACATTAGGAGGAACTGTTAGCGGGTTTATGAACTCAGCCTTGAAAACTTTACGCGCAGAGTGGCACGGAGTAACCGGGAAAGGATGCAGCGTTAACGAATACGGGATTCTTTGAACGTTAATTTTCTGAATTGCTTTTGCTGTTTTCAACGACAAGGCGCGTCCTTTCAAGTCCGGCATGGCTCGAACAGAGACAGGCGTGGAGGCATTTAATCAGACACGCCACTGATATGCATGCTGGAAAGCAGACATTCACGAATGAACGCGTTAACAGAATGCCTGGCATTCATGCAAGCAGCACGATGTCAGCAGAACCGGCAGGACAGGCAAGTAGAGGCGCCTAAAATGTTGCATCCACATTTCAAAAGGAAGGCTGTGACCTTGTGGCTACATACAGTATGTAGGAATACCAGATGATTGAAAAGCTTGTTTTGACCTCCGAGGTATACCGCTGCATTGAGCGGGTCATACTGCTTTCAGCTAAGCGGTCTGTCGAGTAATTTTAATCTGACTGGGGCTGAAATATAAGCGGCGAGATTAGCTCGTGCCATTCGAGTTGTCATTTGTTTGCGAGAGTTTGTTGCAGTTTAAAACGAGGCGTACTCGGCTGCGGTGACAGCCTTCGGATGGAACATAATTTCAGTGCGATAAATACCATGTCTAAAAAAAAAAAAAGTGGCGATAGCTTAGCGCTCTCGAGCAGTGGCCAGCGAAGCTGATGTGTTCGCGCCGCCGCGGATTCCATTTCCGGTCTCGGCAATTTTTGTTTCACTTATTTTTATTTATTTATTTCCTTGCCACAATCCCACAAACATCGCAAGATGCTAGGCACAAAGTGACAAACATCGCAAGATCTTGCTCGGGGTTTACTCATCAGAGTAGTTATTTCTCTCTAAAAGAGAGTGCAGAAAAACAAAGCTGTCTATCTCCTTGGCGTATGCTGCAAAAGCGTTCTAAATTCTTAGTATCTATATGCCTTCTTGGAGCCGAATTTGCAAGTGGAACATCATCAGTGTACCGCAATTTCCGGTGTACAGTGCCCATCTGCTGTTTCGTTGCTTCTACATTCATTGTTATTTCGGCTCTTGAGGAAGGCTGGCTTCAGCACTGTAATGAATTAAAATCGATGAGGCAGCGTATATATCGCCGTTTTTCTGTTCCTCACGTGACCTATAACCTCTCTTTGACGTCACAGCCATCGTACTGCTGTTGAAACTGAAACATCATTAAAGAAAATTTGATTACAAATTATTTAGCAGTCGTTGGTTTGGTTGGTTTGGTTTATTGGGGTTTAACGTCCCAAAGCGACTGAGGCTATGAGAGACGCCGTAGTGAAGGGCTCCGGAAATTTCGACCACCTGGGGTTCTTTAACGTGCACTGACATCGCACAGCACACGGGCCTCTAGAATTTCGCCTTCATCGAAATTCAGCCGCCGCGGCCGGGATCGAACCCGCGTCTTTCGGGTCAGCAGCCGAGCGCCGTAACCACAGAGCCACCGCGGCGGGGCTTAGCAGTCGTAGGCGAATACCTCATGGTTATTCATGCATAGTAGTGTCTTCCGCATCATTGTAGAAAAGAAAACAAGCCACCAAATTTAGCTGCCTATACTCCTTTAAATTAGAAGTGTTGACCGCGTTTCAGTTGACGCTAATAACGTCTGTAATAAGGGAGTAATTACTCATTGGCATCCACCCGAGCGCAGCCATACGGCTACAAAGGAAAGCTATACAGCTTTCTCAGAAACTTCGTAGTTAAAGAAAAATTTTTGTCCTGGTCCGGGGTTCGAACCCAGGACCACCGCTACACCGGAGCAGTCGCTCTACCAATTGAGCTAACCAGGACGGCAAGCTTATGGTAGGACGAGAGCGAATTGATCAATAACTCGAAGTGGGAACTGTGGGAACCATAAGCTTGCCGTCCTGTGTTTCGGGAACAGTGTGCTTTGGTGAGGAGTGTATATGCTGCACGCGAAGAACCTCCACGCTGGCTGCCGTGCCTAGATGCATGTGTGTGCCTCCCTGAATTTTGATGTTTTGATGGGTGGGAATGCAGTGTTGAGTTAGGGCTATGGCGGGCTCCTATTAAGCGGCCCGGTAACTTGAGACGCGAACCAGTCTGATTGAAGTTTTCCTCCTTTCTACGGCAGTTCTTCCATGCAATAAAGAAAAAAGTCCTGGTTAGCTCAATTGGTAGAGCGACTGCTCCGGTGTAGCGGTGGTCCTGGGTTCGAACCCCGGACCAGGACAAAATTTTTCTTTAACTACGAAGTTTCTGAGAAAGCTGTATAGCTTTCCTTTGTAGCCGTATGGCTGCGCTCGGGTGGATGCCAATGAGTAATTACTCCCTTATTACAAATCTACTCCACCTTGGGGGATTCCCCTAAACATCTGACCAACGCTAATAACGTCTGAAAAGAAGCAGATCGTGGGATAATTTTTTGCCGGCAGAAACCTAGTGGTGCTGTTCGTCTAAAGCGAGTCACTTGCGTAAAATATAAAAAGGAACACTTCCTTACTGGCGATCCCACAAGCTGGGAATTTTTTTTTAAAGGATAGCATAGGCATTGATGACGTCATGGAAGCTCCGAGGAAAGTCGGTTGCCCAAGAATGCGACTCGCAGCTGCGAGATCAAGCGGAACGAACAGGGCGGCGCGTGAGAGCTTCACAGGAGTGAAACGTGATGAAACAGGACCAGCTGTGGTTCATCGTATACGTTTGCAAAGCGAGGCTTGCAGTTTCTTCCAGCGAAAAGTATAGGGGTTATGAGTTCCGCTTGCAAGTATGCGTGCGTCTACTTCCTGGTTGTGTTTCTTATCAGTTCGGGTTATTTTTTTGCGGCGACACGCGGAACTGAGGGCTTGCCGACAAGTATGTGGTTGAAACTGACGACATGACGTCAGCCTGACGTCAGTGAGACGATTTTTCAACCACTTGGTTGGCGTGGGTAGGAGGAAAGGGTGAATGCGCGGGTATCCTAGGAGTGCGAAGTTTCGTGAAACAACAATGCAAGAGGGTATGCTGCATATTACGTGAAAAGACCGTCTTGTAGCTGTGGAAATGCCAACAAACGCATTGGAAATATCGGGCGCACTGGTGAGAAAACAGGATGAAAATAATAAAGCTAATCGTCTTCTGTGTCCCTTTGGTGTTTTTGATTTAAATTTTCGGTTGTTCATTTCGAACAGTTTTTGTATTCGGCAAAGGTTTGGTATAATTATTCACAAAATAATGTGCGCGCGCGCGCGCGCCCACACACACACACACACACACACACACACACACACACACACACACACACACACACACACACACACACACACACACACACACACACACACACACACACACACACACACACACACACACACACACACACACACACACACACACACACACACACACACACACACATGTATGAACGTGTGCGTTGTTCGCACACGTTCATACATACTTGAGTTCATCATCATCATCATCAGCCTGACTACACCCACTGCAGGGCAAAGGCCTCTCCCATGTCTCTCCAATTAACCCTGTCCTTTGCCAGCTGCGCCCATCAGCCTCAAGTTCAATTACATGAAAAAAGAATATTCACGGAAATATGTGACAGATACGAATGTACCACAACGCCTGTTGCAGTGGTCGTGAAAACGACTCCGTGAAGCTATTCCACTTTAACTCGATTTGCAGACGCGCGAAAAACTGTCGGAAGGGCAATCAGCTTGATAAATAAATCAGCAATTTTAGCAGCTCCTATTGCTACTGCTGCGCGCTTCGAATTTGATACTTGCTCAACCTAATGCCGCTTTCACGATCCCGGATGCTAAAATTAGCAATCGAACAGTACCTCAGCGAGCGAACGTTTGAATTGCATAGCTTTTCGAACAAAAAAAAAATTAAAGGAACAAGAATGAGTCTGACGGCTGGCGCAGCGCTCAACAAAGACGTCATTTCGTTAGCGCTCGTGTCAATATTTTCAGGGAGTTAATCGGCTTCGAGTGAGTGACGACCTTGTAACTTCTGCACGTTTTCCTTTGTTTTTGAGCGTAGCTTTTGCAGCGCCAGCCCGCGCGAGCGACGAAATATGAAACTACGAACAATCGAGGACGTTATTTACACAGCTGCAGAGCGAGGAACCGAAGAGATGGACGCGTATGTACGACTGGCTGCATGGAACGTTCCATTCACTGAGCGAATGCGACGGGCTCCCACTAAAGCTGGCGCTCGGCACGGCTTGGAAGCATTGTTTCAATCCTTGTTTGTGTTTTTAATGTTTTTTTTTCTTTTCCTCATTCTATTTCCGGCCAGCCAAATCCGTAGTGCAAATAACGCGAAAACGCACGTTCTGACTTCCCCTCTTGTCTTTCTGTACGAGCTCCCGAGCAAATTGCCCACAGCCTGCTCACATATCCCCCTCCCCCCTCTTTCCTATCCTCTTCTCGTGCTATACGGTGACACAAGTTTTTCGCGTCGCATGCTGCGTGGGCCCGCTGGGAAATTTTAATTCTCCTGCACACACATACATACCGAGGCTGGTGTTATAGTGGTTGCTGCGAGGCGGCGTATTAAGCACGCCAATTGCAACGACGGGCCGCCCTGTGTGTTGTTTGGGTCGATAGACTTGGCGAGGTATTAACGCGTCGCGGGGGACTACATTTTAGAGTTATCCTTCCCTTTTGTTTGTATTCGTTATTTTTTATTTGTTTCCCTCGTTTGAGGTGGAACACCCTGGTTGTTGTTCAGCAGCCCGGATGTTGTGCTGGCGAGCACGACGTGGGAGTTTCGGTGCTCCGGGCCCTTTCTGGTTAATGAACGCCAGCAAGGACAACGTCTCGATGCTAGCTGTGTAATGGGCTCTTGCAATACATCGCGAATGGACTTCTGAAGTCATAGTAGTAATTGTAGTAGTAGTAGTTGTAGTAGTTGTAGTAGTAGTAGTAGTAGTAGTTGTAGTAGTAGTAGTAGTAGTAGTAGTAGTAGTCGTAATAGTAGTAGTAGTAGTAGTAGTAGTAGTAGTAGTAGTAGTAGTAGTAGTAGTAGTAGTAGTAGTTGTAGTAGTAGTAGTAGTAGTAGTAGTACAATAGTAGTTGTAGTAGTAGTAGTAGTAGTAGTAGTAGTAAGAGTAGTAGTAGTAGTAGTAGTAAGAGTAGTAGTAGTAGTAAGAGTAGTAGTAGTAGTAGTAGTAGTAGTAGTAGTAAGTATACTTTAATGATTAAAATCAGGGGAAGGTTTCTTGAGGCTTGTGGGCAGGGTCCTCATTCCAAGGCTCCACTGGCTTGTGCTCTCGGACGGAATTGTTTTATGCAGGCCCTTTGGTCCTCGTTACGATCTCTGGTCAGCATCGCCTCCCACCGCTCAAATGACGTGTACTGCGTCTGTCAACGGTTCGGTGTCGCCCCCATCCCCACGAAATATGGAAGAGTGTTGGGTGGGCCTGGGACCATTGACATGAGTATTTTATGAAAACGACTAAGGCTACAAGGAACGCCGTAGTGACCACCTGAAGTTCTTTAACGTGCACTGACATCGACCGGTACACGACATGTGTAAGAGTATAGTGTTTGCTGTATCAGGTGAAGTTCGTGGATATCAGGGAAAGTGCTAGTTTGGATCTAACGCCAGGAGATAGCGTCCTGGGTGTCCAATATTTTGCCAGGAGGAAGATATTTTCGGCGCTGTAGACACTGCAATTAACCGAGCGGGGCCAAACAGCGCATTCCAATTCATCCGAAGCCGTAGAATGCACGTTATGGTGAGGGCTGGGCATACCACGTGGGAAAATCAAAGAACAGTAAAACTGGCAATAATGACAAGGCGTGTCTTACCATCGGGGCGAGGCTGAAGTTAAAGTATTGAGGTTTTAGTTGGCGTTACAGACTTCGAAAAAGCTTGTATACGGGCTGTTTGGAAGCGGAGGAAACCGACTTTAACAGAGCAGAGTATGGTTTTGTGGCATCAGTTACGAACCCACCTCTCATCTTTTCTGGTGACTGTGGCTGAGAAATCAATGTTTTCTGCCGCATGTTGGAAAACCGTGCTCATCTATGTTGCTCTTTGCGTTATGTCCTCCATACAAGCCGAGTGAGTGAGTGAGTGAGTGAGTGAGTATCAGTGAGTGAGTGAGTGAGTGAGTGAGTGAGTATCAGTGAGCGAGCGAGTGAGTGAGTGAGTGAGTGAGTGAGTGAGTGAGGTAACTTTCTAGCCAGATATTACGGTAGATGATATAGTGCCTGAACTGAATGCTTTACCGTTTTTCTAATTCAATCCCTGACAACGTACGCTGGCATCCCTGCTCGTTTCCAGCTACTCGTGTGGTCGCTTAGTTGCCACAAACAGCAACGTTATGACAGCCGCGTAGCGTACGTACAGCGGATACAGGAGTGCAGTGCGGGTTAGTTAACTATTCACAGTGGCGGCTAACCTTGCCAACCATCCATTAGTATGCACGCAGGCGCTGACTGGTAATCTACGTCCCATCCCTTTCGACACTCAAAGCGTCCAGCAAATCCCCCTCCTACCTTCCCAGTCCTACAGAATCCACACTGCTTCCGAAGGTCAGGTGCATTCCCGCGTGTAATAAGTATTCACTTAAGACCGGACCCACCTCGTGTCCGGCGTGGCGTGGCTGATCAACGAACAGCACCTTAGCTTTGAGCGCTGCGTCCTCTCATTTATCTTTATTTCTGGCTTAGATCCTCAAACGTGGATCTCTTCATAACCCACAGCCATCGCTATTCATTATCTTCTCACGCGTGCCTCTCTCGGCGTCCGGGGTAATTCTTCTTGCAATGGCTCTGCACACACAACGTTTGGCAGCTGCCGTGGTCCGACCCGAAAGGTCTTAGAGTGCGTACATTTTAATTTAGCGCGCTGGGAAGGTCAGGGAAATCGCGTCGCTGTTCGCAATATTGATGACCGATTTCTCTCTCTCTCTCTCTCATTGACGGTGATTCCTCATATGTCTCCTCCCCTCTTCCAGCTTCCGTGAAACCCACACCTGAGGGGCGTAGTCTCCGAGAGCTCCCCACTAGCATATTGATGAGCTCGAGACACACTCGAGTAATGATTGCGCTGGAGGTTGCCCATTGTCTTCCAAAGAAGCGAGCGATCTAGGCATGATTGGACTGCGTGCGATGCTCATGCAAACCGGTAACTGCCTAGAGCCGGCAGCGATCATCGTTCATTTGCTCTTGACTTGAGCACTCAATTTTATTGCGTCGTGTGTTTCTCGTTACGGTTTTCACTCCTTTATCGTGGAGGTGTACGGTTTGCACTTGAAGCCAGAAATGGCTGAAAGTTCCACAAGGGTTGGTCGTTCGGGGACTAACGGCGCTGCCAAATATATTAGTCCCTTAGGTCCATCATCATCATGAGCCTAACCACGTCCACTGCAGGGACCAAGGCCTTCCTCATATCTCTTTAATTAAAACTGTCCTGTATCTGCTGCGGCCGTCTTATCTCCGCATATTTCCTAACTTCATCCGTCCGCCTGACCCCCTCTACTACGTCCGGCTTCCCTTGCTATTATTAAATTTGGTACTAACCACAAAGGGACGAACAGGCATAGTTATTATCCGAAACTACTAACCGCTAGGTGAAAGCGCTTAGTGATGCTTTTAGTCCCACGTTGCACATTTTTGCCTTAGATCTCACGAATACGGCTTAGGGATGAATCGAGTTGTCGAAGGACGTGCAGGTGGCCTCCCTAAATCTAAATCGTTAATCTGCCGCCCTTGAGAAATACGTTTAATATCAGCCTCGGATTTTCGCGGAAACCTCCAGGTTTTTAGTGGCAGCCTTCCATACATGGTTGTCAGGACAGCTTCAACCATTCCTTACCTGACATGGGTGGCTCACAGATTATGACGTTGGGCTGTGAGCACAAGGTCGCGAGTTCGATCCTGTTCGCCACGGCTTAAATTTAATGGAGGCGAAATGCGAAAACTCCCTTGTGCTAATAGTTCTGTGGACATTAGAGAGCCCGTGGTAGAACCTGTTGAGGAGTCCTCCACTGCGTGGGGGTCTTGCCTTGAATGTGACACTGCTGCTTTGACGCGTAAAAACCCATTAACTATTAACCTTTGCGCGGCAGCGTTAACAGCCCTGTGCGACAGGTATCGTTTGCTCGTGCATTCGAGAAGCTCTCAGTTTCTGCATTTTAGTGACGTCAGGTTTGCGAACTTTGGTTTATACTGTACCTCCAGCTCTGTAGTTCTGTGGGCATTAGATAGCCCTAGCTGGTAGAACCTGTTGAGGAGTCCTACACTGCGTGGGGGTCTTGCCTTGAATGTGACACTGCTGCTTTGACGCGTAAAAACCCATTAACTATTAACCTTTGCGCGGCAGCGTTAACAGCCCTGTGCGACAGGTATCGTTTGCTCGTGCATTCGAGAAGCTCTCAGTTTCTGCATTTTAGTGACGTCAGGTTTGCGAACTTTGGTTTATACTGTACCTCCAGCTCTGTAGTTCTGTGGGCATTAGATAGCCCTAGCTGGTAGAACCTGTTGAGGAGTCCTCCACTGCGTGGGGGTCTTGCCTTGAATGTGACACTGCTGCTTTGACGCGTAAAAACCCATTAACTATTAACCTTTGCGCGGCAGCGTTAACAGCCCTGTGCGACAGGTATCGTTTGCTCGTGCATTCGAGAAGCTCTCAGTTTCTGCATTTTAGTGACGTCAGGTTTGCGAACTTTGGTTTATACTGTACCTCCAGCTCTGTAGTTCTGTGGGCATTAGATAGCCCTAGCTGGTAGAACCTGTTGAGGAGTCCTCCACTGCGTGGGGGTATTGCCTTGAATGTGACACTGCTGCTTTGACGCGTAAAAACCCATTAACTATTAACCTTTGCGCGGCAGCGTTAACAGCCCTGTGCGACAGGTATCGTTTGCTCGTGCATTCGAGAAGCTCTCAGTTTCTGCATTTTAGTGACGTCAGGTTTGCGAACTTTGGTTTATACTGTACCTCCAGCTCTGTAGTTCTGTGGGCATTAGATAGCCCTAGCTGGTAGAACCTGTTGAGGAGTCCTACACTGCGTGGGGGTCTTGCCTTGAATGTGACACTGCTGCTTTGACGCGTAAAAACCCATTAACTATTAACCTTTGCGCGGCAGCGTTAACAGCCCTGTGCGACAGGTATCGTTTGCTCGTGCATTCGAGAAGCTCTCAGTTTCTGCATTTTAGTGACGTCAGGTTTGCGAACTTTGGTTTATACTGTACCTCCAGCTCTGTAGTTTTGTGGGCATTAGATAGCCCTAGCTGGTAGAACCTGTTGAGGAGTCCTCCACTGCGTGGGGGTCTTGCCTTGAATGTGACACTGCTGCTTTGACGCGTAAAAACCCATTAACTATTAACCTTTGCGCGGCAGCGTTAACAGCCCTGTGCGACAGGTATCGTTTGCTCGTGCATTCGAGAAGCTCTCAGTTTCTGCATTTTAGTGACGTCAGGTTTGCGAACTTTGGTTTATACTGTACCTCCAGCTCTGTAGTTCTGTGGGCATTAGATAGCCCTAGCTGGTAGAACCTGTTGAGGAGTCCTCCACTGCGTGGGGGTCTTGCCTTGAATGTGACACTGCTGCTTTGACGCGTAAAAACCCATTAACTATTAACCTTTGCGCGGCAGCGTTAACAGCCCTGTGCGACAGGTATCGTTTGCTCGTGCATTCGAGAAGCTCTCAGTTTCTGCATTTTAGTGACGTCAGGTTTGCGAACTTTGGTTTATACTGTACCTCCAGCTCTGTAGTTCTGTGGGCATTAGATAGCCCTAGCTGGTAGAACCTGTTGAGGAGTCCTCCACTGCGTGGGGGTATTGCCTTGAATGTGACACTGCTGCTTTGACGCGTAAAAACCCATTAACTATTAACCTTTGCGCGGCAGCGTTAACAGCCCTGTGCGACAGGTATCGTTTGCTCGTGCATTCGAGAAGCTCTCAGTTTCTGCATTTTAGTGACGTCAGGTTTGCGAACTTTGGTTTATACTGTACCTCCAGCTCTGTAGTTTTGTGGGCATTAGATAGCCCTAGCTGGTAGAACCTGTTGAGGAGTCCTCCACTGCGTGGGGGTATTGCCTTGAATGTGACACTGCTGCTTTGACGCGTAAAAACCCATTAACTATTAACCTTTGCGCGGCAGCGTTAACAGCCGTGTGCGACAGGTATCGTTTGCTCGTGCATTCGAGAAGCTCTCAGTTTCTGCATTTTAGTGACGTCAGGTTTGCGAACTTTGGTTTATACTGTACCTCCAGCTCTGTAGTTTTGTGGGCATTAGATAGCCCTAGCTGGTAGAACCTGTTGAGGAGTCCTCCACTGCGTGGGGGTCTTGCCTTGAATGTGACACTGCTGCTTTGACGCGTAAAAACCCATTAACTATTAACCTTTGCGCGGCAGCGTTAACAGCCCTGTGCGACAGGTATCGTTTGCTCGTGCATTCGAGAAGCTCTCAGTTTCTGCATTTTAGTGACGTCAGGTTTGCGAACTTTGGTTTATACTGTACCTCCAGCTCTGTAGTTCTGTGGGCATTAGATAGCCCTAGCTGGTAGAACCTGTTGAGGAGTCCTCCACTGCGTGGGGGTCTTGCCTTGAATGTGACACTGCTGCTTTGACGCGTAAAAACCCATTAACTATTAACCTTTGCGCGGCAGCGTTAACAGCCCTGTGCGACAGGTATCGTTTGCTCGTGCATTCGAGAAGCTCTCAGTTTCTGCATTTTAGTGACGTCAGGTTTGCGAACTTTGGTTTATACTGTACCTCCAGCTCTGTAGTTTTGTGGGCATTAGATAGCCCTAGCTGATAGAACCTGTTGAGGAGTCCTCCACTGCGTGGGGGTATTGCCTTGAATGTGACACTGCTGCTTTGACGCGTAAAAACCCATTAACTAACCTTTGCGCGGCAGCGTTAACAGCCCTGTGCGACAGGTATCGTTTGCTCGTGCATTCGAGAAGCTCTCAGTTTCTGCATTTTAGTGACGTCAGGTTTGCGAACTTTGGTTTATACTGTACCTCCAGCTCTGTAGTTCTGTGGGCATTAGATAGCCCTAGCTGGTAGAACCTGTTGAGGAGTCCTACACTGCGTGGGGGTCTTGCCTCGAAATTGACGTTGTCGCTTTGACGCGTAAAAAACCATTAACTATTAACCTTTGCGCGTCAGCGCTAACTGCTATGCGCAACAGGTATCGTTAGCTCACGCATTCGAGAAGCTCTGAGTTTCTGCATTTTAGTGACGTCAGGTTTGCGAATTCGGTTTATCAGTACCTACAGCTCTGTAATGAGTAAAACTTCCGCGGTGTGCCTTTTCATTTTTTCGTTCAGGTGACGTCGGCAATTTTTTTTTTCGCCCGTACGGCCACGTGCCTCTTAGCATAGAATAATGACGAAGAATAGTTCAGTGCTTCGGTTAGTTGCTGAAGCGAAGAAAATCAATTACCGCTATGATGTCACTCTGGCAGTTGTTCAAACCACGAGGAGTTGGACGCTAATGGCAGTTATTATGTTTTTTTAATTTTTGTTCTCTTCTGTGCTCTCTGTTTCTGAAAGAGTTACGACAGCGTGTGCCAATTTATTCCAGTACAAGGAAAAAGAACGTTAGTTTCGCGTTAGACCCATCCGCAACTTAAACACCGTTGGTTTGCGCGAACGTGACTAGTTACAGGCGGTTCTGAAAAATCCCCCAACGTGGAGGGGAATAACTGTCGTTATTCTAACCGAATGAGACTCCATAGTGCAAAAAAAAAAAAAACGAAGGGAAAAGATAAGAGCGTTAACTTCCACTAAACGCGTTTTTTTTTTGGCGCTCACGGGGTTTATAAATGCGAGAGGGAAATTATGTAAAAGGTTATCAGGCTGAAAGCGTGAAATTGGACAAGATGCATCTCAAACTAAAAGCAAAATGAGACCAATTGCAACTAAAATAAAACCTAAAGTCTGGTACGCACGTTTCACAAGTTCGCACACTGCCCAGAGCCCAAGAAGACGAACTCGTGTAGAGCCGCCGCGGTGGCTCAGTGGCTATGGTGCTCGGCTGCTGACCCGAAAGACGCGGGTTCGATCCCGGCCCCGGCGGTTGAATTTATTTGGGGGAGAGATTCTAGAGGCCCGTGTACTGTGCGATGTCAGTGCACGTTAAAGAACCCCAGGTGGTCGAAATTTCCGGAGCCCTCCACTACGGCGTCTCTCATAGCCTGAGTCGCTTTGGGACGTTAAACCCCATAAACCAAACCAAACCAAACGAACTCGTGTAGAGGAGAGGATGGGGTAGAGGTGTCATTTCCTTTGCACAATCCTTTTGATAATGATAAACCTCCTTTACTAAAGAAAGTGGGGGCCATTATGTTTTCCCATAGAAACTCTTTCGCTTGGTCCAGATGGTGGGTGATGCTAATCACAGGAAGTCGAAGGCTTGTCGTTTAGTGTTGGTCTATCAGCTTTAAATGACACGAATTCTGCAGCTGTATGTGATGGGTCTTTCGTTGGACAGTTCTTCATCCAGTGATACTTAGACGCCGTAATGCCTCATCCATTAAGGATAGTTGCCGGGCCAGTTGGTACATGATCTCACCGTAAAACAGCGCGCTAACACGGGACGACGAAAGAAGACACGCACAAACACAGCGCTGAACTTACAACTGCATGGTTTATTGCATTGCTCGCAATAAATACCAGAAAAGAATACAAAAAACAAAAAAATGAAGCAAGGCGAGGAAGACAACCTCCTGTCGCATCGTGTCGTCAATGGTTATTCAAGATATTGAATCTCTTTTCTTGTCAGTGCCATCGATGGAGTGCTAACGCATGACGCGCCTTTCCTATCCATGATGAATGCTTCATATAGTTCACGTTTTTGTTGATGATTATACCGCCTCAAAATCTGGCTTCGTCCAAGGTTAGGTGTGCAATGACAGGCAGATACGTGTTTTGCCAGCGTGCTGCCGTATCCCGTGCGGATGTTAATGGCGTGCTCTCGTAGATGGTCGTTTATGCAGCGTCCACTTTGGCCCACATAAGTTGCGCCGCATGACAGCGGTATCTCGTAGATTACCTCCGTGCCACAGGTGGTGAATGTTTTTTCATGGTTCTTAGTGCACCGCGCTGGTTTAGGGGCATCTTCGTTTACCATTCTGCAAAGCATATTGAGCTTTCTGGGTGCGGTTAGGATCAAATTCACTCCAGCACGCCCTACTATCTTCTTCAACGAGTGGCTGATCCCGTGCAGATACGGCATAACAGCCATCTTCTCTCTTTCTTTGCGTGGCCTTATCGGGAGGCTAGATAGGCGGCGATCTTTCAGGAGCTTGAAGCCGATCCCTGAAATGAGGGCATCCGGGCAACCCGCTTCGCGTAGACGTTTCAGCTGAGATTCCATGCTAGCTTGCTGTCGGTGATGGCACGATCTTTTGAAGGGCATAGTTCAAGGCGCCCAAAGCTATTGCTCGTTTGACAAGCTTCGTATGCGCGGAAGAGTAAGGCAGAAGGCATTTCTTAGACCTCGGAGCATAGCACCAGCACAGATGGTCCTCACTCGAGAACAACCGTAGGTCAAGGTACTGAAGTTGGCCTTCGTCAGGCAGTTCTTTCGCGAGTTCAAACTCACCCAAATTTTCAGAAAAGACCTTGAAAAGAGCCTCCACGTCCTTGCTTGGGTCCTGATCCGACTTTTTGTTGACAACGAGGAAGTCATCGACAGAAAGGAAAACCCTTATCACGCTGGTATTTAGCAACGCTTCTTTTAGCCGATGATCAACCTTCGCAAGCAGAAGATCGCTGAGTAGAGGTGCGACACAGGAGCCAATGCACACGCCCTTCTTCTGTACAAACAGTTCTTCATTGAAACTGATAAACGTTGACCTTAGGTAGGTAGAAAGCCATCGCTTCGAGGAACTTCTCTGTGCTGATTCCGCAAGCGTTTTGAAACCGGACACTCCCCAGTGCTTCAATGCCTTCTCTTACCACAGCAAACAGAGAGGGGTGCGGTAGTGAGTAGTATAGATCCTTTACATCGATGGAAAATACACCCACTCTTTTCGTGCATGAGCCATGTAGGAAAGCGGAGACTTCTTCAGGCTTCTTGACCTGGAACGGATCTTCTATGGCTAACAAAGAAAGTGAGTCTTGTAGAAACTTGTCCATGGAGTGCTGCCAGGTGCCTTTTTCGAAACGATCGCTCTGAAAGGCCAGTTTTCCTTATGTGTCTTTACCGTGAACAACGCGCTTAGGCACAGTCCTTTGCTTTTCGTCACTGCTGTACCCAGCTTTGTCACGTTGAAGGCATCGCAAAGTTGCTGGGCTTCTTTCTTTACAGCTTGCGGCTTGACCTTATTGAGTTTACGGAAGTTCTTCAAGACGGCTTCACGTGCCTTCTCGCCAAATGTTGACGAAGGCAAAACAGCAAATCCTCCTTCTTTATCCGCTACCAGAAGTCGAAGGTTCGCCTCTCGCAAGGACGTGGCCACATCTTCAAAGCGTACCAAGGTTATCTTGTTTGGTGCCCTTTTTAAAACATCAACGCCCTCACTGATGCATCTGCCCACCTCTTCAGCGGGCGCTTTGACCACACTCCTTCTCACAAGGGAGAGAAGCTCGACCTTGTCCAGCCGGGGTTCGATGCTGAACTTTGGTCCTAACTCGAGGACCTGAGTCACTTGAACCGGAATTTACGTGTTGCCAAAAGCGTGAACTGTCCTGCTTTCGCGAAGCCCCGTCGGGAGGAGCTGAGAAACGCCTACAACAAGCCTTTCGGAATGCATCACAGATGGCGGACTTCTTTTTGAAGAAGGTTCTAGGCTCTATTCCCAAGCAAGAAAGCCGAGCCCGTCCCAGGCAGACAGTTCACGCCTTTGGCAGCACGCCAGTTCCGGTTCAAGTGACTCAGGACCTCGAGTTAGGACCAAAGTTCAGCATCGAACCCCGGCTGGACAAGGTCGAGCTTCTCTCCTTTGTGAGGAGGAGTGTGGTCAAAGCGCCCGCTGAAGAGGTGGGCAGATGCATCAGTGAGGGCGTTGATGTTTTAAAAAGGGCACCAAAGAAGAGAACCCTGGTACGCTTTGAAGATGTGGCTACGTCCTTGCGAGAGGCGAACTAGTAGCGGATAAAGAAGGAGGATTTGCTGTTTTGCCTTCGTCAACATTTGGCGAGAAGGCACGTGAAGCCGTCTTGAAGAACTTCCGTAAACTCAACGCTGGCAAAACACGTATCTGCCTGTCATTGCACACCTAACCTTGGAAGAAGCCAGATTTTGAGGCGGTATAATCATCAACACAAACGTGAACTATATGAAGCATTCATCATGGATAGGAAAGGCGCGTCATGCGTTAGCACTCCATCGATGGCACTGACAAGAAAAGAGATTCAATATCTTGAATAACAATTGACGACATGATGCGACAGGAGGTTATCTTCCTCGCCTTGCTTCGTTTTTTGTTTTTTGTATTCCTTTGTGGTATTTATTGCGAGCAATGCAATAAACCATGCAGTTCTAAGTTCAGCGCTGTGTTTGTGCGTGTGTTCTTTCTTCGTCCCGTGTTAGCGCGCTGTTTTGCGGTGGGGCCTCATCCATCTCTCGTATACTTAATTTCATCAGTCAACCTCTTTTCATTTACACTTATAGCCATTCTTTTCGTTTCATCACGTAACCATTTTGCTTTTACGCACTGAGGCGATAAACAGCCTCTAAAAAATCTGCACAAAATACCAAGCGAACCGACCGAGATGCAACCCTTCGCCAACACGGCTCTGCCTAGGACGGAGTGAACACTGTGTCGCGATAGCGGGGCCTGATAGCGGTCCTCCTTATCTACCCCTCGCGACGGCAGCTGCGTAGGGTCTCGTCCGTGGAAAGCAGCACGTGGAGCTGACAGTCAGCTGCTCGCTTCGCGCGCGTCTACGCGGATCTCCGTTCTCACCCGCCGCCGTCAGCTGTTGTGATACCCGACCGCAACGGATTGGGCAAGACGGGGTCGTAATGGCTTGCGGAGCCGCCGTTGTTGGCTTGGCTGGCAGCGCCATCTTGTGTGGACCGCTGAAACTTTTTTTTCCTTTTGCCGAGTTGCGGAACCAACAACGCGCATAATTGAAAAAACACGAAAAGTATTACGAATGGGATAAAAGTTCTCATTATAGAAGTGACGACCCGCCGCGGTGGCTCAGTGGTTACGGCGCTCGGCTGCTGACCCGGAAGACGCGGGTTCGATATCGGCCGCGGCGGCTGAATTTCGATGGAGGCGAAATTCTAGAGGCCCATGTACTGTGCGATGTCCGCGCACGATAAAGAACCCCAGGTGGTCGAAATTTCCGGAGCCCTTCACTATACGGCATATCAATCAATCAATATATCACTCACTCACTCACTCACTCACTCAATCAATCAATCAATCAATCAATCAATCAATCAATCAATCAATCAATCAATCAATCAATCAATCAATCAATCAATCAATCAATCAATCAATCAACTATAGAAGTGACGGCGCCATTTTGGAATCACTGTCAATAAGCAAAGTACAACTGAAAGGGGCGTTGTCCAATGTTTAGCAGAAACCCCCAAGGTGGAGTAGATTTGTATTAACGGAGTAATTATTTATTGGTATCCACCCCAGAGGAATGCTTTTAAATGCGCTTAATCTTGCGCCATTTTACCAAAAATATGTTTTACAGCGTGTTGTGTTTCTGAAGACAGAGGAATGAATGGGAGCTATGGGGAACTAACTACCGAACAAAATAAAAGATAGACGTTATGACATCAAGGCATCCATATGTTTGATGTTCCAGAGTGTTTGAAATGACAGTTCGCGCTCTTTCTTAATAAGGCGATTTAAAGAGCCGGAGTCTACTGAAACGGAGCGACAGTTATGAAGTGAAAACTCCTCCAACTCTTCCTACTAAAGTGTGAGCTACTGCTACCTCTTGACTGTCTCTACCAGATCTCATTTACAGCCGCACATATTAAGTAAGTACAAGAGCACTAGTTTTGTCTGAAGGGACATTGATATATTTGAATGGGCCTACACTCGCCTCCACGACCTGACATTATAAACACGGTCTTTCCAATGCTATTCACCGCATGTCTACTGGGGTATTTAGAGATCTGGATTGGGAACAGCTTAGCATAAGAGTTAATGGAGGATACCTTAGTAATATGCGATTATTGGATGACATTGCTTCGTTAAGAAACGAAGGGGATGAATTGCAAAACGTGATCAATTACCGGGAGAGGCAAAAGAGAAAGTTAGGTCTAATAATTATTATGCAGAAAACTGAAGTCATATTGAACTGTTAACTACGGAAGGGAACAGCCATTTATGATTGGTAGTCAGGCGCTGGAAATTACTTGGGGTAGGTAGTGACCACAGATCCGGAGCACGAGAATGAGATCCGGAGCGCGAGAATGAAATAGCTGGAAAAATAAGAATGGGGTGGAGCGCATCTGGAGGGTGATCACAGATCGTGGGTGGCAGTTTTCCAGTATTCCTCAAGAGAAAAGTATACAACAGCTGCTTCTTACCGAAGCACATTATAAGGGGAGAAAACTTGGAGGCTAACGAAAACGGTTTAATTTAAACTGAGGACAACGCAGCGAGTTAGGAAAAGGAAAATGATAGTTGTAAAGTTAAGAGACTGGAAGAGAGCGGAGTGGCTCAATGAACAAACATGGGTTAATTAAATTCTAGTAGAAATCAAGAAGAAATTGGCATGGGCAGGTCACATAAATCGAAGGCAAGATAACCAGTGGTCATTAAAGATAACGGACTGGATTGCGAGATAAGGCAAGCGTAGAGGGAAAGTTGGGTGTGCGGATGAGATTGGGAAGCTTGCGGGGATAGAGTGGCCGCAGCTAGCACTGGACCGGGTTAATTATGGATAGAGGAGAGAGACCTTTGTACTGCAGTAGCCGTAGGGAGGCTGATGATAATGATGATGACAATGCTCTCAAATGTTGCGGAGAAAACGCTTAAGAAATAAAAATACCCCGCATTAGAAAATAAGACCTCTAGACACGTGTCACCCCGCAAATTCCCAGGCGAAAGCAGAGGGCAAGTGGGCGCAAAACACACAAAATCTAACCCTGCGCGGTGCGTCAGCCTGCCCGAGATCCAGTCGAGAGTTGTGTTTTGAGACATTCAACAAAAAAACAATAGGATTAGCAGACAGGGTGTTGCAAGAGAGAGGGCGTTTTAGCGAGACGAGTTACACGGCACTGGCTAAGCTAGTCCAACAACATACTTGACTGGCCCCGGTGTAACGCGCGTAACAAATACTTCGCATCGCGCAGCTCGTCATCTCGAATTACACCCGCGCGTCGCCCACGCGTGCTGGAAAGCGAGCAACCAAGCGAGCGCACAGAATCCAATGCATCACAAAGCGAACTTGCCGCGGCTGAATAAACAGGAAACCAGCCCCGAATACGCTTTTCTTTTTATTCTGATGCAATAGGAGGAGTAGCGTGGGTGAGAGGGGCTTCAGAGGAGGAGGGGTGGCAACAAAACCGCGGTGAACCGCTGGTCACACAGAGTGTGACGTTGGAGGTGACTGCTTGCCGTCCTGGCGTGGCGGTCTCTATACGCGTCGCTCTCCTGGCCCGTACCCGCTGTGCTCTTTTGCCATGCGGTGTTTGCTCAGCGTGTGGCGTGGACCGAGAGGTTGGCTCAAATGAAAACAAGAAAGAAAAGAGTGAGTAGAGGATGAAACACTTGAGAAGTCAGAGAGAGAGAAACAGGCGCAAAAAGATGAGACAGGAAAGGCGGTTAAAGCGAAACATATAGCGCTCTGGTATGGAGCTCGGGGCTATTTGTGCAGGGACTCCGTGAGGCAGCTGAGTAGACTGTAAGCCTGTTTGTAACTTTTTCTGTTTGTGTTCATCGGAGGTGGTGCGGGGCCTTTCCAGGGGCGACTCTGTTTCGCACGTGGTTACAGCGAGCGCCAAACAGAAGAAATAGCCTGATAGAGATAGAAAGCATTTGGGGTTGTAGGTGCCTACAGGAAACACGTCACGCCTCCTCTGTCACTGGGCGTGAGGCAGTGACGTAGAGTGAAAAAAGGGCTTGGCGTCGCCTCAGCCAGTGACCAGACGCGTAAATTTAAAAACGAAATGAAATCAGTTACAGAGTCGTCGGGCTGGAAGTTGGTGGTGTTGAAAATTTTCCGACTTTGGTCAGGTAGAAACGGTGCACTGACAAATGGGCCTTAAAGTGAAAGCTCTCGTCCAATGGCGTGGGACTCGATGCAGCTGTCGCTGTGGCTTTTTCGTCTGGAGAGAGGGTGGATCGTCTATTTGTATTTTCCTTTTAAGGGGTTAGGGACGCCGGATGTTAGTTCTATGTGGTCTTGTTTGAAATTATGCACAAGACACATGGAGACATGTATGTATGAAAAATGCCTGCGTTCGGTGTGTAACTTTACAGTTGAACTTGTTCTTCAGTCAAGTTTCTGTATCAGTTTCAATAGCTGAATGGTGTTTATGACGACAGAGTTATCTTTAAACCACTTAGGGAGCGGAAAAGCTGCGATGTATTCGCTGTATCTTGGTTTTAATTCGCTACAATTCTTACCCCACCCCTGCCTCAATAAGTGGAACATAATATTGCTGTTTGTTTCTTTTTTATAGCTCACATGATCGGAACTGAACGTTGACGTCATAGACAACACCTGTCTTTTCAAAGCGAGGCCGAAATAATATGGGAGAAGAAATTCAGTCATAAATTATTTCCCGCGCTTAAGCTAATTCCGCACAGCAAACATACACAGCAGGAGTATTATACCTGTGCTACATTAGGGCGCCGAAGCTTGTTAGTTTCCTTCGAATGAGAGGCATTAGTGTAAGGAAGGACCGCCATGGTGGTTCAGTGGTTATGGCGTTCGGCTGCTGACCCGAAAGACGCGGGTTCGATCCCGGCCGAGGCGGTCGAATTTCGATGGAGGGGAAATTCTAGAGGCCCGTTTAGTGTGCGATGTCAGTGCACTTTAAAGAACCCTAGGTGGTCGAAATTTCCGGAGCCCTCCACTACGGCGTCCCTCATAGCCTTAGTCGCTTTGGGGCGTTAAACCCCAATAAACCAATAAACCAATCGACGGTCGAACTTCGATGGAGGCGAAATGCTAGAAGCCCGTATACTGTGCGATGTCAGTGCACGTTAAAGAACGCCAGGTGGTCGAAATTTCCGGAGCCCTTCACTACGGCGTCCCTCATAGCCTGAGTCGCTTTGGGGCGTTAAACCCCAATAAACCAATAAAGCAATCGACGGTCGAACTTCGATGGAGGTGAAATGCTAGAGGCCCGTGTACTGTGCGATGTCAGTGCATGTTGAAGAACCCTAGGTGGTCGAAATTTCCGGAGCCCTTCACTACGGCGTCCCTCATAGCCTGAGTTTCTTTGGGACGGTAAGCACACCGTCAGTAATCATTCATGAATGTGAACTTTCATATTTGGATTCATAGCTTTATCTTTTATGTTTTTTGTGGAAAGGGTGACGCATGCGCTTCTCGTGATCATGAGAGTATATTACCCTTGTATGTTTCAATAAACTTTCAGTTGTCAGCAGTGCTTGTCATTCATTTCTTGTCCACTGTCCCCTGTTGCAGCGCTGGTAAAAGTATCGAAGAGAAATCAGCTCAATTTAGTACAGCAAGTAAACAGCGCAGGAAAGAAGACACGGAGAGTCGTTTAAAGAAGAAAAATGCCCCGGTATTCCTTTCGACCGTGTTTCACCTCTCCACATCTGCTACGGTTAACCAACCCATGGACATAGTATTTCACCGACCCGTGCCCTTATAGCTCAAATATTTTATTTGGTTCGCTGGCTTGACAAAATTATGAGCGCGTGCGCGTTCTTCGTGGGGAAAGAGAAAATAAAAATGAAAGGCGATGTACGAAACGTTTCTGGAGAGCTTACGACTTGGTCGTGCTGGAATCTCCGGCTTAGCGGGGGAGCTTGTGGCGCAGGGGAAGAAATACGATCTACTGGCACGCAGGCAGGATGCCCTCAAGATTTGCTGCCCATCTGCTGGTCGACCCGGAAAGCCTCGCGCAAGTGTTTTGCCACTCAAGTTCGCGCTTCGCATCTGTATTGCCTTTTTTTTTTCTAACGGAGTGGGCTGAGTGCTGTTATGAATTGGTACGGTGGCGCTGATATTTATGCACGTTATTTTTCTTTCTCGATTTGGAGTAAAAATAACGGGGAAAACGCCACATGCATTGGGAAAAACAGATCGGGCGGGAGACAAATGGTTCTCATGCAAAATAAATGCGTAGATATAGAAGGCCAAATTTGATCCCAGATAAATAAACGATGTCTTCCTTTTTTCCTTGTTAGCGACTCAAAAATATGATAGTGGCAAGAACAGCAGAACACGCCGCGGACATATGCTTAGTTTAATGAAATGTAGGCAAGTACAGCCTTTATCAAAATAGTGCGGGCCACTCGGCTTAGTACCGGTTCGAAGTGCGGCCTATCTTCTATGCTTTGAACTGCCTAGCTCCTAAATGGCAGCAATACTTGGGGCGACTGGTGCATATTTGCTGAAGTACATAAAACAACGCGTAAACATGGGATAAGCATTTGGATAGTACACGACGTTATCCTGTCCAATGCATTGTTCTGAATGCTTGGTTTTCCTGTCCTTATTGGCGTTTATTATTGCTCTTTTCGGCATTAATTAATTATCTTTAAAGAAATGCAGCAGTAGCCAACGACCTTTGGATGCAAGGAAATCACACTGACGGCCCAGTTGGAAACCTTGTGTCCTGTATGCGTTTGATGAAGGCTTGATGTAGACCTTCCAACAATAAATATATCAACCGATAACCAAGGTTATCTCCTTCATTATTGCACTGGTCAGTAAATACACCGCAAGCAAACAGTGTTTGAAAATAATTTATTTATTTATTTATTTATTTTTTTATTTATTTATTTATTTATTTATTCATTGCAGAGACCTGCAGCGCCCGAAGGCATTCTTGCAGGGGGGGGGGGGGGTGGAACACAATAACTTCTGCTCGTTTGGCCGAAAGTACCACTGATAACAAAAATACAATGACACAACTAGTAATAGATGAGGAAATACGACTGTTTTGTGCTTTTTTTTTCAGAAGGAAGGTACTTTAATAATGCAGTATATGAGGTAATTAGTAAAAGTATAAAAAAAATAACGCAACACACCGCCAGTCGAAGCCGAACTCTCGGCCTTCTCAAACGCGTGCGACGTCTTACCAAATGAGACACAGTGGCGGCTCTCTCACTTTCTAATTCCATTTCTTATAGACAGTTCAGTGCATTATATTTACATTCAAAACTATCTGTATCTCAGCAATAATTCTATCTGTGTTTCATGGAACCCAAGGCGGTCTGCATTTTGTCAAACGCGGCTATACGTGTTGACCTCTAAAGGTTATATTCGCTCTGGCCTACTAGAACAGATAGTATAACTCAGAGAAGCAGAGCAGGGAATGAAAAACGGGGCAGGGAAGCAGTGACGAGAATTTCAGAACGCGGCGGACGTCATCCGGCGTCGACTAGTCTCTCCGCCGTACCGTCAGACGCGCGTGGGCGGACAAAACTGTCTCACGCCCGGGCGGCTTGATTGGTCGCCGCCGCATACGAACAGCCCGAGACTGTGGGTGGCCACGCCTCGATGGGTCTCGTGCACGCTTGGGAGGAGACCTCGACTGAGATGGCTTCGTCTTAAATCTGTCTACTTCTCCAAACAAGAAGCTTGTTCGGGCTACAGGCTACGGCTTAGTCTTTGGTACTTGCTCCGTGCTATCTCGCGAGGGCAGTTGGGCTGCAGAAAGGCTTTTGTCGCTTTATAAAAGAAAGCCTAGATTCGTAGTCGACCGGACACGATCGAAAGGGGCATTGTGAAGCGTTTCGTGTTGTATGCTTACGTATTGATCACTGTATGAATCTAGAAACTTTCTGTCAACATCAAATGCCAGGGTCATCGAATGCTTTTAAATGTGTACAAGATGGAGACACTATGACGTCACCGCAGAAAAGGCGAAGTTGGAGGCCTGGAGCAAATCTAAGAGTGCATCTCTCACTAAAGATCGGGGTCGCCGTATCGTCACTTTCTCTTAGTCTTCCAATGAGCTCTCGTAATCTCATCGCCTGTCTGCTGCAACTGGCAACTCTCTTGCGTCGTGAGAGGCTCTGTTTTTCAGCGAAAGCTGTATATGACACTTCCCGACGAAATCATTCCTTCGTCGTCGACGTCGGCACTGTCCGCACCCATTGGTTATCCCGCTATCCGTCCGCCTCACACATTTCCCTCGCTGCAGCTGGCACGCCGGACGGCCGCCGTATAAGGATGGGTGAGGGTCCATGCGTGACCATGTGTGGCCCACGGTCGAGCACGTGACTCATTACCTCGGGGTGCTGCGGACGCCTCCATAACATCATCTAAAAGCAAAGAGAGTATTGGTACGCTTAGGGATGTAACCGAAAATCTGAAGAAAGACCGGAGGATATATCCGCTACCGGATAGATCCCTCAGTAAAAAGGAGTCGTACGACTGGAGAAGACTCCAAGCTCGAAATTTCTTCTCGCCCCTGTGGAGAAGTTGGACGGGTGCCAGAGGGCGGAAGAGGGACGGTGCAGAAACCGAAATTTGTAAATTTTGCAGCCACGTGGCAACATTAGATCACATAATTTGGAGATGCGTTCGTGCCCCAGGGCGCAACGCGATTAAAACTAGCGATCAATGGGAGACCACGCTGAGAAGCTCCGACGAAAAAGCTCAGCGCTTCGCCGTCCGCCTGGCGGCCGAGGCTGAAGACCTCTTCTCCTAGACGGGATCGGATGTCCTCCGGCCGCGGTGCGACAGACTGCCTCCCCGGACGCCTGCGTGCGGACCCGGAGGTGGCTGCCGCGCCATATTCGGCGGAAATAAATGTTCTTTCTCCTTCCTCCTCCTCCTTACCCGCGGCACTAATGCGAGTGCGGCACAAAAGGCGACAGACATCCCACAAGCCTATACCCAAAGCTACTAAACACTTTGACTAGCATCGTATCGCACCACCTTAGCTGTCGCTGAAATTCGCATTGGCACACGTCTAAACGCCTGGGGAATTCTGTCATTGAAGTGAAGTGGGACGCTAACTGGACTAGGCTGAGCCAGGTTAAGAAACGAATTAGTCCTACCTGCGAAGGAATGAAAGCATGGTATAACTTTATCGAGTGGTATTAAACTTTAAGGGTGAATGATGCACATACCTTTCAATGTTATCTGGTGGGGAGGATCTGTCGAAACATCCGCGTAGTTTGATTAACTTCAAACTGGCTCTTCTGGCCCGAAAAAAAAAAAATGCAGGTCTGCGTGAAGATTTCCGGCGTGCTTTTTCCGCATGCTTTTTGATTTGAGAATTTTTACCTTTAGCAACAAAACAACACACCTCTCTTTCAATTAAGCCGACTGACCAAGTATAGCGTTTTACACGCGATTAGGATAGCAACGCTCATATATCATACGTGAAATGAACATCATAGGAAATTATTAGAAATGCGTATAAGATTGAGACTCTATGACGTCACCATAGAAACGACGAAGTAGGAGGCCTGGAGCAAATCTAAGAGTGCATCTCTCACTACCAAGGAACTAAATATGTGAGGATCATGGTAGCCATATCATCAAACGATTAGAAAATGTTCGTATTACTGCTTCGACTGACCACGTGCAGACTTTAGGTTACAACTAATGTCTGGAGAATTATCGATCAAGCGAACAGTAAGTTGCCTCGTCGCTTGTAGAATTTAACTTCTAGTTGCAACGAAAGTTCTCGTGGTGACCTTTCGTGTCACACCATCAAGTAAGCACACACTCATCCACACAGACACGATCAGTCAAAGCAAGCTTTCCGAACAATTTCACGCGTACACACTCCCGCTAAAGTGGTGTCAATACAGGAAGCACTTTCCTGCTGCGACGTAGAGGAAGCGGGGCCGAAATATCGAATGTCGATCATACACTCAGCCATGAACATACAACGAGTAATCAAACTTTCCTTTCTTTTCGTCGACGTCCGGACGCGTCTCAATCTACTTCGCCCCCGCAGAGAAGACCCTCAGTGTAGCAGGCAGCCTGAAGCGCGGAATCGATATCAACTGCTGCCAACCGATGAAGGGACAGCGGCGAAAATAGCCGGTCCCTGGAAAGAGACAGTTTTTATTACTCTACTCAAAGGGAGAGGGTGAGGGGAGAGTTTATTCGAGACGATGCGGGCAGGCCATCTGGTGGGCGTTTACGACGCAACGTCTTCGAGGCCCAATGACTGCGCTCTTTCCTGAAATACTTAACGTGTCACAAAGGAGATTGGACAGCCTTTTTATGGACGCCGAGAAAAACACGTGGCTAAGAAATAGACTAACAGATTACGTACAAATAGAGTGCAGTAATAAACGTACATCAGCCTGCATTGTGTGTGTGCGAGGGGGGGGGGGGGATGTTGCTATGATACGAAACGATGTAAGAAGGATGCAAAGAAAACGCAGCAATGGCACTTGACGTGTTTGCCGAGTTAGCGCAGGCTTTCATGGTGATGACGCTATCTCCAGTGCGCCTGTGGTTTCGGTTAGTGTCGGCACTTTGTCAGATCACGAGTGCGAAGTCCATCTCCTGAAATTAGCTCAGTAGAGCGGCTAGAACCAATAGAGCTTTCCTCGTTAGAGTTGTTAGGGTTAGTAGATTGTTAATAGCAAGAGTTCACGCGCATTTTGTGCAGCCATCCTGCACACTTTAGATCTTTGAAATAATATACGTTGCTGGTTTTTCTGGTTCGGCGTTCGAAACACAAAAGTGGTGGCGCGTACCCAAGACGAGGGACGTAGAGAAGACAGTAAGGGCGCTGTCTTTGACTAACACCATATTAAAAGAAAACCTGACAGATACAGTACTGCTTGTGCGCCCATGCACTAACCGAATGTGGTAAATAAATCTCAGAAGGCTGCAAAATTTTTGAGAAATTAGCAATTCCGTGTCACATTCACGTTTTTCCGCCGCTGTTCATGCCATCTCGTGCTTCGAAAAGGATTTTGCGAATCGTATTAATGGCATAGAGTGGCATACAATGCGAGCCACTCCTAGTGTACTACAGTGATCACAGAACATTTTCTATCGTCATGAGTTACCACATCAACAAAATACGTAGACATACGGTTTGGACTAGTTTCTCGATGATAATTTCTCGCGTGCCGGCAATTGTCATATTTCTCGATGCTTGAGCTTCGTCGAAGTATGGCCTTCATAGTACCGTAATTGTTGGTAAACAGTCCTCATCTGGTATACTATTGTCCCGAGGGCTCCATTCTGGCTAAAGAAAAAAAATTCGCTTGAATGTCCGCAACCGTTACGTAGACCACACCCAGTGTATAGGCCTCGCTCGGTACGCAGAATCACGTTGTTCAGTATGCTAAATTGGGCGTTATTGAAAAGTAAAATTCTCTATAGTCTGCAAAGCCAAGAATTTTAACTTTTAAACCTCTATAGTCTGTGGAATGTGTACCGGAATTTACGGCATTTCAAATTGTGGCATCCGCTGGTGGCAAGATTGAGCGTGATGTAACGCCATGTTTCGCTTTCTGAAGAAAAACTCGGCACCACGATCCAGCTGTGCGAGACCTATTTCTCCCGACGGAGGAATCAATCGCTCCAGATCAGCCAATAGGAATGCGAGGATGTGCTTCAGCCCGCCCCGTAGCCCGTCGGCTCACTAGCATCAAGCGTGAACGCTCAAGTATTTGGACAGCGGCGAATTTCGCTCGCATGATACTGTGACGACCCCACATAATGCGCAGGTCCACACGGGACGGAGAGGCAAGAAGACACCGTATGGCTCAGTTTAAACAAAGTGATGTAATCAATAATTATACATTGTACATCAGAGGCTGGGGTGTCCGAGCTTACGTGGCGACGCCGTCATGGGGGCGATGGAGGGGCTCCGGAGTTGCGATCCGTCGGTTGCTGGCAGAAGCTGCGCGCCGTCCGGCTTCGGCGCTGAAGGACCCTTTTCGTGAACGATGTCGTCCTCAGCGTGTTTTTCATCCGCACTGGCCAGCTATATGTGCTCCGCCGGCCACGCCCGATCTCCTGTCTTCCCGGCTGGATTGTTTCCTTCTTCCTCCTTTCCACGGCGGCGCCTGCAGCACCCCCGACCTCCCTCGTTGGAATGTCGTTTGTCTCCCGCCGGCAGCTTTCTACCATTGTACCCCTTCAGTGGCTTTGCCGCCGCTGGGGGCTCCGTCAACGCGGCGCCGACGAACGCGGACCGTTTAAGGGGAGACAAGGGAGTAGAACGGAACGAGCTGCGTCCTTTGCCGGGGTGCTTCCAGGGTTCAGCACAGGGAAGATTCCGCCGAAGATATGGGCCCTGGTAGCTCACGCACGGAACGTCACACTACGTTCACTCCTGTTGGCGCCAAAATTCTGCGTTGTTTACATGTGACGGCTCGGCATGACCTCTGCTTCGCGCATGAATCTGACGGACTATATACAAGCCAATAAAAAAGCTTCTTTTCCTCCTCACAGGAACCCTTCCAGCCCATGGCGCCGGCCGATTCTCGGGAACCTGCACTATAAACAGAAAGGAATAAAAAAGGGTGTAAAGTTGTCCTTTAGCGCACACCCTTTTTTAAAGGGTGGCGCTAGAGTACACCTTCTTCCTTTTTTACTTCCATATAGGCGTATTTCCGTTTAGAGTGTGCTAGCGTGACAATGCAGGCAGGGGCTATCCCTGGCTATGCAGGGATACACTATCCCCTTTCATGTGCCACTTCTGCATTGTGACGCCGAGAATAAGCCGAAGCCACTGGATGGAACGGGGTTCACTGACCTACATATTCTCTGAAGTATCAAGCAATTACAGTAGATTTGTTAGTCATTATCTAAATAGAGATACTGGCCACAATTTGCGTAGGACTTTCATTGTCATAGAAAAACCAAGGACAAATTATGCTAAACAGACAATTGCTCATCAAATTATGAAACTATGTAATAATTACCCAGACATTCTCGAGATCGCAAAATCATGTAGAAGTCTGAGAACTTTCAAGCGCAGAATACAACTTCTTTTCACTCCAAACAGCTTGCCAAACATGTACGAATAATGATTTCTAATTGCAAACTTATTGTGTTCTCGTTTCTATATTTGTGTACAAAGTGTTAACAATATGTGTTTTTATTTTTTGCTCCATGTGCATTTTTGTACGGTGATGACTGCTGTATCCAATTGTATGTGTACTGTCTCCATGTATTTTGTAACCGGAATTGTATTTTGTAACCGCTGCTGTTGTGCCCAGTGGGGCCAGGGCCTCGTCAGGAGACAATTAACTCCTTTTGTCCTGCCCCACGGGCAGTACCATGTATTGCCCATTCAATAAATAAATAAATAAATAAATAAATAAATAAATAAATAAATAAATAAATAAATAAATAAATAAATAAATAAATAAATAAATAAATAAATAAATAAATAAATAAATAAATAAATAAATAAATAAATAAATAAATAAATAAATAAATAAATAAATAAATAAATAAATAAATAAATAAATAAATAAATAAATAAATAAATAAAAGCCGCCTTTTCCTCGACTTGTATTCAAGTACTGCGGCGAGCACTGCCTTCTCTGTGCGTATTTCTTTAGCTAGCGGGTAGCGGCCGGCTTTTCCACGGGCGGGAATCGGTCTTGTATACAGGTCGCCCCCTCCGCCTGATTTCCCGCCGTGTAGGAGCCGCGGCGGTGGATTTTGATATTTCTTACCCCGAATGGTCTATATTGTGAATATACCATTATCATGCTAGCGCGTGCAGAATGACTCGCCCATCGTTGTCGTACATTTTACATCCTGGTGTAAGTGTTCTTTAACATTTCAACACTCTTAAAGCTGCAGAAATATAGGGATTGCGGCTCATCTCAAAAGTTGAAAACATTTTTTTTTGGTGGAGGGGGGGGGGGGTGGAGGGGGGGCGCTGCAAGGGGGGAAGGGGGGGGGGGAGTTTTAAATCTGTACAGTTCCTCAAAAAACTAATTTTCATTTTCCTGCGCCTGCAGATAAGTACGAATATCCAGAAGTATATATTCCGGAATTTTCGGTGAAGGCAGGAGACAACGAGAATGCGGTAATGATCTGAAGTGAGTCGACAAATCTCGCTTTATGTAAGCCGCCCTCGTATCATTACTATACTCGGATTATACGGCCTAAATTTTACTTTTCGCGACAGTGTCTCCCTGCCCGCCCACACCGAGAAGACCTCGTTTTCCCGGAGACCGCAATATTGACATTCAGTGAAAGGCACCCGAGTTCCGGAGGACGCCAACATAATTTCGCGTCGTTCCTGCGAACCAACAAATAATGCAAATAAAAAGAGGAATCTCTCCGAGCAGAGTAACATTGCACGCAGGCAGGACCGAGCTAGATTTCATCAACGTCCAAGTTTGCTTGCACAGTCTTGTTTGCTCCCGGGCTTCACAGTAAATGGACGCAGAAAGAAAATTGAAGCCTGCAACGCGCGGTTCGCTATGAAGAAACAAGTGAGTGTGAGCATAGTTTCTAACAACTATACTTGCAAAATTCTATTCATCGCAGGAGCTGGAGGATACCGGGCTTTAATTAAATACCGGGTTCTAGCGAGTGCTGTGAGTTCCTTCCTGTCTGAATTCATTCGACACTGGTGATGCACATCTGCGAGCCGGACCACTCTTTCCAGTATCGAAGTTTAAATGCCCGTAAAAATCTGACTGGGAAAAAATTCGGTGGAACACCTAATTACCTTGACCAAATGTTTAGGGGAATCCCCCAAGGTGGAGTAGATTTGTAATAAGGGAGTAAGTTCGAACCCTTGTTCCGGGTTCGAACCCCGGACCAGGACGAATTTTTCTTTAACTGCGAAGTTTCTGAGAAAGCTGTATAGCTTTCCTTTGTAGCCATATGGCTGCGCTTGGGTGGACGTCAATGAGTAATTACTCCCTTATTGCCTAATTACCTTATGCGTTTACAATGAGACAGCATTGGTAGCTTAATAAGGTGTGGGTTCGGGCTAGTAAGTATCCATTCTTAAGAACAAAACCCACAGAAAAGGACGAAGACAAGAAGCGCTTGTATGTGTCTTGTCTCGTCCTACAAGTGAAGCTGTTGATGCCTTCAGCGGAAGTTGCGTCGTTTCCTGTCTGGTGACGTCATGTCCCGTTTGGTAACGTGACTTCACTCTAGCCAGTTGGTGAATTTTTGGGACCAACGACACATCTTTTGTCGATGAGACTTTTAAATGCTTTAAGAAAATAAATTTAAAGGACGTAATATATATAAACTCGATTTCAAATGTTTAGAAAGCAGCCAAATTTATCTCCTTCAATTACCATTGTTTTGTTTATTTCGAGCACTTACCATTTTGTTTTAAATTTCTCACTCTACTGGGTCCAGAACGAATAGGTGCTGGAACTTCACAACTTTTATATATATATATATATATATTTGTCCGGGGGCTACGGCGATAACAAAGTCCTATGCCTGGTGACACGAACGTACTTGAAATTTTTGAGCGATATTCATTACTTCTAGCCTCATTCTATTTTAATGTTTATAGTCGCTGTATTTTTTTACTGTCCATTGTAGCGAATTCTTCACGTAGTGTTTGCAAGCCGTATACTAATTACTGCATAAAGCGTGCACAATGCGCTTGATGTCTGCGTATTATCAGTGGCCAGCGCTTTGCTCTCAAAACGTTTTGCGTCGCTGTGAGCAACAAGTTGCCAACCATTCCTCGTCTCTCGTTTTCTGACAAATTTAGCGGGGAAAATAGCGAGACATTTGTTGGATAGAATTTTTCTCCTCTTTCAGGACTGTCGATTTGGTTGGTTTGGTTTGGTTTATGGGGTTAAACGTCCCAAATCGACGAAGGCTATGAGGGACGCCGTAGTGGAGGGCTCCGGAAATTTCGACCACCTGGGGTTCTTTAACGTGCACTGACATCGCACAGTGCACGGGCCTCTAGAATTTCTCCTCCAAAGAAATTAAACCGCCGCGGCCGGGATCGAACCCGCGTCTTTCGGGTCAGCAGCCGAGCACCATAACCACTGAGCCACCGCGGCGGCAGGACTGTCGATTCGACCTCTCACACAGCGTGGAAAAGCCGCGCAAAATGTACCAATCATATATTTCTCCTTAATTGGCGACATACCGATTTCTGAAATTTTTGCGCCGCAAATAAAATTTTGCTATTTTCTTGTGAATGTGGGTACCTTTTCTAGCATAATGAGCAGGTAGTGATTTTTTTTTTCCTTTGGTTGTTTCATAGTCTCGGCGTTAAAGGGTTAATATGCTGAGCCATGTTGCTTGGTATCTATCGCTTGCCAAAGTAGGGAAAATGCCAGAGATGCTGCGTTTTTCTCGAGTAGTAGGCTGGGTTCGTCGAAGAAAAACAGGAGCGGACAGAAGTAAACATAGCAGACTGCGCTGTAAACCGGCGTTTTTGCTTCTTTACTGGAAATTGTGACCCTTGCTTTGCGCATGCGCGTAGGTGTCGCTGATACGTACCGTTGCACGTGCACAGACCATGACCGTTATTTTTGCCGCGACAAGAGTTTTACTGCTTCTGTGAACATTTTAATTCGCTCAGAATTCGGGGAAAGAGAGCACGAAAGAATAGAATAAAAAACTAGGAGAAGCAAGAAAGGAGCGAATTGGATGTAAAGCGGTTAAAAGAACAAGACAGGGGCTAAAAGGAGGGGTAAAAGAAATTAAAAATAGGGAAAATTCAGGCATAAAAATTGGAGGACGGTGAAACTCCGCCTTTAACAGTAGCATTATCGAGTCTCGTTCGCGTCGCCTACTCAAGTGGCTAATTTGTAATTAGCATACTTGTAATTACTCATGTGCGCTTAGGTACCTATCTGGTAGACTTCAGGAAGTGAAAGAACGCAACGTATTTACTACGTACACCTTTATTTAGCTTGAACCAACAAGCCTTCGTGTCCTGTGGGGGGCGTGCATTTCTCGCGATCCGAAGGTCCTGGTTCGATTCCCACCCCAAACTCAATTTAGCACAGTTTTCGGCTCAGTTTTATTAATTATTTGCTTGCATCGAGATTTTTCCCTCATGACCCACGGCGGCGACGACACCTGCTTTTAGACAACACGGAACGCTTAACCCTATTGCATTAAAACGGAGCTTGCTTTGTCTCATTTTGCGTGCACTTCTCTATGGGCCCCTGCAGTCGAGAGGCGTTGTGCATAGAATTCTACGCCCTCGGCAGTCGTGGTCACTAATGTGTCAGGTCTGAAGTGCACTCCCTGATAACGCAAAATTTTCCCGGCGTTTGGCGTAGCTCCGCCAATTCTTAACCCGTTAACGCAGCTGTGAGGCAGGCACTCTGGACATTTTCGCTTCTTTGTAGATTTGACATACAACACCGCGCTTTCAGCGAAGGCAGCGATAGAAAAAACTTCCGCCTTCACAGCACGACATGGATGCTACCAGGAACTAGCGTTGTCTTCCACTGCTGTCAACCGTAACGTGGGAACGCCTTCTTATCTAAATCCCTGAGGTCAAAACTGCAGGGCGGCGAGCAACGGTTACCAACGCCGTGTGTATCTCCGTAGAGTATACTTTTCCGGCATTACTCCGCAAGCTGCGCCGCTAAAGTTGTCATTTTTCATTCCAGTTTATCTAGAGGCCCGGACAGCAAGGGAAACTGCTACGCGTGGTCTCTGCGTTATCAGATGCTATCTTTTTCGAAGTTGCGCGCATGCTGCGTAACTGACTAGGGCCTGAACGCGGCTGGCAATGATTGCGAACAGCCTGGAAGTGTAGGGAGGCTATTAAAGATTTCCTCATCCCAGTTCTCAGCGTATGATGCTCGGGTTGGCAGTGGGCCAAGCCGGGTGTTCGGTTGGCACCCAAGGCGCTTGATTCCTCTCTAGCAAAAGTTCGCCCAGTCGCAGCTTGTGAGTAGGGACACCTGTTGCCCTCTCATCTGAGCTGCTCAGAGGTACCTGTTGGATGGAAAGCGTGGATTGCTGCAAATTGCTTTTTTTTTTTGTGGGGGACTACCCCTTGTTGTCATCGTCTCGTCTTTCCTTTCCTTTGCTCTTCTTTCCATTCCTTCCTCCCTTCCTTTTTCTTCCTTCCTTCCTTCCTTCCTTTGTTCATTCATTATTCTTCTCATCATCCTTCTTCCATTCATTCATTACATTCAATATTCTTCGCTCCCTCGCTTCTTTTTCCTGTCTGTCTGTCTGTCTGTCTGTCTGTCTGTCTGCCTGTCTGCCTGTCTGTCTGTCTGTCTGTCTGTCTGTCTGTCTGTCTGTCTGTCTGTGTCTGCCTTTCTGCCTGTCTGTCTGTCTGTCTGTCTGTCTGTCTGTCTGTCTGTCTGTCTGTGTCTGCCTGTCTGCCTTTCTGTCTGTCTGTCTGTCTGTATGTATGTATGTATGTATGTATGTATGTATGTATGTATGTATGTATGTATGTATGTATGTATGTATGTATGTATGTATGTATGTATGTATGTATGTATGTATGTATGTATGTATGTATGTATGTATGTATGTATGTATGTATGTATGTATGTATGTATGTATGTATGTATGTATGTATGTATGTATGTATGTATGTATGTATGTATGTATGTATGTATGTATGTATGTATGTCTGTCTGTCTTCTTTCCTTTGTTTCTTTATCTCAGTCTCTCTTTGTGTTGCTCTCTTTCTTATTTCCCTCTCCTTTCAACTTAATCTTTCTTTTCACAATTCTTTGATACCCATGACTCCATTACTAATTTCTTATTTTAGCATTATCTTGCCAATAGTCTCCTATGGAGCGGAAAAATGGAGGCTAATGAAAAGGCTTTAAATTATTCAGGACAGCACAGTGAGCTACGGGTGGGTAACTGATGGGTGTGGCGTTAATATACAGGAAGAGAGCAGCATAGATCTGGAAACAAATGACATCCTAGTAAAAATCAAGAACAGAATAAGCATGCGCAGGACATGTGATGAGAAGGAAAGATAACAAATGGTCGTTAAGGGTAGCAGACTGGATTGAAAGATAAGACAAAGCAGCAAGAGCCGGCAGAAAGACAGGCTGGCAGATGAGATTAGGAAGTTTGCGGGATAAGATGGTCGCAGGTGGCACAGGAGAGGGTTAATCGGAGGGATATGGGAGATGCATTTGTCCCGCATTGGACGCAGTTAGCTGCTGATGGTGATCATGATCAATTGCCTTCTCAATCTACATTATACACAGCGTTACTTCTGATTGTTACGATAAAGTTGTTCTCTCGTTCCTTTCGTTCTTTCTTTGGCAATTAGTTTCCCTATGTTTCTGTTCTTTGATGTTGTTTAATCCCTTAATTTCTTTCATAGCTCCCGCCTTTGCCCTGGCCCGTAAAACTCCACTCAGCCATAACCCAATACCCAACTCTTTCTTACTCTCTCTATCTCTCTGCCTTTCTGTTTTTCACTTCCTGCTTTCCCTTCTTCCGCACTGCGAATCCTGCGTCCCCAAACAAATCCCGACCTGGCGCTGCCGTTCCCAACGTCGTATAGATGTTCCCGAACGCGGGCAGCGACCCAATTCCTCGGTTCGAGCTTAGCGAAGCGTGAGGCGCGCCTCAGGCCGCAGCACGGTGTTGCTTAGGGACCGCGCTTCCGCACGCAGTCCTGTCGCTAGTTTCCAGTGCACACGTAACCGAGTGGAACAAGTTTTTACCTTTGCCCCGGTAGTTATGCACCAACAGGTATAATTTGTTCCCGGCAATGGCGCGCACACCAAATTAGCCAACCTGCGCAGATAACATACCCATGTCCCTGTGATTGCACTTAGCACTTAAGTTCCCGCTCCTTGCTCGGCACTCTGCCTAAAGGTCCTGCTTTTGCAAGCACTACGGTTACTACACTTAAGTGCTGGGGTGGTATTCTGCCGGTGTCGCCTTTTGCGACATGTCGCATTCGCTCTTTGCTGATTGGATCGAGCCGCGGTGACGGCAGCGTGACGACACGGACCCGCCTTCCTGCTACGTCATCGTGACGTCGCCCCAATTTACTACGCTTAGTCGAACAACGGAACGCGCTGAAGCGATTCGCGCGGGCGACGGGCTACCGTTAGCGTACGAACGCAATCGGCAGTTGCGGCTTTTGCGCCCTTGGCGTGAAAACATGGCGACGTCCTTTCAAGCGAGAGCCGCCCGCTTCAGCCAATTCAGCAGTCCTTGCGATTCCGGTCGGCATGTTTACCGGCAACTACTGGTGTTGTTACTTTTCGCTATGACTTACCTTGCTTCGACGATAAGCTGCAATTCAGCCTAGTTTTTTAGATACGCTCTCGATTCTGGAGCGCGCAAGCCTAATGGGACCTCCAGCTACACTGCTACCGTCTGCAACTGCCCGAAACGCAGCCGAAACCTATCACAACCGTCCGGAACGGAAGGAAAATAGACTTGGAGCTTTTTCGCGGTGTCTTATAGACTTAAATGAAGTAAAGCGAGTTTATATTAAATTTGCAAATGTTTTTTTGAACATTAGACGTCATGTGATGGCAAATATTCTTACTATAAAAGATACGAAACTACTGCTGCTAGTGAATCAGCAGTGGTAAATTGTCGCTTCTCGGAGTGAATGAATGCACCGCAGACGAAAGTGCCGGCGGCTTTTTCCGTTTCTTCGAGCATCTGTAAGCACTTTTTTAGGCCCCGCCCATATGCGACATGTCGCAAAAGGCGACACCGGCAGAATACCACCCCTGCTTGTATACAGGATGTCCCAGCTGACGTGACCAAAGGTTAGACAGAAGAATACTGTTGTGAGTTAGGAGAATGAACAAGAAGCAGTACGGTAGCCTTGGCTGTGGATTGCTCTATATGACTGATGCATTAAATCTTAATGGGCCCATAAAGTTTAGTTTAGCTTAGTTTAGTGCAGTTAAGTTTGGTTTGGTTTAGTTTAGTTAAATTTGCGGGGGTTTAACGCCCCAAAGCTACTCAGGGTGTGAGCGACGCCGTAGTGGAGGGCTCCGGAAATTTCGACCACCTGGGGTTCTTGAACGTGCACTGACATCGCACAGTACACGGGCCTCTCGGAATTCGCCTCCATCGATATTCGATCGCCGCGCTCAGGATCGAACCCGCGTCATTGGGGTCAGCAGCCGTAACCCCCCGTTTTTACGGAGGGGGGAGGGGGGGGGGTGTTGTTCCAACCTCTGACGTAAAAACAGGACTAACCGCGAGCATTTGTAAGCGAACCCAATTCTACAGATGCGTACTTGTCTTCGACTCTGTCCTCCTTCGAGTCGCGAAGTCCTCCTGTTTAAATAATATTAACAATTTACTAAGAGGAATGAATAGGGTCCAGTAAGTGTCTCACTTCTCAGTGGATACAGGAGCCCTCCACTATACTGCCCCTCTTTCTTTCTTCTTTCGCTCCCAACTTCCTCCCATCTGGAGCCCTCCACTATACTGCACCTCTTTCTTTCTTCTTTCGCTCCCACCTTCCTCCTTCCCTTATGGCGTGGTTGGGGTGTCCACCAGAAGTGAGGCAGTTTCCACAGCTTTCATTTTCATACAACATATCTTTTTTTCTGACAAATTTTAATCACCTGCTGATCTTTAACGTGCACTAACATCCCACAGTACACCGGCGCCTGGGCGAATGCTGACGTCAGACTGCAGTGGGCAGCAACGGGAGATGAGCGGGCTGTGTTCGTGCCCAACCTGTTGCCAACAAAGACCACCATCATTAGTTCAATAGCGGGTTAGCTCGCATTGCGCAGTTGGGAATCACTTTTGTATTTACAACTTGCTGCCGTTTGCTGTCTTGCCTAATTTCTAGCACTTGCACCTAAGCACTTTCCTCTTTAGCCCGGGTATACGCCGTCCACGAAAGCCTGCGCTGCGAGGGTGAAGTACCGTGCATTTGCAAACAATACCTCCCGTAACTGGCCTACGCTGGCTGGGCCTTTCACAACGCTGCACATAATTAGAGACACAATGCGCAACGACCCCGCGAGCAATTCTCCGCCGCTCGTGGTTTGAGCCCTGGAAATCGCCGCAGGAAAAGAGAGAGAGAGGGCGAGTCTGGGATTCGTTCCCGGAGGCGTGTATGTCTGCTTCCTGTGGCGGGCCTCTAATAGAATCTCGCGCCCGAGAATGAGAAGGCGGGGGGGGGGGGGGGGGGGGGAAGAGAGGCGTTGGTCGAGCGTATCGCTGCTGTAGATGCGGCGGATCGGGAAGATGGGGAGACAGGGATATACAGATATAGGATGGGAAACGTACGAGGCGCGGGATCACGTGTCGCTTAGTTCGGTGCAGCAATTACGGAGCCTGTACGTGACTATCGCTTGGGGGCGCCAGTTTCCGGATATATTTGATTATCGCATTCCATTGATTTGAAGAGAAGGGTGCTTTCCGCATCTGTTCTTGCCTTCATGCTTGCTTTCACCTGTGAATTATTTCGCTGCCGTTGCTGCTGGCCCTGGCCCTGTAAAAGGCCGTGGGTATCAGGTCAAGCTGTTTGTTTCCTAGTTGATTGTGACCGACAGTCTCGTAATTCACTGATAGAAATAAAACGTCATTATGAACGGTGTTCTTAGATCTGCGACTTGGTGTTCTTAGATATCTGATGCGATTCTCATGTCTTACAGGCATATTACTGTGTTTCTCCTATTCACTCTCTTTTTCTTATGTTTTCCTCCTAAAACGCGACAGCCTTAAAGATGTCACATTTCCTGTACGCTGTGAATAAATATTGGTAGTTATTATTATTATGTTTATTGTACAATAATACTTACTTGCCTCAGGGAAACCAGTCAGGATCGAAAGTGGTAAGAGATCCGACTCGGTCGCTGCTGTGTATTCAGCTAAAAAGGTCACAGGATGACCGATGATGAAGCCGAATGCTATTCAGTAGAATTTACGCGGTTCAGCTTTTGATTGTGCTCCCAGTCCAGCTGTGTTTTTATTTAGGTGCGACAGACAGTGTGCGGGAGTGAATTTGGAAGGCGTTGGACTCGCAGTAGCAATATCTTTAAATGTTACGTTACACTGAAACTCAAAAAGATGCTTGTTACAAGAACAATCGTTTTTTTAACGTGCAACTCGAAAGCACAAGGCTGTGCCAGCTATTCTACAAAAATAGTTCCGCTTGCGCGCTTGTTTACGCTGCTATCATCATCATCATCCAAACTACGTCCGTGGCGGGACACAGGCCCTCCCATATCCCTGCAATAAACCCTGTCCTGTGACAGCTGTATTCACCTTATCAAATCTCATTCGCCTGTCTAACTCTCCGCTGCCCTCTTCTGCGTCTGCCTTTGCTTGGCATCTGACTTCTTTACCCTGAAGGAGCCCGTTTATCTCCTTTGTTACCCTAATCCACCCTTAGTTACCCTAATCCAGGATTTGTTACCCTAATCCACTCTGCTCGCTTCAAGTCCCTGCATACACAAACCTTTATTATGTATTAGCACGGAAGAACAAGGAACTGAGTAACTGTTTACTGCACACATATGAAGAAACCAACCAGTCACTGATACTAATGAAAGCATAGAGGAACGTTTTAGTTATTTATTAGCTTGTGCTTTTGATTTATGGAAAATTAGTAGCGTAACCATATTTTGCCTTCAACTCCAAACCACATGCATTAGCTTTGAATACTGTTAGTTTTTGGACAACATATTTTGCCTGAAAGGTTTACTGATTAGAAAGTAGAAAAAAAACAACCACACACCGCCGGTAGGATCCGAACCCACGGGCCTCGCATGTCGCGTGTACGGCTCTACGAACTGAGCTACGACGGTGGCTCTCCAACCTTCTACTTTCGAGGGCATTTATGTTCCATGAAAACTAGTCTTGAGAGTGTTCAGATTGGTATCAGTGACTGTCCCCTTTATTCGTTTGTTGTGTATTTTGTGTTACAAACATTTAACAGCAAAATGACAAAATATATGGCCGACACAAGTTATATGTTCTCGCTTCTATAAGCTCTAATACGGCATTCCTGTCGGACCACACGCGGCATTGCAGTCCACTTCGGATGTACAGACGTCATCCTAAAGCCGCTCTGGGCACCTGAATCTTTTTTGCGTCGCACGTACCATTCACCCACGTTAACTATGCAACAACCAACCCGGCTGAACGAGGCGTGTGATCCTCTGTTATCGACTGGACAAGTTAGGATTGTTGGCTGGGCTCCAAAATCGGACTAGGTTTTAGCTGCGTGAACAGACTAGAATAGAAAGACGCTGCCAAGACAAGCGTCCACGTCTTTCGGTCATCTGTGTCGCCTTTTGTCCTTTCGATAACAAAAGCGTCCTCATCGTCTGTTTAAAGCCGGAAAAGGCCTCCACTCCAGTCTTGGACAAGCCAGTTCGCGACGTATCGCAGCATTGTCCTATTGGTTTGGGTGTCGGTCTTGTATGTGGTAGGTTCGTGGTTCGATTCCAGTGCTGCCAGGTACCCACCGGTTTCCAAGGAGGAAGAGGAGGCGAAGAAAGAAAGGCAGGGATGTTGACCGGGAGAAGAAACCGATTCGCTACCCTGCACTGGGGAAAAGGGATCAGGGGATACAGAGGTTGAGAAAAGGGAGTTGGAGGAAAATGGACCCCGTAAGCAAAACGCTCATGGCAAATTCATTGCACCGGTTTGCAATGTGCACAGGCTTTCGGTCTGGGGCTGGGTTTATCTGGGATGAGATATTTTGAAAAATGGGTCTTTGAACCTAAGCCACCTATACTAATGATGTTAGCTAGAGCGTTCTTTAAGCAACCTGCCCTTGTGCCTTAACAATCAAATCATCATCGCCATCATCAATCGTTGCCATTGTTACACCGCAATGCACACAACTGCCGAGAGGCAGGAGCATCGCCGGGAGCAACAGGATGGCGCGAGCTAGGGAAGGAAAGGGGGCGGAAACGCTCTCAAGGGGAAAGGGGAAAAGAAAAAAAAACACGGGACGGAGGGAAAGGCGAGGAAGAGGGAAGCGCGAGATGGGGAGAACAAGAGGGGTCATCGCAGCGACGAGCTCATATACAAGAGCAGGGAACTCCGATGCCTGCTGCCTCGACGGCCCGCCGCAGACTACTGGAAGCCCGCGCGGGCTCGCTTGTGCGTCTATTTGTCTATCTATCTGTCGGTGGCGGTGGGCTAGGAACGCACGCACAAGTCGACGGCGGCGGAGACGCTGCGGTGGTGGTCGTCGTTCGAGCGTGACCCGCATAGAAGGGGGGTGCGGAGGGTCGTCGTGCGCGCTGAAGAAGGTTGCTTAGCGACGAACTCTGGCCTCCGCTCGCATGTAGCGGCGCGTCGCCGCCGTTTTCTCTCTTATGGCGCTGCCGGCGACCCTCGGTCGCGTTGCGCGGGCGACGAGGGAGAGTGGACCTGGGAATCCGACGCCGGGAAAAGAGCCTTGCCTTGTATACCCTGTAGCTCGCTCGCGAGGTTGCGGTGCGTACGGCCGTAGACCTGCGGTGTGTTGTTCAGAAATTAGCGCTGTGTTACCGGGAGATTGTTTTAAACATGTGTCCATGTAAGAGGATTCAAAGATTGCACTGCAGAACAGATATTCAGCTTTAACTGCAGACGGAGACCTTAATGTTCAAGCAATGAGCGATAATCTTACAGCTATCATTACGGAGTGCGCAGTAGAAGTACGCATTAGTATGGATCGACAGGATACCGGCAAGCTATTCCACGAAATGACGGATCTCTTAAAAAACGCCACAGCATCTTGCAATTCGTAACAAGGTGCTGGAGATGGTATTGAATTAGAAATATTATAGCGCAAACAAAGACACGGACAAAAAAAAAAGAGAGGAAACACACACACAAGCGCTAACTGTCAACTGAATTTATTCGGTGAAAGCCACACCTTTTATAGGCGGAAGGATCGTGAGAGAAAAAAGTGACAAAAAAACAAAAGGGTTGAGTCAGAGCCATCAAATCGCGAGCGCATGTGCGGGTAGACAAGGCCATCACACTTCGGTTTATCTTCCATCTAATCAACGAGTACCTGCATTAAAATAGTCAATCTCAGCCTGGAACAGAGATAAAGAAGGTTCGCTGATGCACTCGCGGCCAAGTTTCTGTATGTGGTAGGCTTCTAGGCTTATCCGTGCTGTCCTGTCTTTACTTTTGCCAAGAACCTTTGTCTCCTCAAACCGGGCCACGCATGCTCCACACTCACTTACATGTGCAACAAGATGCTTGTATTTATCGCTTTTATTTTCTAAATTTAGGGCGTGTTCCCCTAGACGGTCGTTGACACAACGAGATGTTCCAGGCTGAGATTGACTATTTTAATGCAGCTACTCGTTGATATAGATGGAAGATAAACCGAAGTGTGATGCCCTTGTCTACCCGCACATGCGCTCGCGATTTGATGGCTCTGACTCAACCCTTTTGTTTTTGTTTTTTTGTCACTTTTTTCTCTCACGATCCTTGCGCCTATAAAAGGTGTGGCTTTCACCGAATAAATTCAGTTGACAGTTAGCGCTTGTGTGTGTGTTTCCTCTCTTTTTTTGTGTGTGTGTCTTTGTTGGCGCTATAATATATCTAATTCAATATGAACTACCAACTCGCCCAACAGGAAGTTTTAATGGAGATGGTAAGCGAAGATATCTACTTAGGGCAGATAGTGACCGCAGATCCGGATCGCGAGAGCGAAGTAACTAAAAGAATAAGGATGGGGTGGAGCGCATTTGGCAAGTTCTCTCAGATCATGAATAGAAGTTTACCAATATCCCTCAAGAGGAAAGTATATAACAGCTGTATATTACCGGTGCTCACATATGGGGCAGAAACGCGGAGGCTAACAAAGAGGGTTCAGCTTAAGGTAAGGACATAGGAGCGAGCTATGAAAAGAAAAGCCATGGGTGTGACGTTAAGAGACCGGAAGTGGGCAGAGTGGAAGGGGGAAGAAACCCGGGTCATTGACATCCTAGTCGAAATCAAGAGGAATAAATGGGCAGGGCATGTAATGGAAAGGCGAGATAACTGCTGGTCCTTAAGGGCAACGGAGTGTATTCCAAGAGAAGGCAAGCGTAGCATACTCATCAATTCGCGCTACAAGGAACATACACACGAAAACACAAACGGACGCGCTTCGTCCGTTTGTGTTTTCGTGTGTACGTTCCTTGTAGCGCGAATTGATGAGTATGAAGCACGAACTAGCCCCCGCTCTTGCATTGTTAGCAAGCGTAGCAGGGGGCGGCAGAAGGTTAGGTGGGCGGATGAGATTACGAAGTTTGCAACGATAAGGTGACCGCAGCTGGCACAGGACGGGGATATTCGAGATATATGAGAGAGGCCTTTGCCCTGCAGTGGGTGTAGTCAGGCTGATGATGAAGATTGTGATGATGTTTGTGCGTGTGGATAGTGAAGGAGAGGCTGTTTCTTCTCATGGGGTTCACGGAGCTGCCACAAGTGGTTTCCACTCTTGGCACAGGAGAGGAGGTCGCGAATTAGAACGTGCCGCTTTTTTTACGGCATTAGCTGTGAGAGACTCGTTGTGCACTACAACCATCCTTCCTCACTTGTTGAGCCGCTAGGGCGCGCGAAAAGTCTGCGAGTTCTTTTGATGCAGAAATGCATTTTTGCATGATAGAGCTTGCACGCCAGATTTGAAATCAGTTTTGTGTCTTCACTTGCTGGCAACACTTCTGAGTCCCTACAAGTGACATCACTTCTTTTAACAATAAATACCACTCGCGTCTTTAAACGTGCACGCTGTGTACATGACCATTAATTGCGCTCACATGGCCGCGTAGATAGGCGGACAGGTTATCCCTGTTTTGCAGTGAAGAAGAGGAAGTTGTTGCCTGTTGAGGAATGGCACATACCGACGACGGCGAAGAGGAGGGTCAAGTTGAGGAAGATGAAGTAGAGGAAGACGTAGAAGAGTGAGATGGGGAAGTGAAAGATAATGGGAAGAAAATGGCCTGGATAGAATACAGGGGCTCCACCGGGTTAATGTATGGGAACGCATTTCTACTGCAGTAGCACAGAGGATTTCGTGTGCGCGTCTGCATTTAATTTTTTCCTTTAACGCAAGATTATTGTATAAAACAAGGAATTGTTAATATGATACCTCCTTTCTATGCAGTATTCCGCTGTGTGTTCTCAAGAGCATGCCTTTTTCTTGCAGATCGGAACACCACCGGACGTGTCTTGACAACATCGGGGTGAAAAGTGAGTGCCAAATGCATGTTTTCCTGCTTTCCCGATGCACTCATGATTTGTTGTATTCAGATGCATGTCGATTAGGCTTTTCAGTATCAAGGATTTGGGATCAAAGACACGCCTTATAAAAGAACATTCTTCGAGAGTTCGCTCGCGTCAACTCCCGGGTGCTCTGTAGGAATGTATATTGCGGTAAACAAAAAAAAAATGGCCTGGCTTAGCTTATGGTTAAGCCTAGGATGCGAAGCATACCGCCGGCGGAGGCTGCGCGTCCGCAAGCGAGCGCACGAGTTGAGCCCCAGCTTTCACAGCTGTTGTGACGTCATATCACGTGGTGCGCCGATGTAGGTCAAGTGGTAGCTACGCGGCCGCGGGCGGCGCAGCAAGGAACAGCTCGGTTGTGCGGCTAGTATGCTTCGCATAAAAATTGGTGACCCTCTACGTGATATATATGATGCTCTACAGCGGAAATCGAAGGAACTCCGGACCTGCTCTTCAAAGAGTCGTTCGGTGCCAAGATATGCGGCTTCCACCGCCTGTGTCGCTTCGCCATCGGTCACGTGCTGATGACGTCAATACTCTGAACTACGCGACCTCTGCAGACTTTAACAGCTGACGCTGTCAAAAAAGTGCGAAAGACGACTACCTTACTCAGGGCTTCAAATTCAGTGTTTCGCTTACGGGCGTTACACAAGCGTCTATGAAAAACATCGACGTGCGCATGAGAGACATCGGAATAGTAAAATAACGGAAGCAAATTTATTGCACATGGCTAGTGGGCCTTTGTGGGCATTCGAGCCAAATTTGAAAGCTCTGCGTGCACCCTATAATTCATAAATAATTTTTAAACATCTCTGCTCGCAGCACCTCGCAACCGATTAGGGCGTCACACCTCCCCGCATGTCCGCTACCCTGATGACGTCAGCGGAAAGAAGAGCCAGCACTCAAGTTCGCTTCGTCTGCTCACTGACGTCATCGAGGAAGGGGACGCGCCGTGAGGTGTGCCGCCCTATTCGGTTGCAAGCTATTGCGAGCAGCGATTTTTGAAAATTATTTCTAAATTACAGGTTCCACTCAGTGCTTTCAAGTTTGACTGGAATACTCACAATGACCACCTCTACAGATGTGTTGCATTAGAATATGCCCATATAAATCATTTCAGGGTCCCTTTAAGGCCGGCAATGAAGTGTTTCTACTGCGATATGCGTGTACGAGTGATTTATTCCTGCGTGTTGGGCCGTATCCCACACGACTTCTGAAGAAAGCGAAGAAATCAAGTTCATATAAACTAGCGGGGGATAATATCTTGGTCATCATCGTCATCTTGCTGCAGTTCTACAACGCTTTGATTACAATACTGCTTTTAACGCACCTCCGTTGTAGGGAATGGTACGGTACCCTTCAATTTTAGCCTCCCTTTGGAGCGCACCAAGACTCTTCTCTAATCCCTCTGAAAGTTTCCTGAAGTTGTCTTTACTGTGCCGAGTGTTTCATCTAAGATATTCACCAATTTTTAAAAAAAGACTTCATGAGTTAGAAGAGCGGTTTTTCCGCATAGCACTGTCAACGTTGTGGAGCATAAGTATACAGCTAAACGTAAGCTGGTTATCTAATATTGAATAGTTAACTTTATAACTATTGTTGTTAGTCTCCCGATTTATGAAGAGGCGTGTAGCCCAGCGAATTAATACTTGTACCAGCTTTTAGAATTTCTAAAATGCAGTTACCTTCGGCGCTGTAGCCCAACAATTTTCCCTATTTCGACGAGTGACGTACACTGGAGGATTTTCTTTCCCTAGCTTTTCGAAAGCGCGCGCATTTTACAGTGATGTAGGAGAAATTTATTGTGCCACAGCGCCGAGGGTAACTGCGCTTTAGAAATTCTAAAAGCTGATATGAATATTTCTGACGGTGGGCTACACGCCTCTCAATAAATACTGGAACTAACGGTGATACATTAAAAGGTTAAGTATTCAGTATTAGCTAACCTTACTTAGCCGTATTCTAAAGCACTACACCGCTGATAATGCTATGTTGAAAAATCGGTTTTCTAACTCGAAAAGCGTATTTATAAAAATTGCAGGAAATCATAGGCAGAACACCTGGTATGTCGCCTACGCGTTTTTTATTCCCTGTTTTGTGACACCGCACTACCCGTACCTTCTAGTTTCTGCCAATGACCGACAGGAAACGTACCAGAGAGGCTCTGACTACGTTGCGGCAATGTCATATAACCACCAGTTCCCTCTTCCAACGTCCGTTATATGATCCTAAAGTACAAGCTTCGTTAGCGTTGGCGAAAATCTCTCCTCGTGTATAGCTTCCTCCCCTCGTCCCACTTCTCCAAAGTTAGCTTCGTCGTCATGACGGCACGTTAGGTGGCGTAGCAGTACCATTCCGCCTACTACGCCGCCTAGTCTTTCCTTTGCCCGCAGATGCATTGCCGAGGACGCGCGTGTACTGCAGAGAAGCAGTAATACCACCTCCAGGGCACCTTCCCCTTTCTCTCCTGCCAACCCACATGCTTTCACGACACGGCCAAGACAGCGCGTGGCGACCAGAAAGGGAAGCCACGAGTACGGCTACGACTCCGTGATTATCTCCGGGTCACAGCCGCGAAGGAGCCCGCCACCCGCCGACGCGGTCCCCAACGGCAGCGTTCCCTTGAATGGCCCCTAACGATGCGTGCGCTACCCCCCGTTGCGGCTGAGTCCTGCGGAGAAAAAAGAAGCGCAGGGGCGGCTGTAAAGAGGGGAAGCCAATGCGCACGTGTATTTGTGTGTGCGCGCTCGCGCCTTCCTTGGCTTTGCCTTCATGCACCTCTTCGTCCTGCGAGGCGGTGAAGGATGCTTCAAGACGTGAAGGGAAAGTGCCCCGTATGAGGGAAGGAAGGCGGTTAGGCTGGAAGTGTGCGCGGTGATGCGTGCATGGGAGAGAGGGGAGTAAGTGTGTGCGTGGCGGGAAAGCCGGCGCCAAAGGGTTTCAGGAGAGAAAGCCCCGGCTCTCTTAATGAACTTTCGCTGCTGCTGCTTCTTGGCTCGGCCGGAATGCGTGGCGGCAAAGTGTCCCTCGGTCGGATGCACTCGCCGCCTCTGTAGCTTTTTGCTGCTGCTGCCTTTGTCGGCGCTGCTTTCATGGCGCTCGCTGTTGCTGTCTCCTATGCCTCGCTTGGTCATTCGCCGCACTTTTGGACCGCTTGTTCTTCTTTTCTCTTCTCTTCTTTCACCTCGGAGGTGTTTTCCAGTGTCTTCGGCACTTGGGGAAATGCTGGTGCTCTTTGGTGGTGGTGGTGTCGGCAGCTTTATTTGATTCACTGTCGTTGCCGCACTAGCGTCCTTGATGTCCGCCTCTTTCTGTGTCACCCCTCTTGGCTTTTAGCACTGCCTGTTCGGGACCCCAGAGTTTGTAGTTGCGCCCTTCATACCCACCCCTTCCTGTCCGACAAATTTAGCCGCCTCAGGCCCATGCGGGCACAGAGAACATTTAAGTTATCTCGTTGGTAATTCGCGTCATCATCGACAGGTAGTCCGGATTTGTGCGTGCTCTCTTTCTCAAAAGCCTTAACCCCGCCACGGAATACTGCGCGTTAATACGAAACAACGCAAACGATGAGACAAAGAAACAAACACGTACGTACAAGGCGCGAACTCAGAACTGTTTGATACGCCTGCAGCGCTTGCTTTTTATGCTATTTTTAGAGCATGAAATATACGATTATTTGGGATTGATGTTGCGCGTCACCCCGCACCACTATCCGCTCTTGATTGTGTTTACCTATGTTTCTGCTAAGGCAATGAAAGGGTGACTTGCACATCTTTCAGGATCTCCTTCGAAGATTGCATATGCTTCCCTAATCTCTCTTTCTGTCCCTTCACTTCCATGCTCTATCATGGCGGTCTCATCAAACTGCGGATGACACTTAAGCGAACACAATGCACGCTACATTCATTCATTCATTCATTCATTCATTCATTCATTCATTCATTCATTCATTCATTCATTCATTCATTCATTCATTCATTCATTCATTCATTCATTTCTTCTTCTCTGCTATCATCCTGCCTTACGTATCGCTGTTAACTTAAAGCCTGTTATTCCTTTTGTGATGTGTGGTTTTTCTGTCCATGTTTAACTGTTATACGGATTCATAGCTTCCTTGCTGTCTAGCTATTCTAGCTGGCCCTCTCTGTTCTGATTTTTCGTGAAAGAATATTTTTTCCTGAAAGTTTTAAGGGGCCTCTGCTCTTCATAGCGTTCAGTAAGCGTTTTTGACCCACGTGCAGCTGTAGTATGTTTCGCCCAAACAAGGAAAGAAAAGAAATTGGTAAGTCATAAAAATTAGAAACGGATAATACGAACACTGTCGTCATTCGAAACGTGAATACTGACGTCCGCGTTGTGGAATATGCACGGAGCTAGGCAAATAAAAATTGAAAAAAAGTCTAAAACTCGCAAAACAACACCGACAAAGTTGAACTTTCTGTGTTCGAAAGTCAAAAAATAAAGTACGTCTTTATATGATTACGCCGTCGCAGACACGAGCGTGAAAAGGCGGAAGTGGAAACAGAGGGAATGTTTGAACACGAATGATTGTTTGAAGAAGGCACGTCATTGTAAAGGCCGTCCTTATTTAAGCACTACAAACACTTCCCGCCAAATATCGCGGGAACTGCGAAATGAGCGAGCAGCGGCTGCGCGCGCCAGTTGGGCTGTTTTATATTTCATGCCAGTGCCGCCCTTAATTTAAAATCTTTTTCTTTAGTTTTTTTCGCCGTTCAGTTGTTTCTCCCGCAAGAGGTTTCGGGGCCTTGATTGGAAGGAAAGTTAATACGCAACAACTTTGAGTTCAAGTTATTCGAATCGCAAGGAAACCAAGTATATTCGCTCGTGATTGTAGAAACTGTGTGATGAATGCTTAAGTTCTTTTCCAAATTCCTCGTGCCGCATTTTCTAGTATTTGCGTATATTGTTTCACATACCCAACAATTCTGGACGAAAGCATGTTTTAACGGGAACGAGTTTATGTACGCAGTTTTTTTAAGTATTGTAAGATTTCACTATGACAATCAATATATTCGTTCGCAGGCTTGCATTCTCTTCTCTGTTAACGTCTTTGTATTCGTCAAAAGCGTTCCACATTGTTTTCCTATGGAACTCTTAAGCGATGGAAAAATTTTTAAGGAACATTATGCTACATATCGGATGAATGAACCATTACCTTCAATGTTTCTACAACAGTAAATTACAATTTTTTTCAATATTCAGAATTTTTTCCCAGCACCGTTGTGCATGTTCCAGCAACAATGGTCTCTGGAGTCAGCAACAATGGTCTCTGGAGTTAGTTAGTTAGTTAGTTAGTTAGTTAGATAGATAGATAGATAGATAGTTAGTTAGTTAGTTAGTTAGTTAGTTAGTTAGTTAGTTAGTTAGTTAGTTAGTTAGTTAGTTAGTTAGTTAGTTAGTTAGTTAGTTAGTTAGTTAGTTAGTTTCTGCGGTCGAAAAATACCGCCACCGTAGGCGACGTCATGATTTGCCCCCCACCCAGCGCTCTACGCTGAGCAGCCTAAAAGTCGTCCCGGTTTCAACTGGCAATTACTTCGCCATTTAAAATGCTAGCCGAAAAAGACTTCGCATGCGTTACGTGCAAGTTTCACACATTCGAACCCTTTAACCTCGTCCAATTCCGAAACCGCTTCAGTCGGCCTTTAAAACAGTAAAACAGGAGTTTGATTTGTTGTAGGAATAGGCAATTCTGTCACATGTGCAGTTCTATCTTTGTAACTCATGCACAGATGCGCATCTATTGCAGCGACGCATAGCCATTCCCCATTATACACACGATATTCTAAACGCACTGAGCCTAGTAAAGGAACTAGTGACTGTGATTTAGCATCCGCATTCTGCCATATAAACTGGTACTCCCTGTTTAGGGCACATGGAATTTCTAGTAATTTGAATGTGCTATACAGTACAAAAAGCTTTTCTATGTGACTATATGTTAGTAAACCTGCTAGTGGGGTCACTAAAACAGTATTTCCCTTAACGCTGCTGGGCGCATTCTCGACTTGAGATTTTTTTTTTCTGCGGCCAGCAGAACGTTGCTGATTGTGAGCATCACACGACAGCAGATGCTCTAAGTTAACGCCTACATATACGTGTGACCCCAATCACTTCAAAAGCAACCAAACCCAGCTGCTAGGCCTAACCGCGACCCCCCGCTGCTATACCGAGCGCTGATCGTACCACTGAGCTAACCTTACCTTATTTTAGCTTACCTTACGTTACCTCACCTTACCTTACCTTACCTTGCCTTACCTGTTATCTGTGAACTTCACAGTGAACCACTTTTTTCTCAAATCTTATAGTGCTTATTTTATGTACCGGTTGCTGTCATATTTGTCGTTCCAGTCAAAGACAAGGACAGAGTGGGTCCCGGAATGCGACAAACAGTTTTTGTAGTCATTTATTAACGACATTTTTTGTGGTATTCCATGACTGCGCTCTGGCCTTCAAAGAGCAAGGCATGTGGGGACGTCACGTGGCTGAACGGTGCTACAGGCGATCGCTGTGGTTGCGAGAATTAGCCGTTGCAACTAGTTGCAACCCTACTGAAACGTTCAGCTCCGTATGAGCTGTAGAATGGAATTCTGGAAATATGAAGCTCTTGAGATATGGAAATATATATGAAATCCTTATCTTGTCTGTACAGAATATATAAATGTTCCATATAATTTTCATGTCCTTTCAATACGATGTACATCACGTCATATGGAGTCCGCCAATTTCCATACGTGCTTCCATATTGTCCATACCCACTCCATATTCTTCGTACTAACTCCATAAAATTTCTTATGGAAACTTATGGAATTATGGAACTCACCATGGGGAAACTTTCCGTAGGGTAGCGATAGCGAAAGGCAAGAAAAAAAACCTGTCGTCTTTTTCCACCGGGATGAGAGTATGTCAGCGGGAAAAACAAACAATATTTTATCTCATCAAACTTCCAGCCCTCTTCTCTCGTCCAACTTTTCACTTACCACTGCTATTCCTTCAGCCAGATTTGCTGTTCTTGAAATCCCAGTGCAATCTGTAGTTCTTCGTTCTCGCGTTGTTGTTTTTCACCTGAAAACATGATAATGCTTACACTGCCCGTGTTGAAGAAAAAAAAATTGTTTTAGTCTGCTTTAACCGCTTCTGAACAAGCCCCACTTAGACTCCGCGCTTTCATATCCTCAGCTCTTCACGTAGATCGAGTAAATGGGTGAACCGTCCTTCCGCTAGTGGGCTTAAAAAACCGCGCACGAAACCATGCAATACAGGCAGATCCGTGAAAGCGTGTTTCAGCCGTCCTCGCCGTCTCTTTCTGAAAACCGCGTCGACGTTCTGGCTACACATTCGGATCGTCAACAAGCTTTCTCCCGCTACCCGTCCTCAAAATCCCTTCGCGCTTGTCTGACCTCGCGCGAAACACTATATGTGTGCAGTCAGCCTGTCCAGCCACTACGGGGCGCCACGTCCGCGGTTGTTTACAAAAGAAAAAGGCGCTCTTAGAAGGGCGCGCTTTTCGCAGGCCGGCGGGAAAATCTGTTCCCCGCTGAAGCGACTCGTAATAAGCTTCCGCTCACTTCCTGTCCGCCATCTTTGTCTTGTTCATATTTGCCGCAGCCGCCGCCAGTCTGAGCCCCTTATTATTATTTCTCTTGTTTCCGCCGTCGTCGGCTCGCTACTCGGGGGTTCCTGCGCACAGCGCCCAGTTTAGCCGTTCGTTCGGGGACCGTTCCACTTTCGCCAGGAAAATCGCACTGCTCGGACGGCGCAAAAACAACGAAAGGCGTACGCGCGGGTGAAAGAACAAGAATTGGCTCGAACGCGAGGCGGAAAAGAGGCAGATAAAAGAACAACAAATGATATCAGCGTCCAGAGCAGACGACGGCGGCACGACTCTTCGAGAGAGAGTCTAGAACGATGGCAGCGCCACCACTGTCGTCTGCGAAATAGCGCGGCGGCCGCCATCTTTGCTCATGTCGTCTGCTGTATGGCGGGGGCCAGTGTGTGTCGACTGGCGACGCAACGAGACAGCAGCGGGCCACGAGCTCTGCGGGGGCTTTCTCTTGTTGCTGTTGCTTGTTGCTCGCTGCTTGATGGCGTTCGCTCCTCGCGCTCGCATCGCATTTGGGCCCTTCCTGATGTCGCTGCTGTTGCTGCTGCTGCTGATTCTGATTCCCTTTTGCGCCGCCTAGTGCGAGGCGACACCAAGTCGCTCCCAATCTTCGCCTCGTCGGCTGCTATTCGCGTAACCCCGTCGCACGTACACAGGAAAAAGAAAGAAGATAAATAGAACGAATGGGTTTATGGAGGCCGCAGCTTCCACGAAAAGTGCCCGTCGTGTGTTGCCGTCTCTTGATATTTTCTTGCGGAAGTACTGTATTCTTTATTTTTTCTGCCGTGGGCCCGATGTCGCGAGCCACGAGCTGGACGAATATAGGGACGCCATTGTTCGAGTTGCATTATTCAAACCATGCTGCGCAGACCATAGCGAACGCAAAAATGTTTGTCATGTTCAAACCGGAACCGGATGGCAAGACTCCAACTCCAGTGATTGAAGTTTTGATGCAGACGATTGCGGAATTTGTGAGCCCAAGTTTCTCTCATTTTTCGGACAAGAAACCAAGCAAGAGCAGGAATCGTCATTTTTCTTTTGTCAAAATCCAATATTTGTTGTGACTGCTGCAACTATCTGCAACTATCATACCTGATGGTTTTTCGCAAAAAAGTGTCTGTGACTCAACTCAGCTGAGCCATGATATACAGAGCGAAAGCTGTGTTAAGCATGGTTAGACACGGTTCAGCTTTGGTTCACTTTTATTCTTCAAGACTTCAGCGAGCGCAAATTGTTTCAGCGATAGCAGATCACGTGATGCATCACATGCCACAAGTGCAAGAGCGAGCGTCCAGAGCGGCGGTCCGCGCAGCGGCGGACGTGACTGCCAAGCGCAAGAGCGAGTCACGTGACACATCACGTGCCACAAACGGCGAGGAGGAGCGATCGAGCAGCAGCCAGCGCAGCGGCGGACGTGACTGCCAAGCGCGCAGCTGTGGCGGCGAAGGTGAAGATGAAGATCGAGGCATCTGCAACGAGTAATTTTGCACATGCGGCGCGCTTCCCGCTAGAGGTCAAATCTAAGAGCCAGATGACCTTCAGGTCCAGCGTTGGAGTAGAGTTTTTCGCTCCTAAACGCAGAGCCATAAAGGTACCAAAAGCTCTGAAAGTTGGTTCCGGAGCCATTTCGAAAAGTTGCAGCTGACATTCCACAATACAGAAAGAACAATGCGAAAATTAACAAACAAGGCGAAGAACACTGCGATAACTGGCACGCAACCGTGCCATCTTCAAGCGTAGAAAGGTTTGTAGAGGGCAGATATGCCCTGGTGTCTTCTGGGCCGCGTAGTGACCACTTGTTGCTAGGAGACGCATTGCAGCACTGCTCATGGAAAGTGCAGTACATGTTCGAGGTGAAACCTGTGCTCTCATTCTTACACTAATGTGTTTCGGAAATCGGAGCGTCGTCATGATTAATCAACTCGCGTCCACTCCAGGAGAAAGACCTTGTGGCCTCTCCCAATCACCTCTGCAATAAGGGAGTCGCAGTTACTGCCTCACTCAAGCTGGACACCTGAACCACGCCGTGTGGAATGGGGGGAAAAGGCAGCGAATTAAAGCAGGCAGAGGAAAAAGTAGGTGCCGTAGTGGACGGTACATTGGTACTTTGGACAATCCTAGGGTCCTAAACGTGCACTGAAATTGCTGTAGTTATAGGCTACATAGAAAAGCGGTCGTAGCGGCTGATATTCAATCTCGCGACGCTGCCTACCTTCTTAATAGCTGAACATCATAACCACTGAGCCATAGCTCCCTGCGGCGGGTGGCTTCTTTGTCGAGTCGATGGAGTTAGCGCTATCTACACCTCTCATGCCCGGCGAGCTGCGTTTGTCGCATTCCTCTCAAGGCAGTCAGGTGAGCAGGTACTTACAGAATGGGCATATGTACGTATGTACGTATGTGTGTGTGTGTTTGTGTATGTATGTATGTATGTATGTATGTATGTATGTATGTATGTATGTATGTATGTATGTATGTATGTATGTATGTATGTATGTATGTATGTATGTATGTATGTATGTGCGTTTGTGTGTGCGTATATGTGCGTATGCATGCATGAACGGACGGACGGATTCCAAAAGTACCCCTTTTGAAGCCAGGCGTCAGCGGCTGCCACCAGGCTCGGGAGTCTTTTCTCTTCTTTTTTTTTTTTTGAAGGCGCGTTCGGTAAGAGCGCTACTTGCGCCCGAACTGCTCCCCCTCGATTCCACTCGTTCTATATACCCGTATACTTATTAACGACGTCGGCGGATGGACACGAAGTTCGCCGAGCGGAGCTAAGCTACGATAAGTGATTTTGCCCGTCTTCCGCCAACTCCTTCCGCTTCGATGTCGCTCAGCCGCATACGCCACTCCTATTTCTTCGCTCCTGCGCCGCGCTGCCTTGTTGGAAAGGCAAGCACGTGATTACAACAACAACAAAAAAGTGTTCTTCATGCGCCTGCGAATTTAATTTTTTTTTTCTCAAAGGTTTCTTTCTTTTCGAAACAAAATTGCGTCCGCAGCGGCTCTCAGGGCGCGCCTATTCTGTTTACCTCCTATCTTATTTCCAAACGCGCTACCCCCGCACGCCATCGTTTCTTTTTCGGCTCACCAGAGGGAGTTGTTTGCGCACCCGCAACGCGCAGCGTACACAAGCTCCGACGGCCGTAGTTTCTCCATACCCTCATAACTCTAACGCAGCGTGGCGGTCGCATAGAAGCGCCGGTCGAGCGGCAGGATGGAAAGGGAAATTAATTTTGCCCCCTCCGTTCCAACGTTTGTTTTTCATTTTCCAGGGCTTCCTCTACATCCTCCGCGTTCGGCGGTGTGTACGAAGAGCGCGCAGGCTTGTCGCCAAATTTAGGTCTTCATCCCGAAGGCATTCCACGTTTCCCAGAGCAACGGTTCTCCATCTACTACGTATGCCCTCCCGTCCTTCCACCGCCGCCTATATAACGCCGCGTTGCGTCGGGAGGACGCTGCAGTGTTGTAAGGCAGGACTGGCTTCAGCCAGCGCTCGAGTTCGTGAAGGGTACCGCGTGGAAGGACGCCTTGTGATTGGCTGATGACTCGTACGTCATCTCGCGGGTTCTGGCTACAGGGACTGGCCTTCATCCTAAGAGTGCTGCCAATCACGGACAGCTCTTGCATAGCAAGAGAGGGAAAGAGAGAGAGGGTAAATGTCGAAATGGCAAAGGCGGGGGAGTTGAGCGGAGAGAGAGAAGTACCAAAAATGAAAGGCGGGGGTGTTTACACTACTACAGCACTTGTTTAACCGTAGTGATTGGAGAGGACAAAAAAGGAAGAAAGGACGTGAGGAAGGGGGAGGTTGAGAGAGAGAAACAAACCTTAAACAACATGCGCACAAAAGGTGCGCAGCGCAGTGACTATAAGCTGTCTCTTTCATTGCATTTATTCATTGTTCATACAAGCATGGTGCAGAAGTGAGATGACGTACAAAGCAAGCACCGAATCAGGTCTCGAAGTACAAGGTCGCTCAGCATGAAAGGGAACACGGGAGTACGTGGCCTCTGCGCTTCGCAAAGCGCTGCCGCCAATACCCGGCGAGAATGCGGAGTACCACGGTGCATGCGCGGAAAGTACATCCGGCCATACTTAGTGTGCGTGCGCCTTCGCCGCTGATTCTCACCGGCTGTCGGCGGCAGCATTTCGCTAAGTGCAGTGACCACGTGCTTCCGCGTTCCCTTTCACATTGAGCGACCCTGTACGTGTCGACAATGACACCTGTGGCATCTCTTCGACCCGTTGACCTCGCAAATTGCTGCTGAACTCGGGCATAGCCTACTGCGCCTTTGTTCGCTGAAGCGAAAGTATAGGAGAGTTTGCCACAGAATTAGAATGTCCTAGTTGACGTTGAACCTACTCCAAAGCGGTCCGCAGTGCAACAGACGCGTGTAGCGGCCAGTTTTGACAGCATGGCACTTGGCGGATTGGCTCTCAGCCGCGGTGGCGGCAATCCGCAAGAAGCGAAACTCAAAATCTCTAGTAAACTGAGAAATTGGCGTGCACTGTTAACAATCCCAGGCTGGGAAAATTAATTTAGATCCTTCGCCTGCAGCGTCCCGTATAGCGCCCGGTGTTGCATCGGTGCATAAATATGCGATCAAAATTTTCATTCAAATCTCTCAAATAATAATCCTTTGCGCCCTGGATAACTGAAACGCCTGCTCTGCACTCTTAACCTCCAAGCACTGAAAGAATTCAGTGGTTAGTACAGTCGACTTTTTTATTAATCGAGCCCGAAAGAGACGAAAACTAGAGGGAATTTGCAAAACACAGGTTAACTGTAGCCCCTTTAATTCATATATTCGATGTTGAAGGTTCCAAGACGCCAGTTTATGTAAACGGAAAGTTCGTATGAAGTGCACACGTATCAACGGGGCTATATGTTCCGGAACTTCAGTGGAACGTCCAGAACTTTGTTTGTTGCTTTTGAATCTATTTTTTTTCGTTTTTCTTTGTTAATTTTTATTTGATTTTATGTCTGGCAAAGTACTACTGATACAGCCTTCCTCTTGCTCTTACCTGTTTTTTTTTATTGTCTCTGAGGGACCTCTCACACGGGTACTAGATGCGTTGCAACGACCATTAGTGTTTCAAGGCAGCAATTACACCCATAGAAACTCACCGCAAAGAGATCATCAATCACATTTAGTCCGCCCATGAACTAACCAATCACCGCAATGGCTATAAATGCGACAGTTAGTTTGGTTTACCGACTTCAGCTTTAAAACGTAACTAGTTAGCTGGAGATGGACTGTAAATGACGACCGGGTTATTGCCTTCTACTAAGTGTTTACCACGTTTTTGTATGGCACATAATTGTATTCTAAAACAACATTTGTAAATTTCCTTTGAAGTTATAATCGATACTTCGTCAATACTATTTTCTGTAGAACTGGTGTCAACTTCTAAAATGTAATTCTTGTTAATGTATATTTTGCTACTTAGCTATTATTCATGTTTTTAGTCATATATTGTGTGTAAAACATATTTTATTCTTCTTCAATACTCTGCATCATCAGGTCCTCACCTGCTGCCTCGTTGGTGGTTTTGTAGGCCTTTGTCAAGCTGTCAGGAACAGCTTTTTGCCTATAAATCCGCCAGAATCTTTCTGGAAAATAAATTGAATTGAACTGAATTGAATTAGTTTCTTAAAACTCTTACCATTACTCCACTCAGAGAATATTTATACGAGTGATAATCAGCACGAGTTGTCTCCATCCGTCCCGAGGATTCAGCAGCGCGTACTCTCCGACATTACCCGATTAGGGCTTTGGTCGTAGCTTCCCCAATGCTGCACATTTTATCTCACGCGTGAGCTCTCCTTCGCCCTAGCGTGTATGCAACTATAAAAGGGTGGGTTTGTGTGTCTAGTCCTGTAGCGGGCTCTCATGTTTTGCAATCTCAGACGCGCGTCGGGATTCAACGCAGCTTCTTGATTAAAGACGGCGAAAAAAAAATGTCAAAGAAGAACATAAAGCAGCCGTGCTTCCTTATTCCAGCCAGACGCTTATTTTATTTTTCTACGGTTTTAGGGCAATCCAGCGCCTCTCCAAAGCCCTCGCACTCAGTCGCTCTGGTCGAACCCTCGACCGTATACAGTCGTGACTCCTTTACCGGCGTGTCCAGACTTAAGGAGTACGCCGACTAGCAAATAAACAGCAAGTAGGCCTAGCTACACATAAAAGAAGTGTGATGAAAATATAACCCGGTCCGTGAGCTTCGCTTGGCTCGAAATAGAGAGGACTGCGGCTGTGAAGCCAGTAACTGCAAGTATTTTCCTCCTTGTTTCCTTAGCTGAGAAAGTCTGCGCCTACGCATTTTACTCGGAGTGTATATTCGACGGGTTCTTTAGGTCTCATAGGATCTAAAATTGAGCTCTGTTTTTACCTCGGCGCTACATTTATATCCGGCGAATGAACTTGTGTCTTCCTTGTTTCCTTCCATTGTAGTGTACTGAGGCTGACTTGTTTTTCGTGCCTTCACTTTGCATAAAGCTAGAGATAGAAAAAAAAATGTGACACGTGTTGCATTTAAAGCTGAACCGAAAGTGCACCTTTAAATGTGGACTCCTATTCCACGTTTTTGATTCTCGTGCGTTCTACAGCAAAATAGGATGCGCGGGTAATTTTAGTCGTGGGCATGCGAGAGTGTTTCTTTCAGGTAGGCTGTGTCGCGTTCGAGACTGGCTGTGTTTTTGCTTTTTACTTGTTCGCACGCGCAAAATGACTGATGGAGATTTTTGCGGGTACGTTTTCTCATTCCGCGTATTTACGGCTGAGGCTAGCAAGGCTTGCTCGGAATAATCGAAGCAAACGTGTGGAAAGGCGAATTGATTCCTATCGGGCGTATTCTCTTACGATATAATTCTGAGGGCATTCATTAAACAATGCGCGTGTATTATATGACGACATAATTAATGCACTGATAGTATGTGCGGCATTTCTTGTGTATTTTTTCTTTTTATAGATATTCTTTTCAATGGCTGTTTCTTTACATATGCAATATCGGGGACAAAAGTGGTATACTCCACGCGGCGGGAGCCGGAGCAACGAAAAACTGCTTTGCAACGCCATCTACAGGCGTCATCTGGGATCGAGACAGCGAATGCGTGACCTTTATTATCAGCAGGCCTGTCGCTTGGCTCGTTTCAATGTTTCGTGCTTTAGCTCGCCAAAATGCCGCAGTGCCGCGTGGAGTATACCACTTTTGTCCCCGATAGTACGTATGATTATCTTAACGATCGTTTCTACTGTCCTCAGAAGGGAACGAGCTCGTGTTATTTATCTTGATTCGTGTTTCAACTTTTTCTTCCTTTTTTTCGGTTTTAAGTGTGATGTTCGTTTTATATTTGTATAAGCGTCACTAGTGTGCTTGTTTTTTTTGATGTTGTGCCCACCCCCGCCTTGGCCGCCAAAGAGCAGCCGGCAGTATTTGATAAATAAAATAAATGAACAAAATAAAGAAAATTCGGGAGCATTATTTTGCGACATACTATGATGAGAGTACGTAAAACGTGTGATAGTATTCTCCTACCACATGCAGCAACGGGAGTTATAGCAACAAGAGCCTGCAGTATTTTCAGCCCACGTGCTCCACTGAGTATTCCTAACGGCATTACCGAATGTTCTCTTATGACATGCTACAATGAGCAGCAGTATGTACTATAATCTGGGAGTTTTCCCTTACAATGTACAGCAGTTAGGGTATTCGTAACACAATATGGTAGTATTCTGTCATGACTTAGTGCGCCACCACTGCTGTTTGCTTTGAAAAAAAAAAAACTTTTCTACGCGACTCTTGCTGTGAAGCTCAATGGAGCCAGAAATCACGCCAAAATTCGGCGCTCGCCTTCTTTCCTTCGCAGAAAATGTGTCGAGGAGATGTAGTGAGAGACGACATTAAATTTAGTTAAAAAAAAAAAAACGAAGGGCTCTTTTGACCTGCTTCCAAAGTGCTCGAAATTCAGTTAGCCTTTACAGCTAATTTAATCTGGGGATCCTTTGACGGTGCGTGCGATGTGTTTGAAACGCAATTACAACATTTACGGATAATTGATGTGCCGACGACGGTGAGGCATTTCGTTGGCTGCGTCTCACTTCAGAAGCTTCTGATGGCCATGGCCCTTCTCGATCACCGCCCTTTCCCATCCTTCGTTGCTGGATATACGCTGGATATACGCGGCGCTCCGCCCTGCCTACTATCAGCCGCATATCTTCCCCGTGGGATCCCCACCACTTGCTGTGTCCCGTTGCATATAAAACGTATGCCACCGAGATAGATGGCAACTATATGTGTTCTGTCCTGGCTTGTCAGCGTGTACTATATTGTATAGCGGGCGAAGAAGCATTTTACTGTAAGGCAATACAGTCAAACCTCGTTATAACGGAGTTGAAGGGGCCTGGCGATTACTTCGTTATAGCCGTAGCTTCGTTATACCCGTGTTGACCGAGCTTCCAAGGGGAATCGTCATTACTTCGTCATAACCCGTTTCACTAAAACGAGGTTCGAGTGTATAATCCTCTTTCGACGAAAAGCCACAGTGTGTGTGTGTGTGTGTGTGTGTGTGTGTGCGTTTGTGCGTGCGTGTGTGTGTGTGTGTGTGTGTGCGCGCGCGCGTGTGCGTGTCCGTGCGTGTGCGTGAGCGCGTGCTTGTGTTTCACCTCCCGCAATCGAATCCAAAGACGCAACGAATAACGATATCAATGTTGAAGCGAAGTGTACAAGCAAGACTGGAAACTCAAATTTGTAGCATCACACCGTATGATCACCTGTGCATTCTTATTCTGTACCTTTGCGCGATGGCACAAGGTGCTTCTATGTAAGGGTATTAGATCGCGCGTCCTAGGCCTATGGGGAGCCTTGCAATCGTGTTGAAGTGCACTGAGTGAGAGCAGACGGCTCATAAAATGCCATAGGCTTCGCAGATACTAATTAACATGTATTAAGCCCCAGTGAGACAGCCAGTTAAGGATTTCTAAACTATTTCCTTTAGGCAGTGGAGGACAGGTTGAAAAATCAGGATGACCTTCCAATTCCTATGGTGATGCTGATAGGCCTGCACCAGAGACAAGCTTTTAGGCAGGCATTATGTGCGGTCACATTCTGGGAGCGAGGAGATAGAGGGAGAGAGAGAGAGAGAGAGCAAATTTATTTACAGCACATCACGCAATTTTGGACTCAGATTTTTAAAAATGGGCACTGTGGACAGCACTTAACTGTTGTGATAAAGGAGCTCCCTTGTTATATTCATGCCTAAAGCAGACATGGGCATTTCATCTGAGCGAAGTACTTGGCGTTACGGTCAGGTAACATCCAAGCTCTCGGCCAATCAGAGTGCTGAATTTCTAGACACGGAGCCTATGAAGAGCTTCGAAACTGTTGTGGTCAAACAGCTCTAGCTATTCCCCGTTGTTTTTTCGTCAAAGCTGCGCGACCGTTGCCTAAACAAAGATCAAGAAAAAAATGCAGCGGTTCAAGTCTGCCGTATAGAGTTTCACCTAGCGAAAGATACATAAGCATGATTAAACATGGTTTATGTTTGGTGCATCTTTTGTTGTTTCTTAATTCCCCCACCACTTCACAGCTGCTCATCGTCTTCATTGATTGGCTTGATGGAGACAAAGACTGATCGATGGTCAGGCCCTTGGCAACGACAAAGATCTTGATGCCGTTACCACAGCCTGACGAAAGGAAAACGGATGGTTGCACACGTGGGATTCTGAAACGCGCTCTCTTTCCTCCATAGCGTCTAAGTCCAGCGCACAGCTCTGGTTACATATACCCCATACATGACGTCACAACTGTGAACTGAATCACGTGACACAACGTGTTACCACGTTGCTTTCTTACTGTCTCTACCGACAGCTTGCAACGCCAAAATTCAGTATCAAAGTTCAAGATCAAAGTTCAAGGTCAAATTTGAAGGTAAAAGGTGGTCAACTAAGTGGACCACACATGGTTAGGCATATGTGCATAGCAACACTACCCATGACTTATCTCAAGGTGATTTCAAGATCATTCGGAGGCCCACGACGAAATCCGTCCCAGCTATAGTAGTGTAGCTTTCGCTACAAAAACAAAAATCAGAAAATCGTACTCGCGAGTGAGAAAACAGCAGTTGAGGACCGGGTTGGAAGGGGGGGGGGCGGTTACGCCTACAGCAATTCTAGTTCCTGCTGGCATTGTTGCTGTGCGATGCGCGGCCTGCAAGTCCAGACTTGCTTCTTTGCGCTTCAAGCACATACACACGGCCTCCGGCAGCGGCAAACAGTGCGCTGCCGGTCCGCGAGTAGCAGAAGCACTCTGGACGGTGCCACTGGCAATGAGCTTTTCTCCCGCCCTCTCTCTTGCCGTTCGAACGCGGAGATTCTGGGGCGATCTCTTATTTAGAGACCTGGCTGCTGGAACCCTGGGCGTACTTATTCGCAGACATTTGCGATCTTGTGTTTTGGACAGTGGACAGGAAGGGAGCAGTCCTGTTCGCTCTTGTTTGTTTATGTTTCGCTCTTTCTTCTTTCCCTCTGGCGCATGAACAATGCAGCAATCACAAATAATCGATCGATTGATCAGTCGATCCGTGCACTGAATGAGTGAGTTAGGGAGAGAGTGAGTGAGTGAGTGAGTGAGTGAGTGAGTGAGTGAGAAAGTGAGTGAGAGAGTGAGTGAAAGAGCGAGTGAGTGAGTGAGTGAGTGAGTGAGTGAGTCAGTGAGTGAGTGAGTGAGTGAGTGAGTGGAGTGAGTGAGTGTTAGAGTGAGTGAGTGAGTGAGTGAGTGAGTGAGTCAGTGAGTGAGTGAGTGAGTGAGTGGAGTGAGTGAGTGTTAGAGTGAGTGAGTGAGTGATTGTGTGAGCGAGCGAGCGAGTGAGTGAGTGAGTGAGTGAGTGTTAGAGTGAGTGAGTGAGTGAGTGTGTGAGCGAGCGAGTGAGCGAGTGAGTGAGTGAGTGAGTGGAGTGAGTGAGTGAGTGAGTGTTAGAGTGAGTGAGTGAGTGAGTGAGTGTGTGAGCGAGCGAGTGAGCGAGTGAGTGAGTGAGTGAGTGTTAGAGTGTTAGAGTGAGTGAGTGAGTGAGTGAGTGAGTGTGTGAGCGAGCGAGTGAGCGAGTGAGTGAGTGAGTGGAGTGAGTGAGTGAGTGAGTGTTAGAGTGAGTGAGTGAGTGTGTGAGCGAGCGAGTGAGCGAGTGAGTGATTGAGTGAGTGAGTGAGTGAGTGAGTGAGTGAGTGAGTGAGTGAGTGAGTGAGTGAGTGAGTGAGTGAGTGAGTGAGTGAGTGAGTGAGTGAGTGAGTGAGCGTACAGAAACCAGACTCATTTGAACTTCTCTGGTGCTGGAACCTGTAACCTCTGTCCTCCTGGCCGTGGTGTGTTCTTCGCGACGTGGTGGTCTGCGCATCTCTATGAGAGACCGTCTTTGTAGTGAAGGCATCGATCTCATCGTAGTACGTCGTAGTAAAAAACTCCCGTGTTCACTTCCTGGTCAAAAGAACCTGCCGCCGAGATGAGCCGGGCCCATAAGAGACGTGGGCGCCGACGCCAGGGCTGTGGTCTCGATAATCTGCTTCCTATCGTCATGGGGTCGTGGACGCTCCGTAAGCTACTGCACTTTTTGGAACGTGGAAGCGGAGTCTAGCGGCGCTATCGCTATCACTTCTCCGCCCCGGAAACAGTACAATGAATCTGCACATCTTCTCTAAGTGGAAGAACATGGCGACATATGCGGTGACCATACTTGTGGTTCACCTGCTGGTGTATCAAGACGTTATCCTCCACATAAGGGTCAGTACTAACCAACACAAGTATTGAGTTATGGATGTTCTGCAGATAAAGTGCGATCTTTGATCACGTGATCTTACGGGGCTTGGGAATGAGGACACTAATTCGTGTGTGGCGGGGGTGTGGGGGGGGGGGGGGGGAGAATTGCAGTCATCACTATAACTCCTTTTTCCTGGCTGTGGGTGAGAAGGGCTTGAGTGTTTACTAATCAGGGGAGGCTCGTTGTCTGCTGTTAACACGTGGCCGGATTAGCCGAGAACTGCGAAGAACCGAGGACGTTAAAGCTGCAACGAGAGGACAGGCTAGAGGGGGTGTTGAGGATTCACCGGGGAATCCTAATTCCTCCCACGGAAAACCATTTCGGCGCGCTAACTTCCTCCCATTCCGCCGCTTTTTTTACCGCGCGAGATAAAGCCCGAGCTTAACGCTCCTCGGCTCGCGAAAGGCGCTGACTCTCGCTGTTGTCTTAGCGAGTGCCGCGAAAGTGCAGAGTCGCGATCGAAAGTGCCTCTGAGCCTGCCTCGCTCCCTTCCAGCCGGTCCAGCGTCACGACGCGACGGTGGTGTTTCACTCGAACTCTGTTTTTTTTTCTCTCTCTCTCTCTTTTCTCGGACGTCGCGATGTCCTCCCTTTCTCTCCTTCTAACCCCTTCCCCACTTCTCGCCTCTAATCATGTGTCGCGGCGTGTACTACTTACTGCTATTCCCGCAGCTGCTCCTGTTGTTATTGTGTCCCCCGCGGTACGCGTCTAGACGAAACCCTTCTGTTGACGACGGTTTCGTTCGGCGCGCGACGCAATGGACGCGTTGATCCCCGGTTCCGGTGGTCGCTGTAGTCCGGATTTGTTGCAAGCAGCAGCAGTAATGGCTGCGACACCGTGCTTAACTCGACCCAGTGCTTTCCAGGGACCCTGAAAGCGCGGACTCGTAACTAGGTTAGTCAGTGCCACCGATTGCTTCTGTGACTTTTCGCTCGTTTTTTTTTTTTTTGTTCCCCCTTATTTGTGGCCCTCGCTCCCGAGAATTACTGGTTCGGGAGGGCTACAGTGGAAGCAGAAAGCTGTGCCTTGAGGACACGTGTTGATACTGGAACAGTATAGTCCTCCCGAAATGTCGCCGGAATCTGGGGAGCTGGTGGCGACGTCTTGTCAAGCTCAGTTTAGCCGAAATTTGCCTGTTACGAAAGTCCAGCTTTCTTGGATACCACTTTTCATTTTACAAGGGTAGACGTGCAGGCTAGTTGGTGAACCATGATTCCTTAAAACAGCCCAAAAGACAAGGACACAGATAGATTCACCACCGCCTCACTTTTAATTGTGAGGTGGTGGTGAAATGTTCTGAGATGTTGTTACAAACATACTGATGGAAATGATTTAACCTTGCCGATGCGTAACAAAAAGTCAGTTTTAGAGCTTTTCCTGCACTCGAAGTTAGTATTTAAGACTACTATAGAAAACCAATGTAGTGTGTCTTTAACAGTAATTGTCAGGCAACTGCCGAATTTTGCAAGATCCTATTATGAACGCGTCGATGGAAATGACTGGAAACTACAAGCGTCCCGAGGGGGATCTGCGCATATTTTGATTGTGACGGTGCGATGTTGCGATATGTGAAAAAATTGCGCTCATAAACTGTTTCTGATTAAAACATTGCGCTTGTCTATAATTTCTGAGAGTGCGGGGGGGGGTTCATACTTCTTTCATTACCTTGTTAGACATCAGACCATTCCTTACTGATAAATAACACACTCGCTCACACACTTTGCCGAACCTAAAAGCTGAGTACACATCGTGAATGAAATTATTAATGAGGTTCTCTCCCTTGATCCTTGCTTCCGGCCGACCGCCCTCTGTCCGTTTTTTTTTGTTTCCTCCTTCTTAGACTGAATGCTTCTTTCATTGCTTCCTTCCTTCTTCCCTTATTTTCTTCTTTGCCTTCCCACATTGACCCATGCGTTACAGGCGTCCAAACGCGCTTTGTTTATTTACTGACGCCAAGAGTCTTCAACTGGGAGTTGAAGCCAGTGAAGCCACACTTGTCGGCTGTCCGGAAGTCGGCACAAATAACATTATTTACTTTTATAGTGTTTGCGTTTTAACCTAGCGAGCGAAAAAGAGGCGGAAATGAACTCGGGAGTGTCAACGTAACGCGAAAACCAGACAAGAAGAGGTCTTTTAGGGGGTAACAGAGCAGCTGATTACAAATGTAGGAAAACATAGCAGGGGACAGCAGAGGATCAGGTGGAGAATTGTGGTTAGGAAGTTTGTTAGGTTAATGTAGTCATGGCTGGAGCATGATATAATGATCGAGAGAGGTATCTGCGCTAAAATCTACGCGACTTGGCTGATGACGACGATTTGTGTCATAGTGAAATGAAACCATCAGTAGAAGTCTCAATTCCTTATCCGCTCCTCTTTTTCCAGGTGCGCGTATTCTTAGCGAAACTCTGGTGGTAAAATTATTTCCAATGGCGCTCTGAGTCGGGTATAGGCCGTAAACGAGATGGTCAAAGCTGGAGTACAGTCGGGGACAAAAGTCTCCGGACCACGTGTTCCTCAAACGGAGCTTATAGCTCTACTATCAGGCAGCGGCTGGAGACCGCACTTGTGGAAATGAAAGAACAAAAATTTAGCTTTTGCCTCCACAAGTGTGGTCTCCAGCCGCCGACCAATAGCAGAACTATCGGCTTCGTTAGAGGAACAGGTGGTCTGGAGACTTTTGTCCCCGACTATACGTGCGTTACTGAGTGAATATAGTTAGGAAAACCTTCAGGAAAGGTTAATCAAAGAGCGAATAGCCGCATGAGATGAGAAGAAAATGCTCGCGATAAACGCAGCATGACTAAGTTCCTTCAGTGTTTTCAGCGCGTCTGCCGCATGTAGTGAGACGAAAACACCGACGCGTGGGTACTTAGAGCAGTTCCGCCCACGTCAGATCTCAGCCTCTTCCTATGGCTGTCACGTCTTGGGCCTCAGTAGCCAGATGAATCTGCTGCGGCAGAGTGATTGTCGGTGAATAAGTTATAAAAAAGTTGACGGAGGACCGTCTCTGAGTGAATTATTTAGAGTGCGTGCAGAAGGAGGGAAGTCGCCGCACGGCTTAGCGTACCAGGATGCGACATTTTTGGTCTTTGAAAACATTAGTACTTGCAATAATCAGAGCAGTTTGGTTTAAATAGTGATACCTTGTGAGTTTGGATGGTGATCATGAATGGCTGATACTGATGGCCGCAATGTCAGATGCGTGCGCTTCGGGAAGAGTAAATTCTTTATCGAATTCTCTCGTGATACGTTTTTTCTCCGGTGCTTTTCCGATCTCTGGTTTATTCTTCCAAGTTCTTTAGTCCTCCTCTTAGGCCTAACGCTTTCCCTTTGAGCTCCCTCGTTTCAGGCTTTCGTTCCCGATGGTTTGTTATTTTTTTGCGAACTATCTGCTTTCTCTTCTAGGTCTTTCCTTCTGTGTTCATTCGTTCGTGCCCGCAACAGGAGTAAGCTCCCCAAAGCCGGCGCTAAAGAAGCAACAGGGCGGCATCCCTTCCAACCTAAGCCCTGGTGTCGTCCGACGCTGTTACCTTATTTGCGACGGTCCTTTTCCTTTGAGCCAACGCCGACCGAGTGGCACTGCTCTACCGGGAGCAGAAGCGACAGTCTTGGCTCCGCCGCCTACGCCCTTTTTTCCCCCATGCCGCTCCCTCAGCCCCGTAGACATCGGAATCCTCTCGAGACGCCCCCCAGCGCTGCTGGCGCTAACGAGTTTAGGGCGGCGCCGAGATGCGACCGAAGTTGCCGTCCATCTCCCCGTGGGTCCTTGATGGCGCTGTTGGTACGTTGTTAGCTTGCCAATGTGGGCCCCACTGTAAAGAGGTGGCAGTGTAACTGCGCGGGGCAGAGACAGGCGGTTGTGCTGCTACCACGGCACCTCTGTTTACCCTGGAACGCCGCATTGTGGCGGCGTTCGCCGCTGGCTACGTACACATGTTGCACAGTTGGTGGTGCCTTACCGCATCTGTCACAGCGGTCTTTGGAGTTGGCGCCGGTTCCCTGGAGGACCAAGCGCGAACTAGCCTTAGGGGTGATAACAAAAAAGAAGTAACTAAAACTGGTAGTACCAGCTATTGCTACTACCACAGTAGACAACAGAGCTGGGAAGATGCAATTCTTGACAGTACAAACATGGCCAAGGGGCTGAATGAAAGGTTCATGCCGGCGACCGTTGTTTGGACAAGAGCACTTGTGTTCGTTCGGGACCAAGACGAGTAGTGGTCTTCGCGTTCACGGCAGATAGAGCAAGGTTGAATGATATGATGTTTCTTGTTAACTAATAGTAAACATGCCTCGTGACGTTAGCTGTGCAGTTAGGTATGTAACTACATAGGCTGTGAGCGCACACCAAGCTTACGAAACGAGCAACCCCCGGTGCTCGCGTTGCAAGGAATGATCCGTTGCTGTCCTTCTATGCTTCTTCTGTGCGAAACCAGAAACTGAACACTGACTGACTCACTCCGCGGGTTCGATTCCGGGCCGCGGCGACCGAATTTCTTTGGAGGAGAAATTCCAGAGGCCCGTGTACTGTGCGATGTCAGTGCACGTTAAAGAACCCCAGGTGGTCGAAATTTCCGGAGCCCTCCACTACGGCGTCCCTCATAACCTGAGTTATTTTGGGACGTTAAACCCCAATAAACCCAACCGAGGTTCACGGAATCTCTCATTTCATTCAATACAAAACTGGAAGTTTACTTGCACAGGTTAGGTTATAATGAATTAGTATTCACAAATATTCCTGACTGCACTAACTACCTGTCCAGGTAATCCGACATCAAAAGCGTGGTCTGTAGATATTACGGCCACGGCGGCCACATTTCGATGGAGGCCAAAGGGAAAAGGCGCCCATGTGCTGTGCGATGTCAGCGCACGTTAGCAACCCCAGGCGGTCTGAAATAATCCGGTGTCCTTTGTTACTACGTTTCTCATAGTACATGTGTCACTTTCGAGACACTGAACCCCACATACCAATACGAGCAAGGTTTTTATTAAGATTTTTTATTTAATTAGATAAAGTACGCAGCAAATATCACTAATCGTCATTAACTCCTAGTGTACACGCCGATCCTGTTGCGTTGATCTGCCTTCTATCCCTGTGCAGTAACGGCAGTAAACACCGCTGTAGTTTGTCGCCGTTCCTTTTCGCTCGGCTAATCAGCTTAGCCCGCCGCTGCGCGTCACATGGACGATGGTTTCCGAAACAGTTGCGACAGCATTTCGAACCCGCGTCCAGTACGGCCTCTATCCGCTGCCTAACGGGCCCCTGTAGGTAAACTCAGTCTTGATTAGATTTCCCCTCCATATCGTTCCGTTGCCTTCACGCAGGAGATCCTAGCAAAAAAAAAAAAAAGATAGAGAGAAAGAGGCGTGCAGCCAATGACCCGACCATTCTGTTAACGATGAAGGAACTGGACAGTAAACAAGATGATCCAGTCCTGTGTATGGACCGGCACCCATCTCTATTGGCGTCGTATTTCCTTATTGCTTCGTTTTCGTTGTTTTTTTTTTACTTGGGTAGTGACGTCAGTCGTGACGAAAGCAATAGGAGGTGGGCAAGGAAACAACCAATCACTGGAGCCATTTTTGTTTTTACGTATGCCAAGTCCTTCGTTGCGCTAGCTCACTTGGCGGAGTCAGCACCGGTCGACTAGCGCTGACAATCAGAATGCTACATCATCAGAGGCAGCGCAGTTCTCATTCATGTGGTATGAATTCGATGAAGATGACCGACTCGTGCTGCCTGGTTCACCTTCACCGAAAGGCGGGAAACAACGCTAAGAAACGGTACAGACGGAGTAGGCGGCACACCACTGCACACAGAGTTTTAAAAGAGCAAAGACTCTTTTCCAAAGCATTTCATCCCGTAGTAACCGAGCACCAGGCCTAGAGAAAGCTGTCGCCATTGGAAAGCGGTGGGTACAGGGCGGCACTGGGGATCGAACCACGCACCTCCCGAGTGCAAGGCGGTTCCTCGAGCCATTCGGCCATCGCTTCGGTCCTCAACCGTCTGTCGTCTCCCCTGATTTTCCTTTCTTAAGGTGTGAAGTTAATGGTTGTCAACCAGAAGAACTCAGTTTTATTATGCACGTACTCCACACCCCACTGGTCAGGCAGCTGGGACAGCGGCGGCCTAAACGGAGGGGCAGCCCCCTGTTTGTCCGCTGGTGGAGGGCACCGGACGCGGTCCACGATTTCTGCATGCCGCCGCGGTGGCTCAGTGGCTATGGTGCTCGGCTGCTGGCCCGAAAGACGCGGGTTCGATCCCGGCCGCGGCGGCTGAATTTCTTTGGAGGAGAAATTCGAGGCCCGTGTACTGTGCGATGTCAGTGCACGTTAAAGAACCCCAGGTGGTCGAAATTTCCGGAGCCCTCCACTACGGGGTCTCTCATAGCCTTATTCGCTTTGGGACGTTAAACCCCATAAACCAAACCAAACCATCAGTTTTATTATGACGCCAACGCCAAATAAAAGAGCATGGTGTGAGCGTGCTTATTTAAATACACACACCGTGAAATGCAATGAGCGATCAAAGACGAAAGAGAAGGAGTATCGACAAACCTTTAGCAGCTTTGTAAAGCTTTAGCTCTTCCGTGACAGTATGTACGACCCTTCGATAACCATTGTTTTGTTTCATTAGGGGAAAACAAAGACTGCTTACGAGGATGGCTTTCATGCTTCGTCGTCATAAACGATTATTTGTCAAGTGCGCCACAGGAGCGGAAGAATTGAGGGTACACTGACGACAAACGCACGCACAGACACTTACTTAGACACACACACACGTGCACATACACATACATACAAACACGCATTAATTTTCATGCGTAATGCTAAAGACTTGTCCCGAGGAATGCCGCAAAACGTCTCCTTGGCCATTACACAAAAGATGTCGATTGCTTAAGAGTATTATTCAGGGCGAGGTCTTACAACAGCGTTTGGTCATGGTTTTGTGGTGGTTACTATCAGAAATGGGTATGCTCAAGAGATCATTTCTTTTTTTAATCCACCATGCTAGCTGTTTTTTTCGGGTTCGGGGTTGCGAAAAAGGGTGTCGCAACGTTTTCTTGTTCCTCGTGAGTCTCTTGTGAGAGCCAGAGCACGGGTATATTAGCAGAGCACCAAAAACGGAACGCCAAAAATAGAACACTAAAGGACAGGTCGAGGGGCCCTCGGCAGTACTGAGAAACTCAGCACACACACACACACACATAGATCTATGCGTGGGAATTTACCGCGCCGCAGCCCTTCTGTAAAGCACCGACCTCTTCCAGCCCACGCATTTCCGAACGGAGAAATAAAAAGTGCAAAAAAACGCCTGGAGGGGGCGTACATTGTGTTCGCGGTTTTCACGCCAACAAAATCAGCGAAGCTCACATCGACCTGTTCCTCTTTGTGTTTTTTTATATTTTTATCTGCATTCAGGTTATGCATTCGCAGTAAAGTTCAAACAGCCATCACCACCCTTTGTTACAACTTCCTATTATTCTCCTTTAGAGGAAAGAGAAAACAAATACATAGAAGGTCATGCGACGTTGCTTCAAATCTAATTAGGAAGGGGCTAGCACTTCCAATTCTGACGCCGGAATTAAAGAGGCAAATAAAGAAAAGAAGGCGGAGAACAAATAGGCACGGTTCGCTGCAGGCGGACAAAAGCGAGCTGATTAACGCAATTAGAAAACAACCTATATCGTCGCTCAATACCGACATCACACTCTGTCTTTTCTCTTACGTCGGACCCAGGGTTTCCTCCTCTCCGCCCACGTCGCCGGCCGAGAGTTAAGTAGCACTCGAACTCCCGACTCGAGTTGGGCTGTAATTAGCGCGCTGACTGCCTGGGAAAGTCGTCATCAAAGCTGGCTGAGCAAGAAAGCTGCAGCGCGAATTGTCTCTCTCTCTTTTTTTTTTTGAAACATAGACGAGCAAACACGACTGAAAATAATAGAAGCAAGAAATGAACGGGAAGGAATAAAGCTGTTCTTAATTTTTCTTTTATTAATTTCCTTTTTTTCTCTCTCTTTTCTAAGCACTCGGTAAGTGTCCAGCATGTAGGAATGGATAACAGAGAGGAATTTAATTCTTCAGATCACACAGCCTGCAGTTGAGCGTCGTGGACTAAAAGCTTTCGTTAAGCCGCTTTGCTGCTTGATAGGGCGCCCTTGCTAGTTCTCTCATTGATCTCTTGAGTTTCGCCTGTTGCTTGTACTGTGTCTGTTCGTCCTCTTGCAGTTACTACATCTGTATGCAATGAGCTTCGGCTATAAAAAAAGAAGTTAAGGACTGAAAACTCATTCACATAACGGGACGCGAAGTATCACATCGGCTGCTACCGACTTATTATTTTTCGAGTGATTCATTAATTAACGGGACGTGGGACCTATTTAATCCCTTTAAAGTGACCATGACTTCCCTCACACATATATGATTGTCATGACTCCGTCATAGCGTACGCTATGACGGAGTCATGGCAATCATATATGTGTGAGGGAAGTCGGAGTCATGGCAATCATATATGTGTGAGGGAAGTCATGGTCACTTTAAAGGGATTAAATAGGTCCCAGGTTCCGTTAATTAATGAATCACTTGAAAAATAATAAATCGGTAGCAGCCGATGTGATACTTCGCGACTCCCGTGTATGTCTGCCGGTCGGGGAGGATGTTGCGCTATACGGAACGTCGGCTTTCCAGAGTATGCCGGTCTGTGTTAGGTGATATGGATGGACCTGCTGGCTTATGTGGTCCTCGGAAGGGGCGCTGGCATAAAGGATGAGGAAACAGGCTATCGCTGTCTATTTTACAGCGACATCTGTTAACGCCTCGCTTCCAGACTTCGCGGCGTCCGTCGTCCGCAGAGAGAAGGAAGCGAAACGAAAGAGGCGCAGTAGGGAGAGGGAGAAAGAGGCGAGGAGGCGAAGACGCAGCCGATTGATGTCCGCCTGCGAGGGAAAGCGTTGTCGTCTTTCTCCTAGGAGCCTGCGGTTGGTCGCCAGCGTATCGTTTGCTGCGTCGCGCTGAAAAGTATAAAGCACACCGAGTTCCTCAAACGCATTGGAGATGCCGTACAAGCCTTGGGGCGGGTGGAAGCGCGCAGCTGGGCAAGAGACCCAGCAGTACGTTCAGCTGAGGCCGCAAGCTACAGAGTTCAAAGATCTGTAAGGCACATGCCACCGACATCGAGCCAGAACGGCGCAGGCGCGGGTATTAATTTGGGCGTGGCACCAAAAATGTCGCTGAAGTTCGTGCTACAGGGTGTACCGTCCCATGGCTCCGTCTTGCGAGTTTTTTGCACCGGAGCGTTTCCATTTCTCCTCAGATCATCAGCTGTTAAAGTCTTGTGCGGAGATGGCGTCCTTCGCACAAATGACGTAATCGTTACGTCACCGGCGGGGCAGCTGCCGCTGGGCAAATTTACGGGTTGTATGCGCCAGTAGGTCATTGCTTGTGGGCAATGCCACCCGTTGAATTAAACTCCGTGGAGCACCTTACTCTTTTTTGAGCGTTACTCTTTTTTTTTGTTAGAACTGAGCGAGAACAGAACAGTTTGCCATCAATCACTGTGTCTATTCCAATTAACGATGCTTTTTACCATGCGTTCAAATAATATGTAAAGTGACGGTTAAAGTTTGTAGCCCCCCTGCTGTAATGCCCTACAGGCGATGCAGGTATCCAATAAACAAATAAACAAAAAATACGCAATAAGACAATGACCCCCTTACAAGTCTTGCCCCTAGCATCTGTCGTCTCCTTACGCGTGTCACAGTAGGTGAATGCCCTTTGGATATCTTCTTTTTTTCAGTTTCTTGTTCTCTCAGGGTTCGGTTTTGGGAGGAGGAGGAGAGAGGACAAAGTGACGAAGCTGAGAAACTCAGTGCGACCCTTATCAAAAATTCATGCCCTCATACTGTCGAGGAGCTGCTTTCTAGCGCATGCCTCGTGTTTTTTTTTCTTTTTTTATCGCGTCTGTTTGTCTTAGAACTCGAGATATGTCATTCCCTCGCTTGCAAACCGCAAGCTACATATAGGAGGCCAAGCTGAGTGGCTCTGAAATGCCACAACCGAGCTTCGCTTTGTGAACACACAAAACGTTGCGACATTTCTTATCTTGCAAGACGTTACTTTAGAAATAAGGATCAAATATATGCGCGTATGCGAGAAAAAAAGAAAATAAAGCCTACAGTATGTACCTAACGTGACGCAATATGTGGTGGAAAGGAGACTCATCTTTTCTCCGCCATCGACGATGCGTGAGCGTGGTGCGCGCTACGACGAGTTACAAATTCCTTCTTTAAATAATCCATGGCACCAAATGCGTTGCCGTGAAACGGGCTGTTTGCGCTCTTTGCTCTTTATCAAGCCACAAGGACGCACCGTCATTATTCCTTGTTTCGAAGCTGGTCGGGCGCTCGAAGCTATCACTAAGACCCGCCACGGTGACCCAATGGTCTTGCCGTTCAGCTGCTGGTTGAACTGGAGGTCGCGGTATCGAATCCCGGCCACGGTGGCTGCATTTCGATAGAGACGAAATGAAAACGCCCCGTGCGCGTCAAAAAAATGGAATCGAAATCGACCCGGTGTTCCACACCGCGGCAACTCTTTCTGTGCTCTCTTTCAGCCCCTCTCGTTGAAGGCGTAGTTTAGGTGTCCACCAACTGGGTGCCACCCACACTTGGCTCTCGTAACATACGGCAGTCTCTAGGTCGCATACCGCAAAGAGACTCATCCGCGCGTCCTCGTTAAGCCTAACAGCTGCCAAAATCGACGTGCTATCTTGGTACCAGGGACAGCGCATCTCCAGAACTTTGTTGCGCATGCAAGTCGAAACAAAGCGACAAATCCGCGCGCTGTTCATTTGCCTGAAAAGGAAAATGCGCCCTGTTGCAGCCACGTTAATGAAATGGCTCGGAATTAAAATGCGCAAGTGCTTTTAAGTGTGCGCCATATTTCTGCAGGCTTTGTGCTTAGGGGCCACGCGTCATTTGTTGGTTCAAGTTCGAAACCATACCGGCATTTAGGTTCCACGCATGCGCACATGTGTGCTGCTATTTCTGTGAAACTTTTAAGCTATAAAACTCTCTGTTGTCATAAGCGAGGCGCGGCAAATGCGTCGCTAATATCGATTTATGTTGTAGCCCCTTGGGAAAAGAATGATGCCGCGAAGGAAAGCAAAAAAAAAAGCAACATTGTTTTCTTTAAGCGCACATGAACAAAATATGCGCCTGTCGAGAAAATGCGCGATAAGGTATCGAGTTGTTCCCCGAGGAGTCCAAAGCCAGTAGCAGCGTTTTTGCCGGGAGGGGGGGGGGGGGGAGAGAGAGAGAGAGAGAGAGAGAGAGAGAGAGTAGAAACTGGAAAATTGGGAGAATACAGCTACAAAAACAAGTCGCAAACGGTTAAAGCCGGTCTTGGAGGGAAGAAAAATAGCGCGACGGCAGGGAGTGTTGTTGATGCACGGATGCACAGTAGCTACTGCGACTGGCGCGTTTTGCGAGAAAACAATTGGACTTGGCGTCGCGAATGCTTTTTGGGAAGACCAGTCAACTTCTTTCTTCCATATACGCACAAGGTTCGGGAATTCGCTCGCAAGACTTTATTTACTTGCCGTCCGTCTTTGCCTCGCTCGCGGGGATCCTGGGAGATACGTATGTGTATTCGAAAGTGCCTGCGGGATGGCGGCAACTATGTTCTAGTTTTTTTTTTAACACTTTTCCACCTTGTTGCTGCTGTCGTGAATTCTCCCTAAATGTAGCGACCAGGCTTGGTGCTAAAGGAGCTTAATTTCTGGCTTCGAAAGGTGATCTGTCCCCTTTTGTTTCACGCTGTGCGACACTTCTTTGAGGAAACACAATTGGGAAAGCGGCTGCCACCATTGCCATGAGAGAATTCTGAAAAAGGCTGTACATTTTTTTGCTGTCTTTAGCTCATTATGTTTTGCTTGAAAGTTGCTTCGTGTTTCACCATCTGCGCGAAGGTGTCTTAAAAGATGGAGTTAATAATTCGAGCTTACATGCGTTCATGTATTCCCTGTCGGCTGCACAGCTTAGCATGGGTGACATTTTGGTTTTAAAAACATTGCGCTGTATGATCGAGTTCGTTGAATATGGCCGATACGTAACTTCACATTGCAATACTTTAACGCGAAAGAGTTACAACATATCCGATTTCAAATCGGACGATTGCTTGCCAGGATAACTTTTTCTGTACTATTTTCTTTTGCCTTCCCAACTTAAGAATGGGTTTTGTGCTACAAAAAAAAAAAGTAAGGCAAGTTATATGATTCCGTGCTTCCTTGATAAACAACCCGACAGTTTTGATGAGTTTTCAAGAAGGAAGTTTATTTAATCCTACCAGTTACTAGACTGTGAATCTAAATTCGGCTATGATCAGCGACCTATTCCTAGAGGATACCTGCTTATAGAGTCGCCCATATTAAGCGCTCTGTGAAGGATGGGTGCCGAGCAACTTTTTTTGTCTACCACAACCTCCGTTTTGAGTAGACCTGGGCTGTTCGTCTAAATGCTTAATTCGGCGTTCCATTCAACTGGTCTGCGAGTTCCGAGCGAATTAGTGCCCAGGATTTCACTGCTGCAGTCAAATGGTGCATTTCGAAATTGTACTTTAGTAGCAGAGCTCTTGTTTACAAAGTGTTCAAAACATCTTCCATGTGTATGGCTAAGCGCTCGCAGAACGCCATGTTAGAGGTAAATGCACATGAGACACAATGCCATCTATACCTATGTCTCCAGTAGCTGCAAGGAATGTATACTGACTCATCGTCTACATTATCGAACGCTTTTAAATCGTTTTCCTCTTGCACGAATAAATTTATCTCTCACGACAACTATAGTTAATTTTCCATCCGCGTGGAGTCAACCAGGTTTAAGCAAAGCATACGGAGACTTCCAGAAACACCAGCCATAGTTTCAGAGTCTCACTCACTCATTTAGTTTCTCTCAGCGTCTCGCCTGTCCCAATAATGATGCAGGAAAAAACAAAACAAATGCACAAGTCATGATACGATTGATGCGATTGTTCTAAGTTAACAGTATTGGCTATACATCATCATCATCACCATTAGTCTGACTATGTCCACTGCAGTACAAAGGTCTCTCCAATACCTCTCTAATTAAACTTGTCCTCTGCAAGCTGCTGCCACCTTACCCCGCAAACTTTTTATCTCGTCCGCCCACCTAATTATCAGCCACTCCCTGCTACGTTTGCCTTCTCTTGGTATCCACTCCGTTACCCTTAAGGACCAGCGCTTATCTTGCCTTCGCATTACATGCCCTGCCCAAGTCCACTTCTTCCTCTTGATTTCGACTTGGATATCACTAACCCGCATTTATTCCCTGAACCACTCTGCCATCTTCGTGCCCCTTAATGTTACAACTATCATTTTACATTCAATGGCGCTCGCTGCGTTGTCCTCAATTTAAGTTGAACCCTTTTTGCTAGCCTTCATGTTTCTGCCCCGTAGGCGAGTACCGTAAGATACAGCTTTTGTACACTTTTCTCTTGAGGGATATTGGTAAACTGCCATGCATCCTCTGAGAGAACCACCAAATGCACTTCACCCCGTTCTTGGCTATACATATCGATCTTGTATTGATCGCTTTCCCATTGCTTCTTTGAATTGGTTTTTGTCACGACTTTTTCGTTGTGTTGCTGCTTGGGCTTCTGGAAGCTGGGTGTGGGTGCAGCTTTCACAGGGAGAAGGCGGTAGATGCATTTATACTGTTAGGTGCCCCGATTTGCCCCGATCCGAAAGGGACGCTGAAGGGTTGAGGCTTCGCACGGACACACAGACAGCGGAATTTTCGCCGGAAGAAACTGTACTGCTAGCGCAGTAAAAAAAAAAAAAAAAACACAACATGAGTTGAAGTTCGATCCTGTTTCGAACTATCGACTTCTTGTTTCTAATGCAGGCTGTAAGAAGGAGAAGCTAATAGAGCTGGCGTCACGGTCACTACGAGTAGCACGAATAAAAAGTAACTATGAGTGCGCTTCGAATGAGAAACACTACGACTGCGGTCTCGGTTGGTGTCTGATTTAATGGATGGGAACAATGGAGCCATTTTGTGTTCAGCTCGACTTCTTTAGAGGCGGAATTTGTTGTAATATTTTTCCGTCTTCTACTTTCTCGCGAACAATGAATGTTCCGGTACGGTATGGCTTGAAGACTGATGCTCCTCTCGTTCAGTGTCCCGGCGAGCTGAAGAGGGGGATTAGAGTAATAACTATATGGTCCTTTGCTCTAGATGGTTTGGTTTTTACTAAAAATTAAGCGGCGCTGGAAGAGCTTTACTGTAAAAGATAAACCGTTTGCATATCAGGACAAGTTAAATTATTGCAGTTTAGTATGGACAACAACTACAGAGACTAACATGAATAAATTGTTCATAATGCAAAAAGGAATTCTTCGTCATGTTGCAAATTTCGAAAAATCGAGTTCAATAAAAAAACGTCTTCCAAGCACATTCCATCACCCGCGTGGACAACCTCTTCCAGTTTCGACTTCTTCAACTGTTGTATCTTTCCCCCACCCATGTAAAAAATTATTTATCAACATGGTCCTCCTTAGAATTACGCCAGGCTTTAATGCACACACGAAATCAGGATATATGGGTCATATCATTTTTTCGTAGCAACTATAAATTACATTCGTTAGCTCATAACCTTCCACGTACCTTAAACGCATTTCAAAACACCACTGGCTATTAAAGAAAGGAACTACGGTACTATTTTGTGGCGTCGTAAATACTTGTGTACTATACTTGTGTTTGTGTAAGCAAACACAAACAACACAGCAAATAATAATAACAATATCATTGTTATTATTATTTGCTGTGTTGTTTGTGTTTGCTTCGTTGTTTGAAAGCGTGTCATCTTCAGTTGTCTGTTTGTTTTTACTTTTTTTTCCTCTGTACAGCTAGGAATTTCATGACATTCGTATATCACTGCCTCTGTTCTATGCTTTGTGTTTTTACCATTTATTGTTATAATATTCTTCATAGTTACTGACGGTTTCAAATTAGTTATCACATGCTCTACGCTTTGCCTTGTATTGGTTTCCTGGACTTCGTCAAGCTGCGTTAGCAGCTTTGATCCGAGAAACCATCAAGAAATGTCTAGTGAATAAATTGAATTTAATTAAATAATTCCTCGTGGGTCATTTTTTTTTCTGGCCTAAAAGAAAGCAGGCTTAAGCAAGCAAGGACACAAGTGAAGGGCCTTTACGTAATTTCACAAGCTTTTATATGTGCGTAACAGTGTCATGGTCATATGCAAGTGCACATGGGTCATATGCGTGGGTCATATGCAAGTGCACAGTGCATATGCGCATGGTTCATAGGCACTCTCCTATGACACCAGGTCCTGTGTCCAAAGATTGGTCATGTGACCACGCTGTGTGCGATGTTATTTGTAATTTCAGGGTAATGATCCCTCGAAAGGTGGAGGGGGTTGTCTGGCATTATGCACCGGTGGCACTTGCGTCACGCGACCTCGTGTGCCTCCCAAGGTCGACACTATCCGCCGCCACAGCAGTTTTGCAGCTGGTCACGCGATGATGACGTCATTTTGTGCTAACGGCGTGATCTTCGTTCAACAAGCTATTTAGAGCACACTCTGTAAACGAGTCGACTGCATTTTTTTTTAATCGATACTTCATTTCTATCTTGGGGCAATAATCGTGCTGTGCTGTGAACTTGTTTTTCTAACGTAAGGCACTCAGGTCTTCACCGTATCCAGCTGCAATCGACCGGAAAGATTTCTAAACGTGGAACCGGTAGGGATCCGTGCCAGTAATGTCCACACTTAGGCGAATTATTTTGATCTTCCCTGAGAAAATAAGGGACAGACCAGATCGACAGGGTGGCTACACGAGACAGGGCCATGAGCCACCCTCTCTGTCTGGTTTTTCTATCGTCCGTTTCCTGCCCGCCTTTTATTCATTGCGTAGGGAAAGAGTGGATCTCGATATGAACACGCAAGCAACTCGCAAGCTGAAAGATCTTGGTAATGGAATTATTAACAAGGCTGTTTGACTTTTCTCAGCGTTTTAAATCGTTCCAGGTCATAACAAAACGCACTGTTCGTGTCTACTTAATTTGTCGTAAAAAAAGAAGCAAACGTGAAGATAGAAACACACTGAAAGGGACTTAAAACGGCATAAAATATGGGCAAAGAGAAGAGAACTATCAAGAAGGGAAGAAGAGCAAGCGGAAGTATGCTACTGACGCTTCCGGCAGGAAGCCTTCCCTAATGCCGTTGTCTGCTACGACGCAGCTGGGCGGGGAACCATTTTCTCGGACAGAAAATTACCACTTCCCCGGGGCCGAAATGTGTTTGTTACAAGTTTGTATGATTCTGTGTAGTCGGTGTACATGCATTTTCTGTCTTCCCTTTTTGAGCTTTCCTTATTTCCCGTTATTTTTATTCATTTATTTATTCATACCTTTCTTTCTTTTCTTGTTTTTCTTCCAACTTTTATCCGTCCTTTCTTCCTTGCGTTTCTTTTTTGCTTGCTTCGTTCTCTAATCAATCTGTCTCTCTCTCTCTCTCTCTCTCTATATATATATATATATATATATATATATATATATATATATATATATATATATATATATATATATATATAGATATCTTCCGTACTTCCCTCCTGCTTTTTTTTTCCTTTGTGGGAAACATGTGGGAAACGCAGAATTCAATGCTGGAAGCTTTAATTTCAGCCGTCTGCCCCCTCTTTCCCCCTTCACCTTCACTTTACTCCACCCCCTCACACCCTCTCCACCTTCTCTTTACGCCGCTGGACGTATCTATTTGTACAGCTTGCTGAAACAATTCCTTCAAATGCGGTGCAGGGATTGAGTGGCTAGAATGTCGTGCTGTTCACGTAGGCCGTTGTGTTAGAATGGTGGCCGTTAAGAGATAGAAGCGTGCCTAGAGATTGAGCGCTTGGCTGTTGCATTTGGGTGAAGTGTAGGCAGCAGAAATAATTTTTCATCCCCTTACGATCATTCATTTACGGATGGTTATTCACGCTTATTGTTTAATTTGGGTCATACTCCTTCAGGGGTTCGTTCTACGACCGGCAGACCGAATTAGTAAAGGACCAACTAATACCCGGACTGATTCGCAGTGTAAACGGCCAGTTCGCACGTGTTACCAATTATTTTGCCACTTAGTTCACTTCCCGTAAGTGGATTCAGTGCGATATGTGATTAAAACAATTTAGGCCTACTGCCCTAACCAATCGCTATATCTATAAATAATCGTTACGGGAAGTAACCATCGTTTTTTAATTCGACAGTTTGTAATTGCAATTACTAATTATTCTGCATTGGACTTTTATGCCCACTGCTCACTGTATTTCGTTACCGACTGATTTGTGTCTAACTAATAATGATACTGTCCGATATGTTCATAATGCATGCCCGAAACAAAGGCCCCCGAAGAGCTGCTCAAACAGTGCTTTTCTAGCTCTTTAGGAGAAGGAAGTTTTCGCAGGGTACACCGCTAGGCGTCGCCTGAAGGTTAGTCTGCCTAGTATATACAGGAAATGCGAACCGACAGGGAAGGGCCTCTGGGAAAAAAACTTTGCTTTATATTTGTATTCAGCCCAGCCAGCGGTCAAAACACTTTGATGCACTTTGATCAACAAAAAAAAATTGCGAGGACACTTTGGCAACTAAAGTGTTGAGATGCGAAAGCGGAGGACTCTATGCCGTGACGACTTCCGGTGTTTGTGACGGCACACCGTTCCCGTGGTTATATCGATACCCAAAATGATACATCTTTCGGGGATCCTAAGTGTTAATTACGCTTAATTACACATTTTTCCATATGATCTGACACAAATCTGCCGTTTTTCTGACCATTCTGTGACAATTTTCATTATGCCGTGACGACTTCCGGTGGATGTGACGTCACACTGTTCCCGTGGCTATATCGACGTCTGCGTTATTTCGAGGCAGTTCGACCTTCTTGACTCTAAATAATTAACTAATTACTCTACAGTCATAAAATGTAGCTTATAGGCTCATTCTTTCCCTCCTCTATCTGATGCAGCCATTCGTTTCCTCTTATCTTTTTTACTTCCCAGGTTAACACGAGTTAAACGGTGCCAAAGGTGTGACACCCTCTGCTAACGGACGACAGTATGAGCCATTAAAAGCTTTAGCCTTAAAACCTGGAGAACACATTAGCTTCGCGGTTAAGAGTAGAACAAAATAGCGTTATCGGGACACCGCCGCTTATCGGCAGGCGCTATCCTCAGCCGCGCGCGGGGAGAGTGGTCCTGGTTCCGCGCATTGATTGAGCAGTTGCACAAGGCCTCCTCCGCTGGTGCTTCTGGGATTTTTAAGGCACGAACGACGGGGCGGAACATAGCGGAGCCGCGGTGGCCATAGACTGTGACGACGCCGGCTTTTCCGCCTCACCAGCTCCATAACCCTATCGCGTTGAAGAGAAAAAGAAATATGCAGCGTATGTTCTCTACGCCTGCTCAGATTTTTCTGTGTCCCATCTCCAGTAAACTTTAGTCGAAGTCTATAGGGCTGCGTCTGTGACGTCCTCTTTTGCGTCCATGTTTTATTGCGAAAGCAATACTACTTGCACTTTGCACGGTGACCACCACTGACCTTCATTTGACCTTGATTTCATTAGTTGGATTATATTGGATTACATTAGATTGGATTGGACTGGATTGGACTGGAATGGATTGGATTGGATTAGATTACATTATATTAGAGTAGATTACATTGGATTGGATTGCATTGGAATGAAATGAATTGGATTGGATTGGTTTAGATTGGATTGGATCGGATTGGATTGTATAACCGATGCATCACCACAAGTCTAACCACAAGCACCACCACCAGCTACACTACCAGCTGTACCATGGCGTAGGTACGGATATTGCTTTCGCAATTACCGGGCTTAACCAAGCTAAGCCACAGCGGATTTTTTTCGCGTGCTATATAGAGTTGCGACGTCCCAGAGGTTCTTCAACAAGCGGCAACAAACAACTTTCTTCTTCAGGTACGGGGGTCCTTGAAAACTTCTTCGTCGCGAAGAAACAATGTCAGCATCCCCCCATTAGCGAGGAAAAAAAAAATCGCCGCGACTCCTCTGTTTGCGTTTCACTTTTGTTCCCTTTTTCCCCCTTTTTCCCCCGTAAGAGGGCTCTACTCCCGAATTCCGGCCCAGTCGCTCGAAGCTTCATTTCGCGAAGGCAACAAGTGTCACTGCAATCGGCTGTGCACAACCATTACCCAGCGTCGCCACCGTGCATTCGAATACGCCAGCTGGAGCTAATTAAGCTTCTTCCCGCTCTGACTCTTGCGTGTGTACGTGGAGCCTCTACTAACCCTCTTTTACCTTCTCCCTTTCTTTTTTACTTCAACCACTCGAAGCGCGTTCCGGATTCCTCTTTTTTTATTTGCGCTGTTCTTCCGCACTTTGAAAGCCACGTGAGCGCCCCTGATTTCATCGTTTCGTTTTTACGTTTCGAAAATTCCAGGCTTGACGCGATCTGCTCTTGTGAGGTTGCTCGGCGTCGCCTTCCTGTTTGCCTTTGCTATGCTTCTTTTTGCTGTTGTTTTTGTTTTTCTCAGGCTGGCTTTGTGAGTACGTGAGAAGGCTTCCGATTCGCTCGTTCGTGTATTTGCTTGCGCGTTGTCGTTTCCTGCTGTGTTTATTTTCTGTATTTTTATTTTTAAATTGGGGCCTCGAGCGCGTTTTCAGTTGCCACTGCAAGTTCTAAAGAAACAGCTCTGGAAGGGATCTCCGAGTGGTGGTTATTAGGCGACGAGAACACCTCGTAGGAGGGGTGTTGCCATCGACCGAGAGATAAATTTAGCGATGTGGTGTGTGTGACGAAAACTGTGTTCTAGGTGCCTTTAGGGAAAGTTTTGCTACTGAGTAATCACTACTATATTGGAGGGGCCGGTCTCGCGAGTTGATAAGCTCTGTGTCTCGGTTTCGTTACCGTTGTGTTTTTGCACGTGAGCAGAAAACAAAAATAACAGCGATACTACATTAAAGAAAAAGGCGAGAACTCATACCCAACAATTCTGGAGAAAACATTTTTGATCGGAAAACCGTTTCTGAACGCAGTTTTTGCATATAATGTACGATTTCACTATAACACTCAATATATCTGCATATGACCCGACGGCAGGCCTGTATTTTTTTTTTTTCTATTAGCGTTTTTGTCATCGTCAAAAGCGTTTCCCTTTGTTGTTGTTTTATGGCAGTCTTAACTGTTCTATGCGATAGATGCAACGATTTAAAAGAAATATTTTTCTATATATCAGAAGAACGGACCCTTAGCAATCAATATTTCCATAGCAGTGTGTTACAATTCTCCAATTTTCAAGATTTTATTCCGAGAATATTTGGGACATGACTGATGATGATGGATTTGAATGGCTAAAGGGCGACTTTGCTCAAAATGGTTCTATAGCAAAGGGTATTCTAGTTACACGAGGTGAGTTCGAAGGCCCATTTCGGAACATTTTCCTCGTACAAGCCAAGCCCCAGCACCGGGAAAATGCGAATTTTTAAATGTATATTTTTTTGTGTTTTAAACTTTGCCACTGTATTCGTGTTTCAATATTTCCACTGAGCTCTCTGATTCTACCCACCATGACACCTGTGTGTGCAAACTATTCAATATCCAAATAACATTGATTATACGTTTTTTATGTTCTCTGTGTCGATTTCGGCTGTTTGCTGATGTGCAGTACTATGGCCTTTCCGTCTTTGTTACTCCCTCATTGTACTCGGAATTTTTTTTTTGTACTTCTTTACTTACGGAGCTCGTATGTATTCATAACATCTGAATATCAATAGTGCGGAATCGCTATGGCATACGCGTGTACTTGCTTTTTATTTATAACTCACGGTAATCATAAATAGCAGTTCAACACTTCCAGTTCACAGCTCCATAGGAAGAACGGCTGAAGCTCTATTGGAGCCGGCGAGCAAACTTCCATGCGATTTATCATGTTATCCTTTCAATCGGCTTCCCCTCGCATAAAAATTGCTCTGCCTATTACACGCACTGCGCGAAAGGCGGGTGGGTTTCACTATTTAAACTAAACTTACAAACGCGAGCTTTAATCTTTTAGGCTTTGAATATGCCTGATAACTGAATGCGGTAGCAGAGTGCCGCTTATGTTACGGATTCGTCAGCAAACCGTAGTCACCTGCAGCCTTTCTTTCCCTATGATCACAGTGTATTGAGCACCGTTTCGCACTTCCGCTGTTTGCAGCAGGTGGTGGGTCAGTCAGCTAACTCTGAGTTTCTTCTAGTCAGAGAGCCGAATTTGGGCACATAGGCACCACGAAGGGTTTCGTAACTGATATGATCGATTAACATTAATAAAGTACAACCATCACCTTCTCTGGAAATTACAGAAGTAGTCGTGAATAAATGCATGTTTGCATGTAAAATGTAAGTCTTCGAGGTCCGAATGTAAATATTCAAGGCGTCAGCTCTGAAAAGAACAAAAGTAATGATGGACTAATTCACTTTTTGCGAGACCTCAGTGCTCGTCGCCAGCATTAAAATACGTGTGTGTTCTACGTCTCACACCTCTCTCCCTAAACCTCACACTTTTTTTTTTCTCTTCGTCAGTATCTGCTTTGAAAACCTAGTGTTGACGTCGGCACGGTCAAGCAATCTGAAAACGAGTCAATAGCAATTTCCGCGGCATGCACCATATTTACAGGCCTCCGTTTTATTTCGTTTCCACTTGACGGCAGCGTTGACAAGGTCATCGAAAAAAAAATAAAATAAAACTAATAAGCGCGCATGCGAGTCGGAACCACTGTCAGCGTGTGGAAAAAGCAGTGGACCGCGAAATGCTCGTAACATTATCAAATTTACGCTCCGCTCTTCCTTCGACTCGACGGCGTATAATTCCGTCGTTAGAGGCCCGACTGCGGTTATGCGCGGGTTTGCGCGCAGAAACCGAAGAACGACAGAAGAGCAAATAGAAGCGCCCGCGAAGGCCGAGAAAGAAGAGAACGAAAACGCGAAAGTCGACGGAACGAAACGAGAAATGGCGTAGTGCAGAAAGAGAAGGAAAGTCGGAAAAAAGAAAGAGCGCAGAAGATGGCCGGACAGTGGCGGAATGATGAGCGGACAGCAGCGTCATCTCGCGGCAGGCGACGACGCGTGAAAATGATTAGACGTTCCGAGGAGCCTCCGCACGCCCTCGCGAATAGATCGCGGTTGGTTTGCTGGCGAATCTAATTACGCCTATTCACTGCTTCGCCGCAGTATCCTGTCAAGTAGGGAGGGCTCCCTTATGGCCACGCTATGCTCTTCCCTTCTTCCTGCTCGCGCCGCGGCCTCCCATTTGCTAAGACGACTCGTTGTTGTCTTGGTAGCGTGACGTCATTTCCAATTTAGAGTCCTCCCATTGGTCCGTGCTGCGTGGCCTCGCCGCCTTGCTAATCCCTTCAAAGCTAAAGAAAAATAGAAGAATTTGGTTTGTTTAAAAGAAGGGTAATATCTTTATCTAAAGTCAGGAGTACATTTGTTCCACTGCTGCAAACAAATGAATGGGTTTCAGTAATATTATTACGTGTTTACCCTTAAGTTTCTGATCTTTAAAGCTTGCGTTCCTCCCTCTCCGCCCCCCCCCCCCCCCCCCCGTTCTTTGTTCTCCGCTTCGTCTCTTGAAGTTGCTCTCAAGGCTTTATGGTGAAATGTCATTTGCGCTTGTAACTTTCCAGCTGGCTGCATCCAGTGACGTCTAGATATGGTGGCCGTTAGGAACTAAGCGCCAAGGAGCTTCAGAAGTCTGATTCTAGCGACTTTATGTACGCTGCGTTGATGCCAGCGGAGAATATATGACGTATTCAGTGACTGTGTGACGTCTGTATTCAGAAAGGAGTTTTTCGTGGTTGGTTTTAGTGTAGTCGAAGTATGAGTCTTCAATATAGAAGAAAGAAACGACCATCTTCATTTTCTGCTGCCTATTTGCTTTGCCTATCTTGGGATTTTTCGTCATTTGTTCTCTGTTAAGGACATCGCCGTAGAACTCAGCGCTTCGCCGGTGTAGTCCCTCCCGAGCCACCTTCATTTTCATTTGGTATTCATAACTGACGGTGACAGCTTGTCACGTTGAGGACGCTTGTAACAGAACGTTTGTCGAAGATTCGAACGAAGCAGACCTGCACCTGTCTATACCGTGCTGATCGTCACCGCGACGTCAGTTCAAGAGTCCACCGCTGCACAAGTTTAGAGCATCACGGATTTACATTGAGAACACAGCAGGTGTTACTCGTTTTCTTACCGCAGCAACAGCAACAGCAGCAGCAGCAGCATTACCTAGCCGTGGTGTACCACCAGCCTGTATAATGTCACGATTGATTGATTGATTGATTGATTGATTGATTGATTGATTGATTGATTGATTGATTGATTGATTGATTACGAACTGTGTTCCAGACGTATGCCACTAGATGTATCGCAATCTAAATTTTTGCGCCTAGAAGACAGCAAAACGGTAACCTATGGGTTCATTGCTACGCTTAAGCTTTGCTTTAAACATACCGGCAACCATCGCCACAGTTTCTTTTTATTCATTACTTTAGGGATAGCACCTGTTGCAAGCTGAAGAGTATTAGTTATTAATAGTGGCCAGATAGCTTAGTTATCGCTAAAGGCACAAACTATGCTGACAAGGTGGACTGAGAGGCCCGAGTACAAAAGTGCCTAAACGGTAGATGTCTGAAGCCAACTCTGCTAAAGCAGCAAAGCTTCTTCTTAAATGAAAACTGAGCAAACATAAAAGGCATGCAATGAGTTGAACATCCGCGCCTCATTGTACATAGCGTATGTCTTTTATGTATGCGCGATTTGACTCTAGAAACAGTCTCGCGAGGCTCACCTATCGAATTTCACAATGAACGAAAGCCCGCCAATATAGAGCCAATATAACGAAGTACGAAAACACGCAATGTACGAAGCCCTAGGCTAAAGCCTACAGGGTCCGTTCGCAGCCTGACAAGAAACGTCCGATTGTTCCTACGTTTCTTACACAAGGAATGCCCGCAACTCGCAGTGGGGTCATTAAACTCGTGCCATTAGGTTCTTGAATAAGGCACGCGTTCCTCGTGCGCAGAGAATTGCACCTCCCTTCCCTACAACTCAGCCTAAACGATTTCTCCCTTCAAGCCTATGCCAATACCCTCGACGTTCCCACGGTACGTTGGGATACGTTTCTTTCGCTGTCAAAGGACGTAGCTCGATTTCGTGATTCCCTCGACGTTCTCGTCTTCGTTTCGCCATTCCTTTCTTCAGATAGAGCATTACCCTTTGGAATCCCCGTCTCGTCGCAAAGTAGATGCGAAAAATTTTGCAACACTAAAAGGTTCGCCTTAAACAAGGAAAATTCCTCCTTCCATCTCCTGTTGCGCTTGTGACACTTACTCGAGTACGGTATAAATCTAAGACACCGAGGACCGCCGTACTCGTGCTGCGTCTCAGCGTAACGTTTATTTCTGTTAGCGGCACTGCGAAGCCTGGAAAAAGTGAAATTTCTCCTTTTGAATACCGTACTCATCTTGAAACCTGATAGCTGCGCTCTAAAATCCCTTTACTGCTGCAGCGTCTTAGCACATACGAAGCTGCAAGGGCGGATAATGTGATCAGATTTCATTGCCATTCTCAAAGTCGATAGCAGTAAATTTTCGTATATGTGACGGGAGATTTCGCAAAAAACGAACAGAGAGGGTGACAGGGAAACAGAGAAAGACGGAACGTGCGAAATAGAATGAGAGAAAGAGGATGCACACCGGAAGTAACGGTCTCGTACAAAATTTATTTATCGCTGGATGCCTTCGCAGAGTTGTATCAAAGCCCGTATTTTCGTCATCCCATTTGCGAACCGTCGACCTGCAGTCTCCGAATTCGGCGCGCTCTAAATCTCTTTTTTTTCCAACATCCATTTAGCTCGTAATTGCCTCCTCGCCTTTGCGTGTGGATGTGCCCGTCACCTTTTAAAGCTCCTGGTAATTGTTCTTGAACAAATTCCAGCTATTGGTAGCACTTTTGCAAGATATAGATTGAATGTAGCGCTAATTGGAGTTATAACTGTCTTGTTTTTTTTTTTTTTACTATTTTTTCGGCTGAGGCCTGAGTACGGAGCCGGGTTATTCTGCGAGCGTCGGAAGGTCGTTGATTCAATTCGTTCTCCACCTTGCAGCGTTTGAAATTCTAACGTCGTAAATATGTCCTGAGCAGAGAATGTCCCCCTGCTTCTCCTTTGTGTGATCTCTTTAGCGGGTCCGTGTGAAATGAGAATTAAAAGGCATTTAGCCGTCACCATAGCAGGTGTGCAATGCCAATCAAACTTTCGGGGGGATTTATTGCACGGCGTTGTTCAGGCTGGATTCATCCAGTGAAATCTCGTGATTTCATTCTACGATTATCACCGTCATGCCTTCCTACATCTTTTTCAGAGGGGAGTCAGTGGGGGAGAAAGGAACGGCTGTTTGCCCTCCATCGGCTTTTGACGCGACACCGTTAAGGCTTCCGTTCTGCAAAAAATCCCGGCGTTGGCGCAGTCGTCGTCGTTGTGAGCGAAAATTCTTCCGACAAGCAACCTTGGTTGGTCAACTAGGTCACGTGACTTTGTGACGCCATCACAACCAGCCCACCGGATTGTGAGCAAACTGGCCACCGTGGAAGGCGGCAGTTAAATTAATGCGTGGTCGCGAGAGGTTGCTCGAGATTACAAACATGGATCTCACAAGCCTCACCGGTGGCAGCACCTGTAATTGCAGGGCAGTGGCACGTATCGCTTAACCGCTGCACTACTGCGCCAGGAGTAATATGATGGCTTCCAGCAATTTGTCAATGTAAACTCGAGACTGACCAATTTCAAATATATGGGCATTAACCCGTTAATACTATCGTGTCATATCTTTAACGAAGCTTAAGTATCCCGTTCAATTTTTACTCCTGGAGTGCGGAACTTTCACTGAATGCCATCCTGTGCTATTATTCACCTTTCTGTTTGTCTTCTGCTTGTTTCTTGGATGCTAAACTGCCTACTGGCGTAACGCTGCACGAGTGCAACGCTCTTCAAAAATATTCGCAAGACACGCCATGCTGGCTCACCCGCTTTGAAGGTGTTTGCGTTATGTTCAACCTAGTCGACTTAAAATTCCTTTGCGCAATTTTGTTTTGCAAGAAAGCTGGAAGCGATGCAGTAATGTAGCTAGAATCTCGTTGCGTCCTCTATCATGCACCGCAGTTTTTTATTACAGAATAAGCGATTATCACAGCAGCAAAAGTTTATTGGTAGCCGAGTTCGACTAAACAAAAACGATAACATCGAAAGCCCGTTCGACTACATGTGCGCCGGAGCGATTAGGAGACGTCATCTGGGAAGATCTTGTGCTGCCGCCGTTTCCTGCCTCTGATGCAACTGAGCTTGGCAGACAAAAGTGCCTAGTTGACAAGCTTAGCCATCGATGATATCAGAAGCAAAAACGTTAGCAACACAGCTGACGGCCAGTAGGTGTAGTCGTACTGGCCGTCAGTTCCAGCCAGTAGTTCCCAGTCACGACGCACGACACTGACACCCACGACGAGTGATGTCGCTTACATCAAAGGAGGTCCTCTGTATACCCGTTGGTGCAGAAAAAAAAAATCAACAGACTAAATTAACGTAGCTATTCTATTGAGCCGCCGCGGTGGCTCAGTGGTTGTGGTGCTCGGATGCTGAACCAAAACACGCGGGTTCGATCCCGGCCGCGGTGGTCGAATTTCGATGGAGCCGCATGCTAGAGGACCGTGTACTGGGCTATGTGACTGCAGATTCAAGAACCTAAGGTAGACAAATTACTATCGGAATCCTCCACTACAGCGTCCCTCATAGCCTGAGTCGCTTTGGGATGTTAAAATCCATAAAGAAAAGAAACTATTTTTTTTTAGATTATGAATGGTAATTTGATGTTCTAAGGCGCACTATGCCAAATCCTCTTTTGTTTTTGTTTTCATTGTTTATCATTGTACTGCTCTGACTGTGATAGTACTGATAATTCGCCTATATTCATTTCAGGTTGCGAGTAGACTGAAGCCAGGTCGTCTACCTCGTCAGGCGCGACTGCAAACAGGGCACGCACTACAAGGTACGTACGCCGATGATTTCTCAAGGCGGACAGATTGCGACAAAACCCGCGGGTGATGCTTAAAAGTGTTGCCGCAATATATTACACTGCAAAGTGAATACGTTTGCTCAATAGCGCGCTGCAATACCGTCTACACAGGAAGAACCGGAGACCGCGAAGAACGGTAAATCAGACCGCATTAGGTTAAGTTTAACACTCAATTCGATGAGCAGGTGAGGTGCCTTTTTTGAATCGCGGGCTATACGTCTCTAGATAAAAAAAATGCGATAAGAAGTCAAACCAAATCGCAGTTTCGAGGCTTTAACCGTAATTAAATTACTGCATTTTAGCAGGCAGCCGTAGACTTTAGCAGACAGCCGTGACGCTGGAAGCGCATAGTTACGAGATGCGTATTTGTGACTGTTTCGTGCCAATTCTAGCAATACTTTTATTGTTCAACTGCTAACTATGATGCACTGAATAATGTCTCCGATTGTGTCATGAACCTGTCACAGTTGCGAGAGAGCTGTACATGGTTTGTAAGAAAATTCCTTCGTCGGTACAATGGAAAAGTACGCCGGGGGGTGCTTTCACGCGAACAAAATTCGTTATTCCTCTTTTCACCTCAAAGGATGAACTTAACTGAAAGCCAACGCTATGACATATACACAATACCGCAGTCCTGCACAGATTCTCTTCCCCGCGCCCCTGTCCTGTACTCGCATTTCCAAATCTCCCACTGGATGTGTCGTTTTAGTGTCAGCTTTCTTTTTTCAGCTCCATTGGTAAGACGCTGAGCAACCACATCGACAACATTCACAAATCCATTCGATATCGACTGTTCACACAGAAACCCCACTCTTCGTTCGCTTCTATTTCCGGGACGCATTTTCCCGATGGTGGCTCTGAATATAGGCACCCAACAAACTCGCTGCCCTAGGGGAACTGGCATGCCGGGAGGGCATAAAGAACGGAAGAAGAGCGAAAAAAAGATGAAAGGAAGATGAATAAGGAATCTCGCACCTCTTGCTTTCCGCTCAAGCGCCCCCGTTTACCGCCAGGTCTTCCTCCTTTGCCCTTTGAACGCCGTCTTCTCCGCCGTTGTCGGCGCTGGTTTAGAGACAGGCAGCCGGCGCTTATTTTCCATACAGCGCCGCAACGCGGGCCTATTACGACAGGCGCTCGCGCTTACGCCAGCTGCTTTTGGCCGCCGCTTGAATTGAACAGCGCCTCTGGCGCGCCTCACTGAGAAAAGGGGGGCCAGGAGGGGGAGGGGGGGGGTGTGCTGGCGCGATGCGGCCCGACCTCTGAGTGTACACTATATGGGCTTTCAATGGAGCGTGGTCTCTCAAGCCGCGCCCTCCGCCGCAAATCCTGTTATGGCGACGACGCCGATGGCGATGGCGAGGAGCAAGAAGAGCTTAGCTTGTATGAGAGGAGGATTTTCTTGTTCGTTTTCTTCCGTCTTCTATCTATCTATCTATCTATCTATCTATCTATCTATCTATCTATCTATCTATCTATCTATCTATCTATCTATCTATCTATCTATCTATCTATCTATCTATCTATCTATCTATCTATCTATCTATCTATCTATCTATCTATCTATCTATCTATCTATCTATCTATCTATCTATCTATCTATCTATCTATCTATCTATCTATCTATCTATCTATCTATCTATCTATCTATCTATCTATCTATCTATCTATCTATCTATCTATCTATCTATCTATCTATCTATCTATCTATCTATCTATCTATCTATCTATCTATCTATCTATCTATCTATCTATCTATCTATCTATCTATCTATCTATCTATCTATCTATCTATCTATCTATCTATCTATCTATCTATCTATCTATCTATCTATCTATCTGTCTGTCTGTCTGTCTGTCTGTCTGTCTGTCTGTCTGTCTGTCTGTCTGTCTGTCTGTCTGTCTGTCTGTCTGTCTGTCTGTCTGTCTGTCTGTCTGTCTGTCTGTCTGTCTGTCTGTCTGTCTGTCTGTCTGTCCTGTCCGTCCGTCCGTCCGTCCGTCCGTCCGTCCGTCCGTCCGTCCGTCCGTCCGTCCGTCCGTCCGTCCGTCCGTCCGTCCGTCCGTCCGTCCGTCCGTCCGTCCGTCCGTCCGTCCGTCCGTTCGACTGTCCGACCGTGTGTGTGTTTGTGTGTGTGTGTGTGTGTGTGTGTTTGTGTGTGTGTGTGTGTGTGTGTGTGTGTGTGTGTGTGTGTGTGTGTGTGTGTGTGTGTGTGTGCGCGCACGTGTGTGTGTGTTCACGCTCGTGCGTGAACTCCTGCTTTCTTCACTGAGGTCCGTGTTCGTCGCTGCACTTCACGCTGCTTATGTTGTCCCTATCGCTGCTCTGACCGCTTGTTGATGTTCCTCCGTCGCAGCGCGGTTTCTGAGCGCGCAGGCATCTCTCGCTTGCTGGTTGCGTGTACGAAGCTCAACGGGTGACGCGATCTGGCTTGCTTACTGGCGGGGCCCGACCTGAATCGTAAGTGGATCGAACAAGAGTGGCTGGGCTTTCGAAAGAGTCCGCGCGAAACAACGCAAGCGATTATTTTTATCGCATTACGAGGCATATTTTTTTATTGTGTAGAACATAGTCCTTCATAAAGGGCTCGCCGGACTCCCTGCGGGTAGTCTCCTTAGGGGGTTTGTCAGGAATGTGCAGGTAATGAGCTTTTCCTGTTGGCCTGGGGGTAGTTCGTGCGGTAATGACACTTCGGTTTTTGCCTAGCTACTACCTGTCCTGAGGCATGATTATCTCCTTTATTCAGTGCACAGTGGCGAGTGCCAAGAGATGCTCTTATGTGACCCCTTTACGTTGCGAGAAATGTTTGTTGAGGACGTGCGTTTAATATATTACAAGTGCCAGGGTCCACTCCTGTCGACCTGATAACATAGCGTGGCATAACAAAATGCATAAGTGATAAACGCTTGAAGACAGCTTTCAAGCGGTCTCGAAACGTCGTCAAGGTGCCAACACAACAGGTGCTATCTAGTCAGGCTGATTGCGCTGATAGTTCAGCGCGCTTTGGCTTCTGTTATGCGTCCGGCCTCATGTGATATCCTGTATACACAGTTTGCACTTCTATTTTATGAGCGAATTTGCCCATTCCCCCCCCCCCACCCATTTTCTTGGTGCCGAAAGCTATTTTTTAAACGAGGAACTTTCATTTCTTACGTCGAATGTTGCCTTTCTTTCTTTCTTTCTTTCTTTCTTTCTTTCTTTCTTTCTTTCTTTCTTTCTTTCTTTCTTTCTTTCTTTCTTTCTTTCTTTCTTTCTTTCTTTCTTTCTTTCTTTCTTTCTTTCTTTCTTTCTTTCTTTCTTTCTTTCTTCCTTTCTTCCTTCTTCTTTCTTTCTTTCTTTCTTTTTCTCTTCCTTTCTTCCTCCCTTTCTTTCTTCCTTTCTTTCCTTCTTTCTTTCTTTCTTTCCTTCTTTCTTTCTTTCTTTCTTTCTTTCTTCCTTCTTCTTTCTTTCTTTCTTTCTTTTTCTCTTCCTTTCTTCATCCCTTTCTTTCTTCCTTTCTTTCCTTCTTTCTTTCTTTCTATCTTTCTTTCTTTCTTTCTTCCTTTCTTTCTTCCTTCTTCTTTCTTTCTTTCTTTCTTTCTTTTTCTCTTCCTTTCTTCCTCCCTTTCTTTCTTCCTTTCTTTCCTTCTTTCTTTCTTTCTATCTTTCTTTCTTTCTTTCTTTCTTCCTTTCTTTCTTCCTTCTTCTTTCTTTCTTTCTTTCTTCCTTTCTTTCTTCCTTCTTCTTTCTTTCTTTCTTTCTTTTTCTCTTCCTTTCTTCCTCCCTTTCTTTCTTCCTTTCTTTCCTTCTTTCTTTCTTTCTATCTTTCTTTCTTTCTTCCCCCCCATGTTCTTGGTGCCTAAAGCTATTTTTTAAACGAGGAACTTTCATTTCTTACGTCGAATGTTGCCTTTGTTTCTTTCTTTCTTTCCTTCTTTCTTTCTTTCTTTCTTTCCTTCTTCCTTTCCTTCTTTCTTTCTTTCTTTCTTTCATTCTTCAAGAGTTACAGTTCTTTTTTTACTTCGTGGTGCGTATAGGAGACGTCTCTAGGCAGACGTTTCGCCGCCTGTCCTGTGGTCTCTTTTCTGTGTCTCGTAACGTTTGCACCCACCTATTCATTATAAAGACGTCTCTAGGCCACAGAGTGCCTCATTTTATCGCTGTTTTAGCGTTATCATTTCTCTTAAATAATTCACAGAGCCCAGCCAGTGCACATGCCCGTCTAGAAACCGTCATCACTAAAACCTTATGGAAAAACCGGTTGTGGGTCACCACCTGTGCTAGACATCCACACTATCTGCCGGTTGAATAAACTGTATAATAGGTGAAGCTGCATAGTTGAAGCCGGAAATATGTGCATCGATCTAGGCGGGGTTTAGATTTGGTGCTTGCAGAAAACATGATGTCACATGAAAAGCTAGTCTTTCACTGCTTGTGATGCGTCCGCACGCTTAGCTGTGCTAATCAGGCAAATTTCTTAGCATCTTGAAACCATGAAACTTCGCTGGCAAACGCTTGCCTAAAAAAAAGTAAGTAGCATACAATAAATCATTCAATCGCCTGCTAGTGCAGTAGAACGCTCGTTGATATTTGAAGCTGTTACGCCAGGAAAATTAGCTTTTCTAGAAAGTCATTAGCGAGCTTGCCTTCGGAGTCTCTGACAGTTGATGCTTCGACTTTGGTTCAGAAATCTGCTTCCAAAGGCTGTTTCTTTAATACTATAAGGATTTTGTATTCCTCTTGGTGAAAAAAACGAAAACTAATGCCGTGGGTACGATGTGAAAGGGACGTGATTTGACGCGTTGTTAATAATTAAGAAAATAAATTTCCCAGAATATTCTTGAACGTTTTCTCTTAAAAATGGCTGTTTGCCCTTTAGTAAAGCTGAGATCTGGACGAGTTGGTATGCATTCATACTGGTGAACAGCGCAAAAAGGCGGGACAACGACAAGACAAGCGCTGACTATCAACAAGTTGATAGTCAGCGCTTGTCTTGTCGTTGTCCCGCCTTTTTTGCGCTGTTCACCAGTATGTTTGCCCTAGTAGATAAACACTGCCCTTTAAACTATCTAGCACCTTTGACGTCAGCGCGGAATTCCTTCCTTGGCGTTCTCCATCATCCAAACTTAGTGATGAAATATCTTATTGTATTTGAAGTGACTGCAACTTTTGTACATGCGAATTCAGGCCAGCTGTTTCAGCAAGAAAACGACCGCTCACGTTCCAATGCTGTTCGTCATCGACGTACGAGCGTCTTATCAAATAACAAGAAATGAAACAATACTAGAAAACTTCGTATAGTCATAACATGTGACTGGATGGGAAAGTTTATTGGGGAAGTTGGCAAAGGCACCGCAATCAGTTAGTGTTGCTGAAGAAAGGCAACAGCGGTGCGAACACTATGACGTACCCATCTTTTTAAATCGAAGTTGGTGTTCTTGTTCTGCATTCTTCTTGCGGCACTCACTCATTCACTCACTCACTCAATCGCTCTTTCACTTGCTCGCACTCTCATTCTCTCAGTCACTCGCTCTTTCACTCACTCACTCATTCATTCACTCACTCACTCACTCACTCACTCACTCACTCACTCACTCACTCACTCACTCACTCACTCACTCACTCACTCACTCACTCACTCACTCACTCACTCACTCGCACACTCGCACACACTGAGACAAGCGTAACCGCGTTCTTTCCTTTTTTTTTGGTTTTCGCTGTTGCATACTTCTCTAAAAAAGAAAAAGAGCGAAATGCGCGGTTAAGTAATCCTCCGACTCCTTCCTCGCGCTCCTCAAACCCGCCGTAAATTTATTTCCGTAACGGTTCTACGTTCTCCGCTAAGCGATAAGGAATGAGCCCCCCCCCCCCCCCCCCCCCCCCCTTGAACGTGAGCTCGACGAAAATTGCACGTTTCCCCGAACCACGCAAGACTCATCGCGCCTACGCGCCTCAGAAAGCGTTGTCGGAAGGAGCTTGGACCGCGCATAAAGAGAGCGCTCGTTTCAAACCCGCGCTGTTTCGTCTCTTTTTTCCCTTTTTTTTTCGGTCGCTCTTAAATAAAGAGTACGACAGAAAAAAAAATGTGGTAGACAAAAAAACGGCAGCCCGCAGGTTCTACGCCTTTTTAGGAATCCCGTACGACTGCCCCTCCAGGCGGGCGCCTTTCGCGCGAGGCTGGTTAAGTTAGGCCGAGCTTAGTTTACCGCCTTTTCGTCTTGAGAGTCGCCTGCCAGCGTTGGCGTTTTTAAGCAACGGGGGCTGAAAGGCGGGCGCGGCGGTGAAGTTGTCGTGACAGAGCTGCCTACTGACGTTTGCTCACGCTAGAGGGCAGGAGGTGTCTACGAGGTTAAGGGCTTTGAAACGAAAGGCACGGTTCGCAGTGCTTTGCTGTTTGCTTGTTTGTTTTGCTTACGTTAAAATGGGCGTTCGTTAACGGCCAGCGCTGTGGCTATCGTACCAACGGCTGTTGGATCGCTTGTAGGCGTTTGCTTGGTTAGCTGTCTTGATTACTATTATAAATAAACTTACTCACGAAAACTAAAGTAAAACAACGAAGGCATTGGTTAAGCGCACGCGTAACGCTTAAAAGAACCCACCCCTTTCAGAGTGGTTCAATAACTGGCTTTGAAGAAGTGGTGTCTAAAATTCTGGTGAAGTTATATTTGACAGATTTGGTCATCATCATCATCATCCTAACTACGTCCGCTACGGGATAAAGGCCTCTCCTATATCTACCCAACTAATCCTCTTTAGATATTTTGGTAGCAAGTTATAATATTTTATGCCAATGTCTAGAAGTTACACCCATGATTCTTTACTAATCTCTATGGATAAGTGCGTTGGCGGTAATTGGCATGAAATGTCACAGCTATACCTCCCAGACCACAGCTCCTGTTCTTGACGATAACAAACGGACTTGAGCGATGTCGTAGAGTGCCCGTGTGTAATTACAACGTTGACAGTTGAAAGGCGGTTGTATGTGTCAGCGGTCTAGACATTGCTGCTCCGCCCGTACTTATCCGAAAGGGAAAAATTTGGAAAAAAAAACGCATCTGGGAGCAGCGAACAAAAATAGAGACAGATCAGTGTTCGAGTGCAAATCACATTTAAATCTGCTTGCGCTGTGTATGTGAGAGAATAGAAGACAGTCCGACTGTTGTGGCCAACATAACTGATGGCCAAACAAGTATCACTGGAGAACATCTCTTGCTTTTCGTGTGATTATTTTTGCTCCTACCGAGCGCTTTTGAATAAATGAAACGCGCCTATCTGAACAATTCAAGCACTTGCGCCTACTTCCTCTAACTTAATCTTTTTCGATAGGAAAGCTGCATAATTGATAGGACGTTGTGTCAGTGCCATGAACCGCTAACGGTTTGTTCGTAACGATTCGCTCTTTTCGGGCTATACAAATAGGAAGAGGAAGGTGCCTTGCATAACTGCGGCAATTTTTCTTCTCCAGCCTTTCACAGGATTCCTAATGCAGGAAATGATTCGCTGATGCTGTATTCAGCGCCCGCGCGCACAGATTTTTTTTTGTTTCTGGGATTTTACTACAGTCGCATTTGCTTGATCTCTAGGCAGGAAGTAATAATCTGCGATGGATGCTCAATAATTCTTTCCTCTCAACCTATGACGTATTTTGTTCATCTTACAGAATTCACACCGCAAAACAGCGCGCTAACACGGGACGAAGAAAGAAGACACGCACAAACACAGCGCTGTGTTTGTGCGTGTCTTCTTTCTTCGTCCGGTGTTAGCGCGCTGTTTTACGGTGAGATCATGTACCAACTGGCCCGGCAACTATCCTTAATGCTTACAGAATTGTCGGGTGTTGCTTTGAATTTAAAGTTTGTAAGGCTGCATTTACCGGTAATACATCTTGTTTCGATGTAGTTATACAGTCAGTGTATGCGTTCGTGGAGGAATTAAGAGAAAAGAAAAAGAGGGAGGGGGGGGGGGGGGAGAGAGAGAGGAGTGCTTTCTTTCAGCCATCTTACAGCGCGAACTCAGCGTGATCAGGCCATTGATTATTACCAAAGACGAAAGGACTGCTGAAGGATCGGTGCTTCGCGTTCGGAGAAAATGTCACCCATGAAGGTCGCCGGTGATGACTGTAATCGCCTTCATTCTTCTACGATGTCATGCAAGAACTTGGTTTGGTTTGGTTTGGTTTATTAGGCTTTACGTCCTGAAGCAACTCAGGCTATAAGGGACGCCGTAGTGGAGGGCTCCGGAAATTTCGACCACCTGGGGTTCTTTTACGTGCACTGACATCGCACAGCACACGGGCCTCCAGAATTTCGCCTTCATCGAAATTCGGCCGCCGCGGCCGGGATCGAACCCGCGTCCTTCGGGTCAGCAGCCGAGCGCCATAACCACTGTGCCACCGCGGCGGCTCATGCAAAAACTAGTGCACTACTGACGTAAATGGGTTGCCGTTGGTGGGGCCTATATCAAAAAGTGGCATGTTACTATTGTGTAATAGCACATTCTAAGCTTCGCATGGAAGGCGGCAACTTTTATTACATTAAAAAAAAAACAATTTTTAAATCAGAAGGCAGCTTTTTCTGAACATCATTCGTAATATAATCAGTTTTTTTTATGTGCGTTTATGTGGCTCTATTTTCTGTTTCCTTTCTCTTATGAAGGCTGGATGTTCAGTTTACGAGCAATACATGTTGCTAGGGTTGTCGATTTATACTTGAGCAAAAACAAGCGCGCGAACCGAAGCCGCGGGTGCGGCGAGAAGACAGATCTGTCTTCTCACTTCGCTCCTCTGCCTTTTTTGTGTTTTTTTCGTGCAGCTGCATCACTTGTAGGCATTTCACGTTACAGATTGCAACGTGACATTTCGTGGTGAACACTTCTTAAGATATGCTGTCTTCGTCGCTTCAATTTCTGTACCTACACGTGACTCTCTTTCATCAGATTTTGTTTTATTGGTTGTTATTACAATGACTCCAGGCACACCCTTTTAACATTCCCTGAGCGAATAACAGCGTGAAAAAGAAATAAACGTTTGTCATAAACCTGAATATTCTGTCTTCATTCTGGCTATGTAAAACGTTTTTCAATAGGCTGTTAATATAATTAAACCAGTTCCTGCAACATTCCTTAACGAACCCTTGAGGATAGCTATCCAAGATATTTATCTAGTATACGACTAACTAAATTATACCAATGCTAATAACGTGTTTTCAAGTTAAACCTGGAAAGCGCAATAAAAACAACGGACAACAGAAAGATTGCGCTTTCCAGGTTTAACATGTCTAACCAACTCGCCCAAACGCAGCCATTAGTGTTTTCAAGGCTGTAAAGTATACTATGTATAACTACTTTCACCTGTGTAATGCATCCAGTGCAAAGCGGTTGCTAGCTCTGCAAACGTGGCTCCAAGCGTAAATAGGAGGCGGGTAGAGAAGTACAGCTAAGTGCAGTACTGTTAGTACTAAGATTACTGGACGTATTCTACACGAGAAGCTGCGCACAACTTACACCAGACTGGTAACCATTAGTAACAGAAAAGTCTGTCGCTAGTAAGTATCATCGAAAATTTAAAACGTTCAGACCTGTTTATAGGAACCCATTCATAAATTAGAGCAGAATGGGTTCGAGAACAAACACGAGTTGGTGATAGGTTAGCTGAAATTAAGCCATCGTGGTGGGTGGTTAAATTTTAATGTTCTTGGAAACCACTTCTGACGACAACATAACTACCATCCACGAATACTTCATAGTTTCTCCACCCGAGATGCGATTTATTTCTTCTCAAACATTTGCGCTGTATCGTGCTCACATATTCTGAAAGAGGGCGCTACATGTACAGCGAACAGACTGTTCCTAGCTCTCGTCGGTGTTGCTTACGCCTCTAAGGTGACGATCCACAGAGCACTTGGTCTGGTCTGTTCAGTGAATTGAATCTCATTATTTCATCCCGTTATTCTACCGATGGCTTTGCAAGTACGATTGTTCTAGGGGTTGCATTGAGTTTATTCGTCTTTCTTTGGATTCTAGCCTTCGTATGTCTAGCTTAATGTCCCGAAGCGACATATGTGCTATGGGGGTGCCTAGTGAAGGGCTCCGGCTTAATTTAGAACACCTGGGATTCTTTAACGTGCGCTGACATCGCACGCCACACGAGAGTTTCTGCATTTTTCTATCCACCTGTGTGTGACCACCGAGACCGGGATTCGATCCTGCAACCTCGGTATCAGCTGCTGAATGCCAAAGCCAGTGAGCTACCGTGAAGGATGTCTAATTATGTCGTAATGGTTACATTTGTATGCGTGTATGAAGAATGATCGTTTTATTGGTATATCCACTCCTTAATGAAAAGCATCGTTGTCTTGCAGATGCGCCTCGATTGGGCAAAGAAAGAAAGAGAGGGAAGGAATAGAAAGGCAGGGGTGTTAACTAGGTATCTGATTAGTTGGCTACCCTACACTTAGAGATGGTTATAAAGGGAGCGAAAGAAGAGAGAGGAAGATGCGGAAAAAGTGTCTTCATCGTGTCCATCGGGAGACGAGCTTTCAAGCAGACTGCGACAAGGTGGTTAGCAACTGAAGTATAGCTAATAAGGTCGGTGCAAAATGTTTTGAACTTTCGAGGACAGAACATTAAAGCACTTCGGTTTTTTTCTTAATGCTTCATTTGTTTTCATTTTCGTTTCAGATGGTCCTTTCAACAGCCTAGTCAAAGCAGGTTCTCGCTGCTAGCAACAAAATCATGCAGCTGTGAGCTTATGCTAAACCTGATATATTAAACTGTCTTGAGCGAATAAAACTCGCGTAGGGGAGAGGTTAAAGACGACCAAAAGAACATGGAGTTCGCGGAATGCTCAAACAGATTTGGCACGTTTGACGGAGGTCGTTTGGTATTTGCACTGCTTCGCAACGACAACGCAGCCCAATAATATTTCTCGCACGTATACAGTGCTGTGACGACGAAGCTAGCCTAGTGATGTTCGATGACGTAGCCGAAAACTGCCTTAACTGAACCCCCCAAAAACTAATTTCTCGCATTCTTTTCTTTTTGAATTTGGAAAAGCCTGCAAGTTAAAAAAAGAAAAAAAAAACGGAAACTTATGGGCCTTAAAATTCACTGAATTCTTCAAAATTACGTTTTTAAGCAGTAGGTGATTCTTATGAAATTGTAATTTCTGTATGGCACCCTGAGCACGATTTGGTATAATTTAATGCGCGATGTTTTGAGCTTCGTTTGACGCACATTGCTAGGTTATGACGTCATATGGCGAATCCGTCGTATCGCCTCTCTGAGACCATCTGCATAATCTCGTCCATCAAACATTATTTGTATTAATAGCCTTGAAACAGACTATCAAGCTGCTTTAACTTCAGTTTGGCGTGCTTATCATCCATGCTTGGAGGGCTTCTTTGCAAATGTGGAGCTCCTCCCATGCAAAAGGTCGCTGCAATCTCTGCGTAGCGTATTGCCGTCAACAAATTTTCAGACGCTATTCTACACTCTGCAGCGTCGATTCTGTTTGATGTCGCGGGGACGCCTGCTGCCGTTTTTTTGGGGACTGTTGAAACGCGAACAGGAGAGCTCGCGTGTGAAGCTGAGAATAAAAAGGTCATAGTTCAGAGTGACAAAGTATTTGTGTTGTTAATTAGCGCTTCCAAAGTGCTATAGCCGTTCTTGGAAATGAATTTCATCGTTTTCTCTGTGACAAGTATTTGTCTTGTTAATTAGCGCTTCCAAAGTGCTGTGGCTGTTCTTGAAAAGTGTATTTCATCGTTTTATTTGTTTCCTCCGCTCCTTTTTTTTTGTGTTATATTGATATTTTTGTACGTGCTTGAACTTTCCCATGTGTATTAATTTTGTCCTCGGTAGCATGACGGTTTAGTGCATGCGCGCCTTGTTGTTCAAGATCCCCTAGCTGTAAATAACTGTAAATAAATGATATTCCCAACTGTATCGCATCTATCGGCAACCACCAATCATTTCAAGACCAGCTGCACAAACATTTTCTTTAACGACATTGTATCTTGTTTCAGGTTGTTCTGTGTCCTTGGTTCCCTTTTCTTCACGTTGGTATTTTACAAAGTTTTGGTTTCTTGTGCAATTTCAACCATTTGTATGTTTTTTATGGCTACTGCTTTTTCTTTTGATGTGTATTGGGCACATGCGATGCATTCTTGCTACTATTTTAATTTTTGTTGCTCTCGGTGATGTATGTCTTGTAGTTACGTTTTGCCCTGTATATTTATAATTGTGTTTAATTTTTGCCTTATATCACGCGTTGTTTTTAATTTATTCTTCCTATTTGCTTAATCTATTGTTTTTGCCCCCCTTACTCAATGCCCTTCTGGGCCCTGTAAGGTATTTTGAATAAATAAACGAGTCCACCGTGTGTCGGCTTTTGAGGAAGACTAAAATGGACGAGGAGCTTGGCAGTGTGTTCGGTAGGCTGCAGCTACATGTTGTATTTCCACTTTAATATATTTGCAGGCTAGAATGGTGAATGGATATGTCAACAGCTTCGCAATTTAGACCCTTGGTTAGCTGACACCAGTTTGAGCTCCCGCAAGGTGCATGGTTACAGAGTGACTGCTTGTTTTCAATACAGCTGTATCCTCGTCAGACCGTGCGTACATTATAGCGCTCATCTGTCTTTTGCGGGGTTCTTAAGACGCGCATCAGTCCTGTAGCCTAAACGCCACTGAAAGTCAGATAGAGTGCATGTAAAATAGAACATATGTATCGAATACATACATTAGGGCACTCTTACCAGCTTTCCAGGTTGTTTGGCTTGCCTAAATCTTAAATTAGTTCCATCTCTCTGCGCCAAAATAGCTCCCAAGTTAATTGCCATTTACCATGAGATTACTATGTGTGATATTGATTTAACAATGTATTCTGTCTAGCGCGTAAAAGAATAAATCTGTTTCGGAAGACTTTCTTCCGTATTACTAAACGCGGAAGCCATTAATATAGAGCATGGCGAATGGTCATGGATAAAGTACTGTAGGACCTGCGGCGACAAATTTCCTTTGTGTGCGTTCATGGGAACACTCACGCTTGAGAAATACATATTGGTTAACGCTGACAACCGAACTGCCGCTTAAGTTTGAAAGAGGGCATGTTGGAATGAAGTCGGATTGCATGCTGGCTTAGTATTACGAAATTCGCATTTCACACAGACTGCTTTCTCGGCAGCTTTCTTCGAGGTAAATGACTTCGCCTTCACATTCGTACTATTCCGTGGCGGAAAACTGGTACTTTGACCTGCTGAATAATGAGTGCCCTATGCAGAATGTTAGCGGTGCGGGTGCCTTCGGAAACGTCCTCCTCGTGTGCGGTAGTGTGATTCTAACGGAGGTGGAGAGAAGCGCTTTTTTGGGTTGGGAGCTTGCTGCCACTTCGCTCACTGCCGTTATCACTGTCACTTTCACTTTCTCACCTCTGCAGAGAGCTAAAAGTATGGCGTCTTGTTTTTAAGCATGAAATGCTTTTAGCCCCCGTTGTCGGCAGTGTGGTGACGTCACGCCGAGACCGAGATCCATCATCCGGGCACTGAAATCCACTCATCCGGGCACTGAAATCCACTCATCCGGGCACTGAATTCCCGTCATCCGGGCACTGAATTCCAGTCATCCGGGCACTGAAATCCACTCATCCGGGCACTGAAATCCACTCATCCGGGCACTGAATTCCAGTCATCCGGGCACTGAATTCCAGTCATCCGGGCTCTGAAACGAGAACATCCGGGCACCGTACGAGACATAACGAGATTTAACGAGACTCTCTAAGCCCTCCTACGCGACCGGCATGCAAGCGCCGGTTGGTCTCCAAAGGAGTCACAAAAAATAACGGCTGCCAGTCCCTTCTCAATGTTTATCAAGATATCACTCGCTGTGCGTTTGATAATGCACGGAATTATAATTTCCGATTTCTAATAACGTGCAAAAAGCACACAAATGCCACGATACACTTCGTTGTCATACGTGATCTCTTAGGGGCTTCGCGCATCGAAGCAAAGCCGCGCAGTCGCACAGGGGCCCGGGGAAGAAGCGCTGCGTTCAAAGGGCAAGGCATCGCGCCGAACGGGTGGTGGCGTTCCTCCCTTCCATTACGGTGCGGTTCGGGTGTCCAGCGAGATGGCAGAGAATTACTGCGGCATTTCCTTTCCTCAAAAAACCTTGCGTTCAAATTGCAAGGCATCGCGCTGAACGGGTGGTGGCGTTCCTCCCTTCCTGTACGGTGCGGTTCGGGTGTCCACCGAGATGACATTAGGCCCGTAAACATTTCATGCTTACTCTACTCTCGGTTACGGGAGAGGCAGAGATTTTTTGTTTGTCCGTTTTCGCCTACAGGTAGTAGAACAATCTGACTTCCATTTCTTTTATTACTGACTGTTCGCTAACGATATTAAAATTTCGATTCGTGGCGAATTTGGTAAAGTCAGCTCGGTATTCTTTCGCTCTTGGAACGGTACAGGAAGGCATCAAGGAAAGCCGGAGTGATGGATTAGGCGTGTCAGCCAATAAGTATATGGCTGTTTTAAGGCGAAAGCCTTTTATGGCTCATGCTCGCGGTGTCCGTCCGTGTGCTGGAATCGTGCCAACTGTGGCCTCTCCTCCGCGCAGCGGCGCAACCTCCTCCCCTCCTTAGCAACCGGCGCGCCGGTGGGGGGCGCAGCTGTGCATAGCAACCGTGACGTCACACAGTAGCGGTAGAACGTGCGCGCGCGCGTCGGCGGTGGCAGCTGCACCGCCGCTCCTTCGCCAGACGTCTAGTTGCAGTCGAGTGAGTTGGACGCATGGCTCCGAAGCGACCCAGTTATTCCGCGCAAGGCGGTTTGGGGAAGCGGCAGTGAGTTGACCACAATGCTTTCGCCAAGCACACTTTAGAATTTCCAGTGTCTTTGGTAATTTTTACTAAAGATGCAGCTATTGAAAGCCAGGGGAATACCTAAAGAAGTGAAGGAAAGTGAAGCTACTGTTGAAGTTCAGTGCCCCTGGTCGTTTTGTAATGTTTCAATGGCTAATGAATAAGAGCAGGGCGTGAAGATTAGCAGCGTCCTTAAAAACCATGATTACACCAAAGAAAGCTTGTTAGTTTATTTCTTCTTCTAGGCTAGGACTTCGCTGCTGCTCTTCGTCTGGGCTATTAGCGAGAAAATACCTATTTCGGACATATAAATATTTGAATTTCAGCCACGTGGACCTGAATTTGGTGGAATATATTTTGAAGTTACATCAATAGTTTTTTCAGTTGCTGACGTTCCTCTTGACTTTGAAATGGGGGCTTATATTTTGCGTATTGTTATTTCAATTGTGCATGCCTCGCATTGAAAGCGAAACAATTAATTTTAAAATAGGTTTCTAGGATAGCTCTTTTGTAGGCCACAAAACTTCGCCAAATTTTTATATTGTGACAGCATTTGCCGCTACAAGTGCTGCTATTATTGATTAATGAGGTGCAAGCCTCCGTCCTGAAAGCTACCGCCGTGGCAGAACCTTTTCATTTAGAGAGACGTTGTAGTGTAACGATGAAAGGAAAGAGATTGTTAGAAAAAATAAAACGAAGCGTTCAGCTCATTTATTTTTGAGGACATAATTTCGAGCAGTTCATACCCGGGAATTCTAGAGAAACGGATTTTTCAACGGGATATAGTGTATGAAAGCAATTTTTTTCATGCATGGCAAGGTTTCAATATAAAAATCAATAGACCCGGAGATCTCCCCTCGGAAGGCTTGCATTTTTGCTAACAAAGTTATTACTATCGTCTAAAATGTTCCCCGTTCGTTTTTCTATGACACACTTTACTCGATGCGAGTGATGGACAAACTTATCAAGATTTTGTTGCGCGTCGGAAGAATGGACCATTACCTTTCGCTATTTACACAACAGTACCTTACAATATTACAATATTTGAATTTTGCCGCCGCGGTGGCTCAGTGGTTATGGTGCTCGGCTGCTGACCCGAAATACGCGGGTTCGACCCCGGCCGCGGCGGTTGAATTTCTTTGGAGGAGAAATTCTAGAGGCTCGTGTACTGTGCGATGGCAGTGCACGTTAAAGAACCCCAGGTGGTCGAAATTTCCGGAGCCCTCCACTACGGCGTCTCTCATAGCCTTAGTCGCTTTGGGACGTTGAACCCCATAAACCAACCAACCAATATTTGAATTTTTTGTACAAGAATCCTATACTTGACCTGCCATTGAACAGGTAGCGCGGCCGTACGACACCCCCTAACCGTCAGTAAAGATACAAGTTGTTGTCCTAACTACCATATAAAATGCCCGTGTAACAACATCTGATCCTCTTGCAGAGAAAGAGCTTCAAGGTGTGGTTACCATAGCAAAATCTTTCCAAAGGTTTACTTGATCCAGCTCATCGGTTTGATGTACATCTGCTACCGATTAAAAATGGTCTATTATAATTAACTGACCCAGCAACAATCAGTACTTGTACGCTTGTGCATAGTTCATATGGAGCAGAGCGTTCTGTTACCGCGGGTCGTTTACCTTCGACTCACAGGCCAGAGGAGGCTCGCGGTCGTGTCTGACTCTCGGTAAAGAATTTTCATATGTGCCTCTACCCGACCCTTCACTCATGAAGAATTTCTTTCCTGCAGGTGCGTTTGAATATATTATGAATACATTACCCTACTACCAAGCCCAGGGGAGTTAATGAAGTTGTAGCGGAAATTTAGGGAAGGGAATGAATTTGAACTCAGACTGCAATGCAGGGAATGGGTGACCATTGCTGTGCTGGATAACATCATCATCATCATCAGCCTGACTACACCCGCTGCAGGGCAAAGGCCTCTCCCATGTCTCTCCAATTAACCCTGTCCTTTGCCAGTTGCGGCCACTGTATCCCCGCAAACTTCTTGATCTCATCTGCCCACCTAACTTTCTGCCGTCCCCTGCTACGCTTGCCTTCTCTTGGAATCCACTCCGTTACCCTTAAGGACCAGCGGTTCTCTTAATCTGGATTACATAATGCATTCTAAAAGAACAGGAGCGCAGTGCGTGGGGGCGTGGGGGGGGGGGCAACAAGTCAAGTGGAGGGATTATGTATAGAAGATGCTGTCAGTATAGGACGGCCGCCAAGGATGTTCCTATCAAGGTATATTCCCTTCTTCATGGAATTTGAGGGGTAAAATTTGGGCCAAAAGGGAAAGCTTGCCATGTTTCAAGGGACTTTAAGAACTTGAATTGCTTGATTTTTTTTCCGAATTGACACAGCTTTCAAGCAGTTGCAAGGAAGAAGGGTTTGAAGTATAAATTTTCGAGTCTCGCTGAGGGTATATTAGGTTCCTGTATGGAACATCACTGGTGTCCGCGAAAGGCCCCGGAGAGGGCTAAGTGATGATCATTTGGGGAGACTTTTAACCTTCTCAAACCGACTCTTGAACGAGTCCGAAGTGTAAATCCATGTGCGAGCGCACCTAATTCGCATTCGATCGGCCCAACCTCGTCCGTCATTTTTTTTTTTGGGGTGGGGCGCAATAACGGACGCAAGGGACGGTGGCGAACGAAAGATTCAACGGTCGAGTGAACAAATCAACTAACTAAAAAACGCCAGGCAAGAATTACTGCTTTGTTAATAAAATGCCGGTTCTAACCCTGCAACAGGTTCGTGTAACGCGCCAAAATTGTCGGCTTAGGAAAAAGCCATCTCACGGGGCATAGCGGAATTAGCGACTTTATGTGTCAGTGGCTCGAGTCACTCTATCCTTACTTACCTCACACCGTGCCGTCAGCGATGTGGCTAGAATTTTTTTTTTTTTTCATCTCGCGCCAAAATACGCTTGCTTTCAAAAAGAGCGGGTCTTTGGCGCGTGCACAGCAACGCCCTCTAGTAAACGTCAACGCGTGGCGCACTTGCCACGTGGCTTACTCTGTCCCGACCGCTCTGCGGATCTCGCCGTTGCTCGCCGCTGCGGTAAAAAAAAAAAAAAAAAAACGACGCGTAACATGTACGTCATGGACTGACGTGTACTAGGGGGCGTTGCTTTGCACGTGCCAAATACTCGCTCTTTTTGAAGGCGCGCGTATTTTGGCGCAGGGCGTCTATACTCCGTTTCATACATAGCTGTCAACGCTGCCAAAGGTACGAAAGTAGTCCGCTGCAAAAAACGAGCGAAATGTATCCGTCCACCTCGCGTCGTGGCTGAGTGGTACGAAGCGCGCGCCTGTGCGTTCATTTTACAAGATGCCAAGGTTTGACTCCCGGCTTTTGCTGTTTTTTTTTTTCATTTCTTTTTTTATTTTTATTAAAATAATCATTAGGTAGAAAGTCGAAACTGTCAAACTCTAATGCCTACCTTGAAAAACACAGCGCTCTTTACTTGCTTCGAAGGGAAAAGGCAGTGTAGTCTATTGGCGACGGACGTGATTGCGAAGTGCTTTTCTCGGGCAATGAGCGACTTTTTAGCATGCGGCACACAAGGTGATCTTATTCCAGTAGAGATACCTTCTTTCTTGAACCTCGCAACTGTCCCAGGGCTCACCCGGTCATCTCGCCCGACAACTTCACGCACAGTCTTCTCCGGGAAGCGCTTCCTTACGCTACAGTAAACGTTGACAATCACCTGCTTGCATTCTTTCGAAATCTTCGGAGGCTTCAGCTTGGAGAATATGCGAGCAGGAGATGTTTTTAAAGCCGCAGTGGGCGAAGAAAACAAGCGAGTAGGAGATAGCGGTGCCATTTTCGCATACTCGGAAACTGAAAGACGAAAGCAGACGACATCGCCAGCCGGCTTAGCTGCGAAAACCTGATACAGGAGGATCCGAAAAAAAACCAGAAATCTAAGGCACTCTGTTTTGAAGAACATTAAAGAAAAAGCAATCTTTTTGCAAAATAAAACACTATTATCATTATATTGCAATATTAACCAACAATAACTTTAATTTTGAGTTCATTACTATTTTCACTTTCGACGCACTACATTACGATGCGGACGAGGAGCGCGAACAGGCGCCGTAGCCTTGGCTGCGTTGACAGCTATGTATGAAACGGAGTATAGAATGTGTTGACCCACAGCGCCGATAGTAACTGCGATTTCTAAATTCTAAGAACTGATGTGGCTATTACAAATGGCCGCCTACAGGGCTTTAATTGCAAGCGATCCCGAACTGTAATCGTTAGAAAATTTAATACTAGAAATTAGTAACCAGCTTACCGGTTTGTATGATTCACCTGTTTTCTAACGCCCGCCAACACTGGTATTCCTATGCCGCGGCAGCCATTTTTGCACCACAAACTAATAAGTGGTGGCAGGCTTGCTTAAAACGCCCGGTATAAATGTGAGTTACGCACTGAAAAATTGCCTTTTTTTTTCCTGTGTTCCTGCCAAGGAAAGCTTCCTTAGTATGTTGCGAATTTAACGATAATTAGCCAAAAAATTTCTGATCACTATAAGTGCAGCTATTCGTAAACGAGACCCGAAATGACACCTATGCTTGAACTTATAACGTATAATCTATGTTATAATGTATATAACAAGTTATAGCGTATAACTCATATTCTACGTGCTTTAGTTCAGAGCCATTGTTTGTTAATTAAACGCGAGCTGCGCAGGCGAACGGAGAGCGGTATTTGAGCCTATGGGCTTAGTGTTTATGGAAGCATGCTCCTGCACATGATGTATCAAAAGTGTCGACAAGTGTATGAGCACACGAAGTACCGTGTTCACCGGCTTTCTATGAACGTCCTGTGTTTTCTTCAAAAAGCCGAAACCATTGCAGCATACGTGGTGCAAGAGAGAGCGAAGTACGGGCCGAAAAGTTTACCACACGCAATGCTGCTGATCCGCACAATAAGCATTCGAGAAAAAAAAGCTTGTTTCAAGGCTAGTTGGTGATACATTCTCTTAGGCAACCAGTTAGCGCAACATAAAAAAAAAGTTCACAAAGGATGCACATAGGAGAGCGTGGAATGATGGCGAAACAACGAGGGGAATAATAAATGCGTGCAATGCATGCAGGTGCTCCAGACTCATGAATAGTGGCTTACCAATGTCTCTGAGTAGAAAAAAAATATGCAATAGCTCTGCCTTGCCAGTATTCAGTTCTGGAGCAGAAACGTTGAGGCTAACGAAAAGGCTTGAGCAAGAATTGAGGACAGCGCAGCGAGCTGTATAAGGGAAAGGAGTAACACTAAGAAACACGAAGAGAGTGGACCGAGTTACGAAACAAACATGAAGCAATGATACTATAGCTGAAATCAAGAAGAAATGGACGTGGGCAGGGATTACATTTCGGTGAGAAGATAGCTGACGGTCTGTAATGGTAACGTAGTGGATTTGAAGAGAAGGCAAGACTAGCAAGAAGAGGCATAGAGTAGTCAGGTGTCCGGACGGCATCAAGAAGTTTGAGGGGATAAGTTTACTGCAGATGGCACAGAATATGGTTAATTGAAGTCTATTGGAGAGGCGTTCATTTTGCTTTGGCTTAGTTTATTGGGCTATGAGGAACTACGTAGTGAAGGGCTACGGAAATCTCGACCACCTGGAGTTCTTTAACGTGCACTGACATCGCACAGTACACGGGCCTCCAGAATTCCGCCGCCATCGAAATTCGGCCCCCGTGGCCGGGATCGAACCCGCGCCCTTCGGGTCAGCAGCCGAGCGCCTTAACTACTACACCACCGCTGCGGAACCCGCGTTCACTTTGCATTACACGCAATTCGACATGTTGATCATCAAGATGACCGATATCAACAAATAGCATGCGCGTTACAAGCGAATGATTTCAGTATACGCCCGAAGGTTGTGTACGTCAGACGAGCACGCCATCCTGTCGTATTGAGGCGTCATGGAAACGGACTGAATTCACATTGTTAAACTTTGAGCATCGCACAAGCTGCATTTAACGAGCTGGCAATACGCTCCAGCAGGTCATTCACACTTCCAGGAGAAAAAGACGCGCTTGTTTAAGCGTCGAATGTTAACCGGAACTGTAGTGCCCCACATCGCTGTGTCATCACAGTGATATATTATTGCAGCGATGCGCGCTATAATTGTCTTGAGGTCCGAATGTCACAAATAAGGGGACTAATTCCCTTTTTTCCAGTCATAATGCTGCACTGAATTCTTCGAATACGGTCGAATAGCTGTGCTTTAGTCTTGCCATCTTTCTCAGAGTGGCGGCCGGACAGCACGTTCTCCTGCGTAACCTGCGTCAGGCTCAGATTCGTATTTCTTTATAGTCAGTTAAAATAGAAGTACCCTGGTATAAAAGCTTCTTAACGCGCGACTTCACATAAGCTTAATGACTTTTGAAGGTGCATGGACAGTTTTGAAAAGTACAGTAGCGCACAGCGTGACTTTTAGCCGGGGAGAATGGTGTATTGAATAAAATTCGGATAGAAGGCGGAATGAACGTATAATTGTAACAATCGTGATAATTGCAATAAATGTAATGTAAAGATGTTTAATTATTGTAATACCAACCCTTTTGGACTGTACACCTGCATTTGTGGACGCGACATGAACTCTGTCATATTCTCGCATGTAAACCGCAATCTCTGTAAGAAAGAGCGGATGTGATAAAAGTGTGCCGAAATCTTCAAAACCTTGCGTTATTATTTTATTGTTCATTTCGTAGGGGTCACCTGAGTATGATTTATGGAATGGAGACTGTTCCTCGCTGATGATTTATTTAAAACGTCACTGGGTGACCTAGAAACTGTCAAAATTCTCGTATACAACCATAAAACCTGTGGATCCACATAGAAAGTGTGAACATGTGTAGACACATGTACCTGTGGGATAACAAACGTGTTTATCATGGTGTGTGAATTCTTGAGAATAGGCCGTTGGCAGTCTCCTACATATGTACCGTGTGCATCCACGTCAACACATGGCACGTGATGGCATGTCTGCGCATGTCCTTGTGGAAAACGTCTTATAAGCGACATGCTAATTGTTGTATGACACTCCCCGAATATGTCGCCGGTGGTCACATGCAGATGTCCTTGTGGGACAGCTCCTATAAAAGACACATTGATAAAAGTCATATGAGATGTGTGGACATGTATCCATGCATGACCCTGTGGGACATGTCTTATAAGCGACAGATGGATCGTGGCTTGGCGCTTTCCAGAATGTCTGTGGCCACCGAGACATGTCCCTGTGAAATATCTCCGATAAAGAACATGTTGATTAGGGGCATACGTGACAAGCGTAGACATGTGTCCACTCACGCTCCTGTGGGACAAGTCCTGTAAGCGACATGTGGACCGTGGCACACGTGTGTAGACGGTGCACTCATGTGAATGTGTCCCACTCATGTGCATGCGTCCCGTGTGGATTCACATCCACATGGATGCACCGACTACACATTCTGGATTGTGCCACGGTCCATATGTCGCATGTGTCCCACACATGTGCATGCGTGGACAAGTGTGGACATGTGTCCAGGCATGTCCCTGAGGGACAAGCGCACGTCGGCCGTTGTGCTGGCACTGTCGAGAATGTACCGTCTGTGATCGCGTGGCCTGGGAGTAGGCGCATTTGTGTGGCGTGCGATACGATATGATGGAGTTATCACTACCAACGCCTCCCTATAGGAGTTAGTGTAAGTTTCTTTTTATTTAGCGCAGGAGCCTGTAGTTAAGTGATATACTTGGTCTTCCGTGTGGCAGCGGTTGAATTGTGATGTCAAGCTTCATGATTTAGGGTCACGCGCCATTACTGAGCTGGCCGCCTGAGGGAATCTGATGGCATGTTCGTCGTGCTCGTGACTCTTCTGCCTTGCATTCAATGATCCAAACAAAAGTTCTTAAGAAATAAAAACCGCTCGAAGCGACAACTTTGCAATTTATCGGGCGACAAGCGTCATTGTCGCAGAAAATTTGCGAGCAGAAGGGTTGAAATGCGGGCCAGTTGGTACATTGTAAACTAAAAAAAAAACAAAAAAACAGTCACACAAGACGAGGGACAAGAAGAGTGTACACGCCACAACGACAGTTTGTGAGGCTCAGCCACTCAACCTGCTACTCGCAAAGTCACCATCGCTGAGGATGCCGAGAAGCACTACATGGTGTGTTGTAGTGATTGCTTGACGTTTTTGCAGTTTTCTTTCTTTTACTTGCTAAGAAAGGTGCATATTTTGGTAAAATCTTTGTATTGAATATTCCTGAAAGGTAATCGATTAAATTTGTATTCCAGTTTAGGCTTAATGTCTTACAGTTTAACTGCACAGTTTCACATTGTTCAAACAAACGTGAAGAAAAAAATACCGTTGAGACCAACATTTTCGATGTGCACACCTCTCTGAGACTCAAGCATAACCACAACGCTTGCTCAAGGCCTTCATTTCATGGCGTGAGGAATACTTCGATTGCAAAGTTTCGTATTTTAGTGCACTTAATGTCGCTGAGAAAAATAGAATCGACTGCAGTATCTATATGTTACGCTAGACGAGCAAAGGCTTTTAGGGAGCAGACATTAAAGCACATGTAATCATGTAAGTGGAATAAACATTAAAAAGAACTGCTGCAAGAAACAGAGGCTTTTTAATTTGCTTACAGTGCGCTCTCATTACGGCCTAGAGTTCTCATGAACCCAGTTTTTATTCAAGACCTTCACTTCAGGACGTGTACGATTTGGTGATTTGGTTAGCTAGTTCGCTAATATAGTCTATGTAATGTCCCCTAAGAAATGAAACCGACACAATCGAAGTCACTTACATGAAACACGTGAAGGAGACGAAAGAAAGGAAAATTAAAACAGAGCGTGATAAGTAGGCGAGGAAAAGAAAACTTCAGTCATTGAAACAACCTGCAGCTTTTTCATTTTCTGATGATCTGTTGGCATAGCTTTCGCCTCTAATGACGCCCATTACTCCGCCGTGTGCACGTACACGGCGAGCCTACAACGTCAGTTCTCGCCAACTCTAGTATTATTTCCACCATTTGGCGGAGCATGCCTCGGTTGCGTCGTTTACGAGTTTTCCCAGCAAATGCAAGCGAAAAGCACCGGTGAGCTGAACGAAGCACCGGGCTGCCCGCTAAAAACTTCGCGAACGCCACCAGGCGTCGAGAATTAACGTTCACTCGCTAAGCCTTAAAACAGCCAGCTCCACATTTCGCCACAACACGTTTCCACCCGCCGCAGACGAATTTCAATCTCGTCGTCTGCTCGGCGCTGGAAAGCTCACTACAACCAGGCACTGACGTCACTGTGTTCGCTTGTGCGGACTGGGGTTGTTAATTAGTTTCCGTTTTTTCTTCTGAGGCCTGAAAAATTCCGCAAGCTGATGCAGTTTCCGCCGGAACAGAAGCATTGTATGCGTACAACCGACTTTCGCAGCGCACTTGTTCCTGCAGCGAAAGGTTAAAAAATTAAAAAAAAAATGCACCGAGTGTCTCCAGTAGGAGGCCCGGCCGAGTGAAACGAAGGAGCGAAAAAAAAAATGCTTAGACACTTTAAAAGAAACATAAAAGAGAAATGTGGATAGGAGGAAGGTGCGAATTCAAGGAGCAGCTGTTCCAGCGCTCTAGCGCGGTTGCGGCTTTGTGGGTTTGCGACGCGTGAAAACTACGCCCGCAGACGACATGGAGCGGTCATAGCGAACACGTGGACAGGGTCTGGCCGGACTTTCTGCATGCTGCGACGAAAGCCGTGGTTGGCCGTGAATTCCCTCTCCCTCTTTTTCTCTCTCTCTCTCTCTCACGCTCTCCTTTCTTTCTTTTTCTTTTTCTATTCTGTCTTTCTCGCGCGCTTCGTGTCCTGATGTATCGCCGGGCGCGTGCTTACGTATGCGCGCATTATATAGCCTTGCGAGCTTTCGGAAGCTCAGTTGGCTGAGCCACGAATTACACGCCTGCTGCGGGCTTCTGCTATAGCACGTGGCAAGCGCAAACTTTGTGCGAGAGCCGACGGTCCCCAACGGAAATGAAGATGCGAATCCCATGTTTTCCTAGGGACGCTCCTGGAACGGGGCATTTCAATCCATCGTGTTTGTAGCGGCAAGTCTCGCGGTTTGTGTATGCGGGCTGGGGAATTAGGCTTCTGCGTGAATATTAAATTTAGCGCGCTGCTACACACGGAAGTGCGTTGAAGGGTCACTTTTGGGAATTTATGTGAAAGAAAAAATAAAGGTGAAGAACAGAGAAACTTCGTCGATTGGAAGCCCGCAGCAACAACTTTGATTGTAACCTAATCAATGGTTAGTTTAGCGTGATGATTCGAATTATGAGTGCAATTGAATGAAAACCGGAGAAAATAAAATAAGGGCATGCCTTAATTTCAATTTTTTTTTTTGCAGAGCGCGCCTATTTCTTCCAGCAAAATTTCATCGCGAGTCTTCGTGTGCGCGTGTGTGTGTATAATTGCGTGTTGAACTTTCTTTTTATATAGCAAATCACGAATAAAATTTTCACTCGATTGATTGATTAATCGATTGATTGATTGATTGATTGCCACAAGGATATGCTGATTTACTGAATGATTAAATGGTAACATCATTATAGCTTTGTATCACTTCCAATAGATCGCTTCACCCTTATAAAAATCAATCAATAAATCAGATATTGTTGGGCAAGTCTGTGCAGATTTTTTCTTTTCCACTCCATGGTTATACCTTATATTAGGAACGAGGAAAGTATTATTTAAAAGAAAGGTGGCCTCATATGTAGTCCTGTTTTTAAAAAGGCTGTTGTCTGAAAAAAAAAAAAAATTGGAAAATCCTGTGTAAAAGCTTGTCTAGTGGCCATTGGGTATTCAGCGACAACATCGGAAACATGCAAATCACTGAATACATACAAACACGGAGTAAAATTTTGTGAACGAAAATATTGCCCCTTCTTAATTCCAAGCAGCTTGTTAGAAACAGGCTCAGCCTGAAGTCTTGCGCCGCTACGCCAAAGCTAATGAAGCCGCATATTTTGCTTGAGCAGCTTGGGCTGGACCAGATTTCGGAAAGTCCTCTTTTTACGCGAACTGCTTGGAGCCTTAGTAATCAGCCCTGGAATCCGTAAGCACGTCCATGGTCAGTTTCGAACGAGCGTTATTCTTTCTTTTTCTTTTAAATTTCCAAAGAAATATGTGCAGGATGATTCTTTTAACGTTCGCAGATGTTTATTTTAAAAACCGTGCCAGATACGGTAGTGCAGTCTGTGCCCGTGGATTGTACAGGAAGGCGGACGTTATGTACGAGACTGAGCTGAGCTACAGAACGATTAAGTGTCTAATTTCTGGGCTTAAGGCAAAACATTAAATTGCGAGATTTACTACGAAGTTCAGCGCAGTTTTTAAATTTGCTGAATCTTCACTGTGGATTGAAATAGCAAGAGTCAGAAAGGCGCTTTTCAAACCACGTTGAGTTGCCTTTCTCGCTTTGCCCATTTGTAAATTGTCGTCACTGCGTACGGTATTGTCGACGAAATCACGTTAACTTTTACATCATGAATACGCAAACTACGCCTCTATCTGGTCTATTAGAAATGTGACTGGCGCCGTTTCCTGAATATTAACGCAGGAAAGCCAACTTAACGAGCTTTCACAGGCGCATTTCTCACGTTCGATATTTCGCACCACAAGGTCGATTCGGAAAATTTAAAAACTGGAATCGCTGTCGAGGGTGACGGATTTGACTTACTCGGCATAATATTGCGGTCTGAAATTCAAGATTAGGAAAGTTATTGGTTAAATTAGTTAATCATCATTTAGTTGAGATTTATCACATCAATAACAGGTCTAGCGCAAGTTGAAAGATTGGTACAGAGGCGAGAGGGAAGGTGAAATTTCTGAGCGAGAAGGTGTTAGCATTTATGCCTAGTGAAGGGCAGCGCTCACGTTTCTATATACCAGTCACAGCGGTGGCTCATTGGTTATGGCTCTCCGCTGCTGATCCGAAAGACGCAGGTTCGATCCCTGCCACGACTTTCCAATTTCGATGGAGGCGAAATTCTAGAGGCCCGTGTACTGTGCGATGTCAGTGCACGTTAAAGAACCCCAGGTGGTTGGAAGTTTCCGCAGCCCTTCACTACGGCGTCCCTCATAGCTTGAGTCGCTCTGGGACGTTAAACCCTCATAAACTAAACTAAACATTCCTATACACGCGGTATGTCGCTTGCCTACCTGTCCATCCATCCGCCCATATGTCTTGTATTTGCCGAGAAGCGACGGTCCTCCCGTTTACGAAACTAAATTAGGAGGATTAAGCAACGATGTGATAGTCAGCTGCAAAAGGGCAATGCGCTTCTCTCCGTAGCAGTGCAGCTGTACAAAGGCATTCCGCAACTCTACGGGCGAGTTAACGGCAGCGTATAGCCCACAGCAAGCTGGGGATGGTTGCAATACAGAAACGTTTACTTCTTGAATAGATTTAGTGTGAAATGTAGTTAGCGAAATTAGCCATCATGGGCCACACATGCGCGGGGTCCCAATTAGTGACATCAGAAAGCTTTAACTAATGAGCATAAATGCAACATTACCAGGACTTAAGAGTAAAGCTAGCTTGGAATTCACAGCTCTATATTTTTGTATCTTATTCTGTTGATTCATCTTCCTGGGCTGAAAATTATTCTCTAATTGTGCGCATAAATTGCCCTTATGCTTCCATGAAATTTGATTTGATTGGATGATGATGATGATGCCCTCAGGCTGGCGAGTTTGCGTCATCTTCTTTTGTGCACAGTCCTTCTTGGAATTTCTGCTTTGAAAATGCGCGAAAATCCGCGGTCCATTTCCAAATTTTAGCCTGACTGCATCTAATACTACGTTGTTATCATTGCCATGAAGAAATTATTTAACACGGTATCTACAATACAGCTTTCAAAAGTCGAAAAGAGGTACTTCGAATGAAATAGCTATGACACCGGATAAGTGCAGATCAGCGGGAAATAGTATTTGCACAAAGGCTGCCATTGACACTTGGTCTAGTTTGTATTTCTTTTTCTCTTGGAATATAAATGGCGCATTTTAGTATCTATATATATCGAAACCTTTTTCTTTAGTCTTGGAAATGTAATTTTGAATTCAATGTCATGGTGCGATTTTTAATACTGTGCGCAAATAATGGCTGCTGTAAAAACAGGTATCGGTTCATCGACCGTTCATTGGTCTGCGTTTGTATTCTGTGCTTTTTCCGCAGCTCTAAAGACATAAACTAGAAGCAACGACAGCTCTTTAATACTATCCTTCGATGTTTCGATTGGTGCCTTTTTTTTTTTCAGAGCGCAATACTTGAGTAATGCTGTTTTTATGGTTGTTTTTCCCACTGGATAAGTAAATAAATATACATAAACAAATTCTCACTGTGGCTAAACGAATAAAAAAAACAAATAATCTGGCTCCGTGCCTCCTTCTCGAAAATCTGCGCGCAGCTTCAGTGTAACACACCGGCGACGTGTAGACCATCGAGCACGTCGAAAGCGCGGCGCTGATAACTGTTTTGTTTGCAGATGTGAAAAAAAAAAGAAAACTAAAACACCGGGAGAGCTCAGATTGTTTCCTTCAAACGAGCACCAGCGGGAGAAAGCGCCCTACCGCCTTCTCCTTGCCAGAACTTGTTCACCCAAACGCCGCGCCGACAAGTTTGAAAATCACCGGCTCTGCTGTTGTTTGCGGATGGCGGCCGTTGTCTTTGTTCCTCCTCCCCCATTTATTCCCTTTCCCGCACACTTTGAGCAATGCCGAACCGTGTTCGCGAGTCGGCAACTGCAGCTAGGCTCCGTGGCGTTATCATTTCTATGCAACCTACTCCTCTTTTTACGTCCCCCTCTGCTGCCCGGTTATTCTTTTCATCTCCGCGTAGCGGCTTGGTACCTGCGTAGGCGCTCCTCTCTGGCATCGCCTTATGCAGCGCCGCATGCACCTTGTGCATTGTTCCGCCGTCCGCTGCGCAAAAACACAAGAAGGGGAAAGAAGAATGGAAATTGAGCGCGCACTCATAGATCGCGGTCTCCCCTTTGTTGTTCCGTGCTCGCGTGTGTTAAGCGGGCACGCGTTTCGGAGAAAGCTAGCGAACAAGTTGCCGCTGTTGCTACTGCGTTGCCTCTTCCTTGGCGCACGTGTTATTGCGACGCAAGGGGCGAGGATCCGGGCGCGTTAAGGAACGCCGGTTTTCGCTGGTGCATCGACCAGCTCGGAGAAGCGGTCGCGGTATCTTTTCGTCTGCATGCACGCAGACGAACTAGATGAAAACTAGTATCGTCTGGGGCAGGAACGTAGAGGCTAAGGAAAAGGGTTCACCTTAAGTTAAGGACAACGCAGCGAGCATTGGAAATAAAAATGATAGGTGTAACGTTAAGAGATCGGAAGAGGGCCGAGTGGGTGAGAGAACAAACAAGGCTTAATGCCATCCTAGTCAAAATCAAGAGGAAGAAATGGGCTTGGGCAGGGCATGTAATGCGAAGGCAAGATAACCGCTGCTCCTTGAGGGTAACGGAGTGGATTCCAAGAGAAGACAAGCATAGCTTGTGGCGGCAGAAAGTTCGGTGGGCGGATGAGATTAAGAAGTTTGCGGGGATACGGTGGCCACAACTGGCAAATTAAAGGGTTAAGTGGAGAGATATGGGAGATGCCTTTGCCCTGTAGTGGGCGTAGTCAGGCTGATGATGATGATGATGATGATGATCGTCTGCGCTTGTCGTGTGCCTTCCGGGTTTGAGCGCTTGGCTCACGAACGTGATCCGTGGATCGCGGCAAGCCTCAACTTGTCGGACAGTTTGTTGACCTTTAGAGGGCCACTGAAGAGCTCAACTCCGCAATCCGCTAATTACCGTGCCTTAATGATAAAAAAACCCTGCTTTCTGTGCAAAAGCAGCTTTTACCTGATTAAGATTGACAAAAAAAAATTGATTTTATCTGTCACTGCAGACAGCCTTTTTAACAAGCAAACTATGGTGACGTCAGAAAATTTTACCCCCTGCTTGAATCTCTGAGGCTCGACTTCCAGCCTGTACACCCTGAACAGAAGTTAGTAAAAAGGGATTAAGCCGTCCTCTGCACTCTGACCTGAAAAGAGTATGATGGAAGTGCACTCGAACTCCAGGTGGTCGAAATTTCCGGAGCCCTCCACTACGGCGTCTCTCATAGCCTGAGTCGCTTTGGGACGTTGAACCCCATAAACTAAACCAAAACCAGACCATTTTATAACAAAGAGTGCACTAGTGGACAGCTTTCTCCCTTTTCGCGCCCATATAGGCGTATTTGTGTTTAAATTATAGGAGTTCCTGATGCTCTCAATGTCATCACCGACGTCTGTCGCCAGTTTGAATCAGAGCGATGGGAACAAAAATTCCAGTCCAGGTTTTTCAGCAATAAATTACTTTCCGCTGCCGAAGAAATTCCAAGTGGACCAAAATAAACCGAAATTTTATTAAAAACAAGAATTGGACGGAGTTTTAATCAGTGTGTGCCTGCCTTTAACGGGAGGCGGTGGACAACGGCGTCCAGGAAAGCGACGTGAGTTTGAGAGGAAAAAAGTTTATATTTTACCTGGAATCAAAGGATAAATCCACATGGACAAGACGCAAAAAGCGCTAAACTCAGAAACGGTGGTGTGTAAGGGGCACATAGTAGATTCCAGAAGTAGGAAAACGAAGTCGTTAGCTGTAATGAGTTAGACGAAGCGGTGAACCTGCGAGTTTGCCTGGAACAACATGGCCGCGATGGTCGAAAAACAAGGTATAAGGTAATGGGAGTGGTCTATCTGCGGTGAACCTGCGAGTTTGCCTGGAACAACATGGCTGCGATGGTCGAAAAACAAGGTATAAGGCAATGGGAGTGGTCTATCTCCGGCAGTGAAATCGACTCAGCCGGCGAGCATGATGATGATGATATTGACGATAATGGTAGGATGATAATCACCTTTTGCCTCCGTCGTAAATTAGCTCTGCTTCGCTCTATGTAATGAGATAATTGCAGCTAATAAGGTAACTGCCACTGCTGCCATGTTAGCGATCGCAAGCGTGCTTGTCTTTCGATCCCCAGTTCCCTTCCCCACTCAGAGTAGCATGCGAGCGAATGTTTCATGTCTGCTAAAACCTGTGCTTTTCAATAAAGAGTCTGCTCTCTCTGTCTGATTGTAACTGCCGCTCTGTGAACGATTGCAAATGTGGCGACCATTATTGCGGTAGGCTAAGTGCACCGACTAATGAGCAGAGTACACGCACCGTTTGCGTAAGTGTAAGGTCGGTTTCATTTGAACCGTTGGCGCATAGCTTGCGTGTCAGTGTCAGCGTTGTCCTACGTTTCCTCGCATGTGTTTTCGTCTATTATCGAAGCGACGTCACGCCGCCACTAAACACAGATGCCTGACCCTAAACTGGGTGATCATCAGACGGCTATGCTTTGCAACGTTGTAGCCATTGAGTCCCGACGCCACCTGTCTGTATGCACGTTTTTTTTTTTTTCGTCCCTTGCGGTTTCATACCAAGAGCAGCTCAAGAACTAAGTCATTCACGTATGTGAACGAAATGTATTTACAAATACCTAAATAACACGAAATGCCGAATTATGCATTTGCATCCATCCAAGCGCAGCTGTACGGCTACAAAGGAAAGCTATACACGTTTAACTCCACCTTGGGGGTTTCCCCTAAACACATTTTACTAGATGATAACACGTTGCGTAAAATACATTTGACTGGACGATAATTCGTTGAGTAAAAGACATTTGATTCGACGGTAACTCGTGGATTGTGCCCGTGATAAAGAACTGGAGGGCAAATCCAGCCGCTGGTTGTCAGGGTTTCAGTAATTCAATGTCAGAGTCAGATCCCACGTCACGATTACCAAACGGTTGTTGCTCTTGTTGTCCTCTCCTCCCTTTCCTTTCATTAAAATTTCTTTCTCTCTCTCTCTCTCTCAAGAAGGTAATGGCGCGTACCTACTGCGGGGGATTGGCCAAGACACAGGCGACGACTGACAGGTGCTCAAAACGTTAAAAAATGAAATGAAATGAACGGTTTTCAGTTCGAGCGAAATGAGTTACGCTTTTTCCTCTTCGACCACACACTGCAACGACCTCGAGTGCTAAAAGCTGCTCTCTGCTGCTATTCTGGTCCCAGCAGCACGACTGCCCTGTAACGAACACAATTTTAACTTTTTTTTTCCCGTAGCTGCTTTATCTCTTTTTTTTTTCTGGCTCGCTTATCCTCCATAGCGCATCAGTGCTCACCACTTTGTTCCTGCCTTTGCCCGAGCGGAGCTTTTCGTGCGTGTCGGATAATGCGATTCACCAGGTGGCCCGGTTTGTTCGACACTTTCTCTTTGTTAACACGTTTTCTCCCGAACACATACAGAAAAATTACGGCGACAATGAAACACGCATGGCTTCAGGCCTGCGTGCGCAAAATATAAAAGCAACCTAAAAAAGTCTCACTTCCCTTTCCATGCGTTCGTCGTGCGAAAAAGAAAGAAAGAAGGAAAGGAAGAAGTAAAGAAAGAAAGAAAGAAGGAAAGAAGGAAATAAAGAGAGAAAGAAAGAAATAGAGAAAGAAAGAAAGAAAGAAGGAAAGGAAGAAGGAAAGAAAGAAGGAAAGAAAGAAGGAAAGAAATAAAGAGAGAAAGAAGGAAATATAGAGAGAAAGAAAGAAAGAAGGAAGGAAAGGAAGAAAGTAAGGAAGGAAGAAAGGAGGAAAGAAAGAAAGAAAGAGAGAAAGAGAGAAAGCAAGGAAGAAAGAAAGAAAGAAAGAAAGAAAGAAGACGGAAGGAAACAAAGAAAGAAAGAAAGGAAGAAAGAAAGGTAGAAAGAAAGAAAGAAAGATAGAAAGAAAGGAAGAAAGAAAGAAAGAAGGAAAGAAGGATAGAAAGAAGGGAAGAAAGAAAGAAAGGAAGAAAGAAAGAAGGAAAGAAAGAAAGAAGGAAAGAAAGGAAGGAAGAAAGAAGGAAAGAAAGGAAGAATGGAAGAAAGAAAGAAAGAAAGAAGGAAGGAAGAAAAGAAAGAAAGAAAGAAAGAAAGAAAGAAGGAAGGAAGGAAGGAAAGAAAGAAAGAAAGAAAGAAAGCGGAGGGGGGCGGGGGGAAGTGTAACGCTCACTCCCCGTTCCTCCCGTGAGTAAAGCGAAAAAAAATAAAAGAAAGAGCGGGAGAGGTGTATTGGAGGTCATGATAAAGTTTCGGTGTGCCTCAGCGCACGCCAACCTGTCTCCGTCTCAGAGGGCACGAAGCGCGCAGCTTTTGAAAAGCGCTGCAGCTGTGTACGCGTATTCTGTCGAGTCGGTGACGTCACAGTTGCGTCATCGGACTCTTTGGCGAGCAGCTGTGCGGTGGGTGGCGAGCTCCCCACCGCTTTTATCTCGGACCGCGCGCGGAAAGAGCTTCAGCCGGCAGCTGTTCGCAGCCCCGAACAGGACTCCCAAAAGGAGGATGTTATTTGTTTCTTTTCCTCGGGCCGCAAACGCACTGCACTTTGAGGCTGCTGCCGTGAGCGCTTCGAATGGATGCGACACCCCCTTTGAACCGCATGCGTCGCGGCGGTTAGTTGCGTGCAGCGTTGATGCGCTCGGAGCCTCACCCGCTCGATTGATAGAAGTAGTTGGTTCGATCAGCGACGTTCACTTCGACGTCGTTTCTTACAAAGAGATGTCTGCAGCCTGGAAAACCCTAGGAATGATTGTAAAGATGACACTTGTTTTGTTTGTTGTTCTTTATTTGAATAGTATTAAGATAATTACTCCAAAAAAGTGGCAGGAGAGGCAACACACTTCACTTAGGCCTGAACTCACAACCTCCATATCTCGCTTGTGGCGCGCGTTCTGGGAAACCTGCTGAACTTAACTGATCTTCGCTCTTCTACATTTTATGGCCATAACAATAAAACACTGAAGCTCACGTTCGTTTCCCTTCCTTTAAAAAGCGGTTTTCTTATCCAGCGAGTGTTTTTTTAATGCGATGTTAATTGCCTCAGGGCAATTTGTATCCATTATATTCGCAATAATCCTGAGTCCCTACACTGGAAAGCACTCCAGGACAATTTAGGGAATAAATGGTACTGAAGTGTCCGGATTCTTTCAGGGTTGCTAAAATATTTCACGATGCGTACATATAAACCTGCAGATTCAACTGCGCATGTCAGTCTATGGTTGTAAATTAAGTTTAGCAGCTTGATTTCACTTTGATATTCGCTAGTCTTTCATGGGACAGAATAGGTTCGTCACTCAGCCAGAGGCTGGGGTAGAAAGGAATGTATCTAAGAAAACTCTTGAAGGTACTTTTTTTGGACCTTCATAAAAATGGCAGGTTACTAAAATGGGAAATACGAAAAAATAATTAGTTGGCTATCGCAGGGATGACACCCCTGCGATAGCCCCCTTTTGTCCTTGGGATGCACTTGTATACACCATTAAAACCGGACGGTTCTCGGTGGTGCACTGATTTAAACTCACTGCCTTCGGACGCAAGGTGGATGCTTACTCGGGTCGCCACGGCACCACTGAGAAGGCTTAATTTAACTGCGTAATCGGGAAAGGGACATCGCGCTCGGCTGCACCTTTTAGGTCGTCGTGCATACGCCACCACTACTGTGACATTCTGTCTCTCACGTGATGGAGACCGTAAAGAAAACAATGAACAGTGCCACAGCCGGCAAAATACTATCCGTGACGTCGCTGCCAACTGCAGATGCGGAGTGCTGCGCATTTTGAGCACAGACGTCATAGAACCTTATGTGCATCGTGCACCCTTGCATGGCGCACACATGCGCACACGCATACGTACGCCGTGGAATGCATGCTTGGCGTGTTAGAATGCAGGCCGTGGATGCACACGTGTATTGTGAACACATGCATCATCAATGATCGTAGACGCGTGCCGTGAATGCACTGATATGCCACGGAGTGCATCCATGGCCTAGATGGATGCACACCTACATTATGAACATACACGTCATGGATTGATGAATACACGTGCCATGAATACACATCTATGCATGCAATGGATGCGTACCGTGGATGTGTAGGTGCATTGTGCACACATGCATCGGGAATGGATGGAGACACGCGTCATAGATGCCCTCATGCAATTGTGCCCATATGCTTCACGAGTGCATCAATGGCATGCATGAATACATGCCATGAATCGAGTATGTGGCGTTGTCAACTTTATCGCTGAGTTATCCAGGTATTTTCTTCTGCCCACTATGTGGCGTTGTCGTCTTTATCACTGAGTTATCCAGGTACTTTCTTCTGCCCACTATGTGGCGTTGTCGTCTTTATCACTGAGTTATCCAGGTATTTTCTTCTGCCCACTATGTGGCGGTGTCGTCTTTATAACTGAGTTATCCAGGTACTTCCTTTTGCCCACTATGTGGCGTTGTCGTCTTTATCGCTGAGTTATCCAGGTGCTTTCTTCTGCCCACTATGTGACGTTGTCGTCTTTATGGCTGAGTTATCCAGGTACTTTCTTCGGCCCACTATGTGGCGTTGTCGTCTATATCACTGAGTTATCCAGGTACTTTCTTCTGCCCACTATGTGGCGTTGTCGTATTTGTCACTGAGTTATCCAGGTACTTTCTTCTGCATGCGTTTTGAACGGCAGCCTTGGATGCTCCCAGCGCGCAGCTGGTTGCGATGGCCTCGGGGTTGTAGTGGAAAGAGGAGAGAAGTCTTTGAATGCGGCGGCTGGAGTTTGTCTTTTGGCGAAGCCAGTTTTTCATAGTGATCAGCCAGTTAGTCTATAAATCAGCGCCCCCTGGCGAATGATATCTGAAGTTAGCAATATTTTTTTTTCTTTTTGTACGCTCGGCACTTGTTTGTCCGAATTATTATTAGTGTTTATTAAAACAAAATAAAACGTAAGGAAAAGATGTTGCTAGTCGTGGCATCTGCTAATGAACCTTGAGGCACATGAGTTGTAGCTAGAGCCTGTTTTCTGTGAACAACATGTTTTGATTAAAACTATGCACACAAAGGTTAGTGAAGTTTCGGATTTTTCTCTTTCCATGACACACGTGTGTATTCCCGAGTGTTGACACTAAAAATGAGTGATTTGCTTGTTTATGAAGGAGTTGTTTTCAATGCAGCTAGGAAAGAAGTGGGGAACAATGAACAAGTCGCAGGGAATCCGTCTGCTACGTGTGATCTAGTGGATTCAAATATGATACCGACGGAACCTGGATGCTAACCAAAAGGCTTGAAGTTGAATAGCCGACAACGCAGCGAGTTCCGAGAAGGAGAATGATCGGGGACCCATAGGAGAGGAAGAGAGCAGCGTCAGTTAGGGAATGGACAGGGAGTAATGGTATCCCAGGAGAAATCAAGAAGAGAAAATTGACATGAGCTGAGTGCGTAATATGGAGAACAGGTAAGGGGGACAGATGAGCAGTAGTCTGTTAGGGTAACACACTCGATTTCAAGATAGCGTGACCGAACATTGTGAAGAAAAGGTCAATGCGGAGAGGTTTTTTTATTCTTGTACCATAAACATGCAATAAACAAACCTTGAAACCAATGCGAAAGACCTTTGCCCTGCAGTGGACGTATTTGGGCTGACGATGACTACCGCCGGGGCCTATTTTTCTTCTGTTGGCTAAAACAGTATCTCTCCTCTCACCACCAGGCACCTGGATTTTTCACTGGACAAGCGCACGGGCAAGATTTCATTCGGCCACTTGTCAAACCGGTAAGGTGTTCAATCTGTTCTCAGAGTCTTAAATTTTTGTTTATTGGTTGAAATTAGTTTTTCAAATGAACGCGAAGTACAGTTCTCGAAGAACCGAGCTCTTATCACTGTCAATACTTCATTCCGACTTGGAGCCGAAAGTCTCGATTTTCTTTTTGTTTTCAGGGACGCTGAGAAAAACTGTGTGCAATTTTCCATCTTAGGGTGCATTCTAATCAGCGATCCAGAGCAGTTTTCAGAACCTGCGAAGCAACACATCCGTCGTTGTCCAATAAGACCTCTGGATCTGAACCCAAGTCACTCATTGACACACAATCTGCGGTTTCGCGCAGCAAGGAAGCTTGCTCCGGATCGCCGAATGGAATACGCCATTAGTATTAGCTTTTTAAGCATTAAATGCTCCTGGCTTGCATTCTCGGCTAAGTAAGGCGAACGTCGTCCGAACCTTAAGAGGAATATGAGGGCGAACATATCCGATAGATTCGGTAACTTTCCGTTCTAATTGCATCCAGCAGAAAGAAATATCAGCCCCGAGTGGGATTCGAACCGACGCCGGTGCAAAACAGTAAATTTTCGCTTCCTGTTGCTGAGACTACTAGGCCATCGCCGTAGCCTGTTCCTACGTTTTTTAATGGTGGTCTTTCGCGCTATGTTTTGTGTATCGTCGTCGTGGTCATTTTAACGCGGCAGCGTAAAGGATTCTGTTCGACCGAAATCCCGGCGTCGGCGTGTCGAGAGATGCAGTTGGCTGACGCGCCTCCTAAGTCACGTGACCTTGTGACGTAATCACAACCTTCCCACCGTGGAGGGCGGTAGTTAAACTAATGATTGGTCGCTGGAAGTTGCTCGGGGAGCGCAGTCTGGGTCTCATATGCCCCGCCGGTGGCTTTGTTTTAAACAGCCACCTTCCGGGGTAGTTGCGCATTGCCTAACTGCTTCACCACTGAGCCAGTATTCATCATCATCATCATTTATTTACCCTTAAGGGCTCTTGGCTTAGGGCATTACATAAGGGGGGGGGGGGAGTGGTCGTTTCATAAAACAGTGGTCGGTAGCATCAACAAGAAATACAAAGTACGGGGTTCATGGTCAGCATTAACATTATCAACATTATCAAAAGTATTAACATAAGAAAGGCACAGCAGCTCAAGAACAACTTGGAGAGAGATCTATGGATGTGTACAAGAAAATGCACAGTTCCTTATGTATGATGCATGTAGGCAGAACCTAGGTGACCGAGAAAATGTACTTACATTTTTAATGCTTTCTCATTGTACTCTTAAGGGCAGGTTAGGCGTTTTGCGATGGTGAAGGAAATAACAGTCGCCGCGTCCGCTACATGATACGCAAAGAGGACCCCGGGCCGCTGGAGAGACCCATTAACGCGAAGATGGAGAGCGTACTGAAATAATGAAGAGGGAAGCGAGTGCCGTAGGGAAATGTTCAGGCCTAATTGGACCACGTGGGGACCTTTACCGTGCACTGCCACCGCACAGCGCACATGTGTCTTTCGCATCGCGGCTCTATCGCGATGTGGCAGAAATTGATCCCGTGGGATCCTAGGACTCAACACCGGCGGTCCTTAACCGCTGTGCCACCAGGGCTGAGTGCCGTTGAAGAGCAAGCGAGCGTTGCGACGGCTCACACAGCAGGAGAGGCTTTATGAATGCACCGAGACAGGTTGAACGCACTGTCTAATGCGAAAATAGAAGAGGCTGAACGCAGCGGCATTGAAAGTGACGGCTGCGAAACGAGTGACAAGCGCTGGCGCCGTGCCGATGAGGAGGAGATGGCGCCAGCGCGCGCTACACCTCATTGTGAAGTTCCGAGTACCCGGGTTCGAACTAACAGTGGCGGCTACGTTTCTATGGAGGCGACACGCAAAAAAGAAGCCTTGTTCTTTGCGATGTCATTGCACGTTAAAGATCCCCAGGTGGTCAAAATTATTCCGGAGACCTCCACTACGGCACCTCTTTCTCCTTTCACTCCCACTTTCCCCTTCACCCACGTCGCGGTTGAGGTGTCCACCGAGAAATGAGACACTTACTGTGTCATTTCCTTTCTTCAAAAATCACTTATTTTTAGTGGTTGTTTTTAGTTTTAGTGGCGGTCGATATAGCGGCGGGTGCGTTGTCCGCCCGAGGCGAAGGCCGCAGCGTTTTGTGAAGCATGTTCTAACGCCACCTCCTCTTCTTCGGCAGGTAGCCGGCGCTAGTGGCGCGGCTCGCCCATGCCCAATAGCGCGCTGTCGATTGCGGTCGCTCGCTAAGGACGTGTTTACTGCTGGTAAATGAAGAGCTGAAAACCGGATATTTTTCTCCGGCACTCGATTTGAACTTGTGATGCTGATGACAACGTCGGGAATATTTTAGACTCGGTGATCACTGGCCGGAAGTGGATGGCAGTGTGGGCTAGCCTCAGAGACTCCCGCATCGATAGTACATAAATAGTATAGTTATGATAGTTTACTTGTGAAAACGTTGTGTGACGGCAATGCCTGATTTTATTTTTTTTTGTCTGTCTTATAGGTGACAAAAGCTGCGTTTTGAGAGCATTTAGCTTATTTGTCAATATAAAGTGTCTATTTAAAAACAGTTTGAAGCGGTCCTTTTGCACAGGCTTCCGTTATCACTGCGTCAACAGCGAATGCTGCTGTTCCGTGCCCCACTGTGCATTAAAACCGGAAGCATTTTTCATTGGTCTCAGTTCCTGCGAGAAACACATCAGGCGTCCGCAGTTGTCCTATGCAGCTGTAAATATTCCTCGAGCTCCTGCGTACTCGCGCCTCCGACGAATTTGCGTCATGGATACGTAAAACATTGCCATGTTTGCTAAGCAGATGGCACGTGGAAGATTTATACCGCTTTGCACTGTGCCCCTGCAGTGTAATACTGCAGGAGAAGGTTGGCAGTGCTCCGGTGTGTTTGTTAGGTGATTTCTGGCGGCAGAATTTGGTTCTGTGCTCCAACTGAGTCACACTGTGGATATACAGGGTGTCTCACGTAACGTGCGTCATGCATTCGGTAATAAATGGCGCGCGTGTCGGCGCCATATTTTAATTGCGCTTATACTGAAAATGTACAGGGTGTTCTGCGTAGCATGAGCCAGGGACTCGGCAGTCTTTGTCAAAAGTAACCAGGCTGCATGGTTTGCTTCTAGTTCGTACAGTGGAGCCCTTGTGACTTTCTTAAAGGTCAAAAGTTGTGGGAGGTAAGAAGACCCCCAGTCCTTACCTTTAACGACCATTTCAGCTTCAGGGAAGCTGTAAGTGCTCCACTGTAAGAGCTAGAAGCAAACCATGCAGCCTGGTTACTTTTGACAAAGACTTTATGAGCGTGGCAGCAATGTGAAAGGTATCACCTTTGATGTTTGGCGCTCCAGTACATGTGGAAGCCTGTTTGTTTTCGTAACAAGCCAATTATTTGAGGTACGGCATGTGGTACACTTGCCGTCATAGTTCGTGGAACGTTACTCCGGCATATAAATTTAGGTTATTCCCGACCAGTGTGAACTACTTGTTTGAATTATGTACTGTGCAATTCGTAGAATTCATCCTCGAAATTAGGATGCATCTATTATCCCAAGCGCCTGGTAAAGAATTGTTTTTAGCTAATATGACGTTCCGTAAAATTCTCTGCGGTGGAGAGTGTTAGTATTTGTAAGCAGGAAGCTGAATGGCTTCGAATGAATTGTCCATTTAGTTCTGTTTTAAAGGTTGGCTTATTACAAGCACTTTTGCTCCTGCATGTCAACTCTTCTAGCCAGAAAGATATTTTACACTATCCGACCGAACTCGCTGATTTGTGCGCGCTCATACTTTGCCTGCCTGGTTTTGTATTGTTTTCGTTTTTGGTTGTTGCTCTTATTACTTTGTAGGCAGCCGGCTTCGAACCTAATTGAAAGATTATGAACTGAACTCCTTGGTGCTTCATTTCTTTACTGCACTCGAATGGCTGGGCTCTTCGCAGTTAACAAAATATTTTTAGACATTCTATAGGCTGTCCATAGACATAAATATAAATAAATATAGACATAGATACAAATATCGACTCCCTAGAGACAAATCTCAGAGAGCGGTTTATAGACAATACAAATGTTATGGACAGTCTGTAGACAATCTATAGATTTATGGCCATACATTCAGAGTGACTTTTCTATAGGCAGTTTGTTGACTATGAAAAGACGAAAAGAAATATTTATAGGATATGGCAATAGAGTCTATAAGAAGTCTGCATGACTTCTTATAGACTCTATAAGAAGACTATAGACTCTCTATAGACCATTTTTACAAGGTAGATTTTAACTTGTCCGGTGCCGAAAACTTCTCTATCGTCGAGAAATTCGCACTTGGGTCAACAGATTCGTACAACCGACCAGAGTGGTCTACCTTGTCATGCCAAGCGCGATGTCGCAAAGCCGCATGTCATGGCTTTAAATACAAGTGATTGTACCTTGCAGTCTTTTTCTTTTTATTCTCCTTTTCCCGTATCAGAACTACTCGCATTTTCTTCTATGAACGCTTTTCTGTATTACGTGTTGTAGCTACGCCGAGCTGAGTACTATGCCACCAGTTCTTCTACGTTTATATTCAATCCCTGCTACTGACTGTCAGGCACCGAGCTCTCCTTATATGTTTATGCGAAAAACTTTTGAAAATATGAAACGTTATGCAAACTGTGCCACTCGCAAGCTGTTCATAGGTCTTCCCAACATTATACCTAAATCTTACACTTGATTCTCAGAAAGGCGTTTCAAAAGGTGTCGCGATAAGTCCGCGGTATGAATCTAACTGATAGTAATGGATCCTACAACTTTTCTGCTTCTCTTTTTTCCATAGGAAGCCAGAGGTGACTTTCTTATGATTATATTTTGCGTGCCTGGTTGCATTTAACACTAGGCGCAAATACGAAACTGAATTTGAAATGCGGAAATAATCATAGGGCTCGGTATATAAGGCGTAATACGAATCGCGGTATATTCGACACCTCCTTGTAGCTTCCGTACAGGAGAGATTTGCTTAGATTGGTCCAGTATCTTAAAATCGTCTTTAGCGTCAATTTCACAAATGCGGAGCGCCGTTAGAATTACAAGCGCCGCTGCCAGCGCCACCTAGGCTCAGAACTCGCATTTATCTGACGACCAACGACACCAGTAACCTAATTTTGGATTTTCCCAAGACGTCTTCCGTTTTCCAGCTTCCAGCATCTGCTGTCGCGTATACTGTACTTCCCTTTTATTTACTTCGCCACTCTTCTCGAAACACGTACGGCTCAGCGCGTGGAGATTGCGATGACAAACGGATCTCTCTCGCGTATTCTCGTTTTGTTCGTTGCCCTCTGGGGCCGCCATATATTGCGGGCGGCGTTGTTCAACATTTCTTGTTTTTTTTTTGTTTTTTTTGGCGACCCCTTCTATCTTGACACGAGGGGCGTTCTTGAAGAGGCTTAAAGGAGAGGTATTTTTGTCGCTTCGTTACTTCATTTTATTTTATTTATTTTACTGTCATTTTTGTGCCTTCCGCTCTCCGGAGCGAGGGGGTTGAGGTGCTGGAAGCAGACGACGCATTCGGGGGCCGCTCGGAGCAGACGACACGAAAACCGTTTCTGCTGAAAGCGTCGTCGGGTGAGAGGCGAATGGAGTCCTTAAACATTCAAGATGCTGTTCGCGTGGGTGGGAGTTAAGTTTTTCTTTCACCTTCTTCCGGGCGGGAAAGAGAGAAGGAGGAGTTCGGAGAAAAGCGCATTTTTATCAAGGCGATCAGGGCTGTCAGATGTGCGGAGAAAAGGCTCGCTTTCTAGTGTCTTCTGGACGCGGGGAGAGAACTCTACTTTTGGACGGTGTCTGCATCTTCCTCTCGCGGACTTTTCCTGGGTCTTTTTCAGAGCTCTTTTTTTTTCACTACTTCACGAGGTCAAACCCAACCAAGAATCTTGTGTGAAGCCTCGGAGTAACTCGGGTAAGCTCGTGTTAGTTCGGAGGCGCTTCGCGCAAGCTACACTCAATGGGAGGAAGCTCGTGTAAGCTCTGAGGAGCGTCGCGTCAGCTGTAGCCAATGGGAGGAGGGCTTCGCGCCAGCTGTAGCCAATAGGAGGAGGGCGTCGCGCCAGCTGTAGCCAATAGGAGGAGGGCTTCGCGCCAGCTGTAGCAAATAGGAGGAGGGCGTCGCGCCAGCTGTAGCCAATAGGAGGAGGGCGTCGCGCCAGCTGCCGCAGAGTGGAGAGAGGATGTGAAGATGAAGGGCGAGAAGCGCGGTTGCGTGCACTGGCAGATGCTAGAAAGAAGAGGTGAAGAATGAACACATGCTTTCTCACGACTACTCGGTTTAGCCACGTTAAAACCCTACCACTTCTTTTTATTTCCCCCCCGACCTCGTTTATCCTTGGTTACGTTACCGGTGCCAGCGTTTCGCAGATCGTGGTGCTCTTTGCAGCCTTTCTTGGCAAACAGTGTAAGGTTAAGGTTAGCGCCACTGTGTCCAGTCGGCGCTTGGGTCGACTCCTGAGTGAAGGTTTCCTCTACTTCCAAACTCAGTCCTTCTTAAGTATGCATGACGTTTCATCTGGCTTTGTTACATGCCCCATAGCTCTACAGGGAGTTTTTGTCCCTAACGCATTCAGAGACACGCTACCTTCTATGCCAACCGGTATTCAGATGAGCTGCAGATGCTGTAAATGGCGGTCGTGATCTCTTGCTCAATGCTCTGTGTGACGGCTACATCTTCGCCTGTGCTTGGCCCCGTCTAAATTTAGAGTTTTACCGGCGACACCGTGGGTCCTCTTTTGGCACGGAGTGCGCCGTGGAAGTGATCCCCGATGTTGATGCACTAAAGTCTCCGGTACGCCGACGTCTCTGAGCATGCAAAGTCGGGGGCTGAGGCCGCTGCTGCACATATTAGTTGCTCCACAGATTTCCTGTCCACAGTGATTCACGCCTTATGGCTATCTAACGGCCAGTCTTCAACACTGCGAGCGTCAACACGCTGTCAGAACTCTCTCATCAGAAGTCAAGGAGAACTTCCTTTGAAAAATTTCTTTAGACAGTCTATAGACCGTCGGCAAAATCTTCAGGTGCGTCCCCCAAGGTGGAGTAGATTTCTAATCAGGCAGTAATTACTGATTGGCATCCACCCAAGCGCAGCCGTACGGCTACAAAGGAAAGCTATACAGGTTTCACAGAAACTTCGTAATTCAAGAAAAATTCGTCCTTGTCTGGGGTTCAGTCCCGGACCACCGCTTCACTGGAGTCCCGGGTTTGAACCCCAGAAAAAGACGAATTTTTCTTTGTAGCGGTATAGCTGCGCTTTGATGTGTGCCAATGAGTACTTACTGCCTTATTAGTCTATAGACTGCTCATAGACTTTTGTCTATAACGTCTATACGGTTTCTATACATAAATCTTATAGATTAGCCTATAGACTATACAACTTCTACAGGCAGTCTATACACAATCTATAGATTTATGGCCATACACTTTCAGTATACTTTTTCTATAGACAGATTATAGACTATCAATGGACAAAAGGAAATATCTAGAAGAAAGCAATACAGTCTACAAGGAGTCTATCGATAGTCTACAGGCCATGTTTATAAGTGCTGCCAGTTCCAGACTGTTCATTAACATGTTGGGTGGGGGAGGGGGCATAAATATACAGGCCGGTGGACTACCGCATGACTAACCGACCTACCGACTAATTATCCAACCGACCGGCGAACCGACCGACAGATTCACCGACCTGCCGATTCATCAACCGTCCAAATTCCGGCTGACTGATTGACTGACTGACCGACGAACAAACGAATCTGCGGATTGAGAGAGAGAGAAATGAAGCAAATGAAATGTAGATATGCTAAATAGGTGCAATGCCCGATAGGCTTCTTTACTTTAGGGGAAGGTGCCGCAAAGAACGAAGAAGCTCTCCGACTTTTTTCGCGTCCCCTGGGTTGGAAAAGTACCAAAGTTTGCTATTGTAAAGAAGTCGTCGTAATCATATTCTCCCGCGTTAGTTTGGTGTGTTTACTGAATGCTTGATGGGAACACCACAGAAGGACGGAACGCAAACAGGGCAGGGTAAGGCGCTTTCTCGCAGCTAAACTGACCGGAAGACGCCCAATACATACCGAAGTGAACACCCACGCCTAGTACAAACCCGACATTGCAGAAGGAAAAGAATAAAATCGCATATGTTTTTATACGTGTTTATGCTTCGGACTTGTTTGAAATTCCTGCTTTTGTTTTCAGTAGGGGTGTGGGAATATTTTTTTTTTAGAATGCGAATGGAATGCAACTTTAACATTTAAATACTCAATCGAATGTCGCCTAATGAAACGCAAGTGGACTCACACAGAACAGCTTTTTTTTTAGTTTTGACTGAGCCACACTAGTTCTTCTAATAACCTTTCTGGCTGCTGCGACAGTTTGTCCTTTTACTGTCATTTTTGTATTTTGTGCAACGCTGGGGTCACTGGGAAACATCAACATATTTTAGCAAAACGGTAACAACTCTCGTTTACACTTTCATATCGTGATCATTCCGCCCTCGATCCAGCTGATGGAATTTCTTGAACTTTAGTACGGTATTTAAAGCAGCGCGCAGAGCATTCCTAGGTTTTTTTTCCCCTAGGATGTCGACATCTCTCTGGTGTTCTGTTTAAGCCTGTTTTTGTATAGGTAGTGATCCTTGGCTTGAGCAAGTTTTCAAACCACCTTGTTTACATCTATGCAAAAATTCTCTCTCTGCTCATTAGCCTTATCGTATTATCTTTAATGAGGCTGGCTATTCCCGAAAAGCGGCTCTCTTTACCCCGTAATTGTTTAGCGATCTCTCATAGATGGCGCTTCCTTACGGGGAGACCCGTAGAGGTATTTAGAACGTGACTCAATATTGAAGCAACTAGTAGCTGCCATCCATGTGCCAGAAACTTCTTTGTTTCAGTAGTTCGCGTAAGTTTGCAAATGAAAAGACGGCGAAGGTGTGGCAGCCACAGCCGTGGATCACCACACGCGCCACTTAAGTCGTCTGCTCGACTTCTGCAAACGAAACGCCCGCTTTTACTTTTTATTCCCCAACTGTCACCTGCTGTCAGCAGGTATGGATCCTAACCTTCGCCGCCTGCACCGCTTGACATGTGCTCTTTCCACAGTATGAACTGACTTTTGTCTCCTTCCGTTCGTTCAACTATACCGGAGTCCACCTGATGTCCCAAATTCTTTTGCAGTCAAATGATATGTCACCTAGGTCACATATCATTTTATGTTCTTTCCATCGCCCTGCTACACTCTCCCGAGCAAGGATGAAAGAGCAATGCGTTTTCTGAGTGGCTTTCTTACTACTTAATATATATATATATATATATATATATATATATATATATATATATATATATATATATATATATATATATATATATATATCATCAGTCTGTCAGTGTGACCACGCCGACTGCAGGGCAAAGGCCTCTCCCATATCTCTCCAATTAACCGTGTCCTATGCCAGCTGCGGTCACCCTATAACCGAGAACTTTCTCATTCTCCCGCCTAACTTTCTGGCGCCCCCTGTTACGCTTGTCTTCTCTTGGGATCTACAGGGTCTGTTCTGAAAGTAGTAGGACTCATTTTTTTAAATGAAATTTATTCATGAGAATAGTACAAACGATTAGAATTTTTCAAAGTAGCACCCTTCCGCACCTACACGATGCTGCCAATGAGTTTTCCAGTTTTCGTACGCCTCCAGGAACTTCTGGACCGGAATGCTGTTTAGCTCCCTCGTCAAGGCCTGTTGAACCGCCTCTACCGATCCGGGATGTTTCCCCTTGAGCGTCGATTTTATTCTCGGGAATAGAAAAAAGTCTGGCGGGGTCAAGTCGGGGCTCTAGGGGGGCTGTGGCAGCGTCGCCGGCTTGTGCTGGGCAAAAAATCGGGGTCCTCTTTCACATGATGAAGAAGATCCTGGCAGATCGCTTTCCGGTTGGCCTTTTGCTCCTCTGACAACACTCCCGGCACCAACTTCGCGAACACTTTCCTCATGGCTAAGTTTTCTGTCACGATCTCAAAAACTTGGATTTGAGCGATGCTCAAGTCAAGTTTCAAGTTTCAAGTTTATTTAAAACGCACATAGTAATACAAATACAATAAAATCAGTACAGAAGGAGGTCCCCAAGTCATCAGCAATCATTCTGATACTCATCCTACAATCACTGTTCAGTAAATGTTTCACTTGCTACACATTTTCGTTGGTCTTGCTGGTCGAAGGGCGTCCGGAGCGGTCGTCGTCTTCCACTCTTTCCTTACCTTCTCGGAACAGCTTGGGCCACTCGAAAAACACCTGGTCTACCCAGGCAGCGTCACCGTAGGCATCCTTAATCATGTCGCCAGTCTCTTTGCCCGTTTTACCAAGATTTACACAAAATTTTATCGCGTATCGCTGATCCAGTCAACGCTCCAAGATTCTGCGTGACGAGACGTTTCGCCAGGGGTTCACAGTGCAAGCAACCTGGGGCGCGATTACGAGTCGCTCGAAATCGTCTCAATCGGAAAGTGTCTCAAAAAGTGTCTCATTTGCCCCGTTCCTATTGGTCGGTCGTGACCAGCGGCCATATTGTTTTTTTGCGTCACCGGCCGACGTCATAAAACGGGCAGAAGTGTTGACGTTGCTTACCTAATTATGCGAGCCGATTGAGACGATTTTTCAGGATTGGAACGAGTGGTCTCAAACCGCTTGAGACAGAAAATGGCGGTTGTTTACATGGCCGGTGGCCGCGCGAGAAACGGTGTAAGAGGGTGCATGAAGACGGTTTTGACGTGCCGGACGAGTTGTTTCGACGTTTTGACATAGGAAGGAGCATAACGGCTGTGCGACGAACTCGCCGTTGAACTTGGAGGTGTGCGGGTGAGTGCGCGGTCAGTGGAGCGGCAAGTGCCTGTGCGCGCCTTCGCCGCCGGTGGGTTTCAAGACACCGTCGGAAATGAAGTAAACGTCGGCGTAGCCCAACCGACTGTGAGCAAGTGTTTGCGGTGAGTTGCGGAGACCACTGTCAAAGTTAAGTCGCAGAAGGTGCGCGCTTTCCGGCGAGACCCCCAAGACAAGGCGGCGGCGAAGGAGGACTTCCTTCGCATAAACTTTCGCCACCGCAGTATCCCCGGCGGCATCATCCGAGCATCATCCGAACGGAACGGCACCACCAACACGAATATCAAGTGCTTAACCCGAAGCGGGCGGCGTGAGTTGGTTACGAGGCGGAAGAGTGATTGTTGCCGCAGTGACCGGGCGTGCCGGCTCTTAATTCCCGCAGTGAGATTGCAAGCTCCCAGCAGCTGCACCAGTCTGCTTCCGTATGTCGGCAGTTGCTGTAGTGTGATTATTCATGGTCGCCTTGTATTTTCTGAACAAAAATGAATAGAATCACGCATCGCCTTTGGAGCACATTTGCCATCGATAGCAGGCTAGGTGAGTTCACACTGGCGAGTCGCGGAGGTCGCGCGACAGGCTTAAATCGATTTGTTACGCTCCCTCCCCGCTTTACATGTGCTTCGCGAACCGTAACTAATTGACCGAAATCGGTGGCCTAGAATACTAGCGCGACGTTTGCAACTCGCCAGTGTGAACTTGCCTTAAAGCTGCCTTCGCCGGTTTTCGAGCCAAGCGCTCCTTGCAAATTGATCTCGGCAGACCCGTAGCAATCACTGCCTTTGAATAGATTTTTCCGCGCACTTAAGACGTCCGCACAGTACCTTGATTCTATGTAGTGCTTAAAAAAAAAAGGACAGCCATCAATCAGCTGATTTTTTTTCTGGCTGCCATGTTTACGATGGCTGAGTATGTGCGTGGAGAGATAAGGCTGAATCCATGGCTGAATCCTTTGAATCAGGCGGCAGCTCACGCCACCTAGCCGACGCTTTTCCAGCGTCAGCGCACCCTCGCGGCAGCAAAAGTGACTGAAGAGCAAACTTAATTCCAAAATTGAGAACACTTCTTCTTTTGCTTCATGTCGTTGAGTTTGAAACATAGTTTGTTAGCGAAATAAAACATTCTTCAAATTATTAACGGCGTGTTTACAGCAAAACTTTAGCGTACGGTCCCTTATTGCGCAACTAAATGCTTCCTGGGTGGAACCCTACTATTAGACACCACAACCTCGCTGCTAATTGGTTGATTCCGCGGTCAACGACTCGCGGTGTCGTCATTTTGACGTCAGAGTCTCAAAATTGAGACAAAAACTCGTAATCGCGCCCCTGCTCTCTTCAACGGCCGAGAGCCGACTGCCGATTTTCCCCAGCATTGCCAATATCCCCCTTCAACGATCCTGCTTGTGGAGACCGCCTCTCGTCCGCCCGTTCGCCCAGGAAAAAACCAGTCCTACTACTTTCAGAACAGACCCTGTATTCCGTGACTCTTCATGACAGTCGGTTAGCTTGCCTTCGCATTACTATATACATATTGAAAAGAAGGCAGTATGAACCGTAGCTATACACTTGTAAATTAGACTGACGTACGCTTAAAAACATTTATTTATTTATTTATTTATTTATTTATTTATTTATTTATTTATTTATTATACCTTCAGGGTACAAATGTACATTATAGAGGGGAGGGGCGGATGCAGAGGCATACACATTGCACACAAAAAAGTTATTAGTAAAAAATATACACAATCTCTGTAAAACCAGTACAAAAACGAAAGTAAGCATACAAAAAGAATGAAAAAGAACAAAGGTACAAAGAGTAAATTACGAAATCGGTAACGGTGTTAATAAATACAGAAAAATATGACAAGGAAAACAAATAATAAACAAGGAATGCAGTTCCTAATAAACAGTCGTAATGGGAATATGAACACCATCTATGAACGCCATGATGATAATATGAGCACTAGCTATGAAAAGAAACTGTGTAATGCTGATTTAAAGTTCTCAATTTCAGATATACTTGTTAGTGATGCTGGTAGGTTATTCCAGTCATTGCTTGTCCGAGGAATAAACGAGTATGAATATGCAAGCGTATTTGAGTGTGGAATATGTACCTTTTTGCTGTGGTCACGGCGAGTTGAAATGTATGACAGTGGTTGAACCCAAAGATAGCGCAAGGTTGTGTTATGATGCTATATTTTATGAAAGAGAGACAGGCGAGATAGCTTTCTTCGTGTCGATAAAAGTGGTAGTTGTAAGTAGGTTTTCATATTAGTAACACTAGCGGTCCTTTGGTAGTTGTTTAAGATAAACCGGGCTGTGCGATTTTGTATTGCCTCAAGAGAATGTATGAGTGTTACGTGACTGGGATCCCGGACAGATGACGCGTATTCAAGTTGTGGGCGAATGTAAGTTGTGTACAATAATAATTTTAATGATGATGGTGCAAGGCGGAAATTACGGCGTATATATCCAAGGGTGCTACTGGCTTTAGAAGTGATATAATTGACATGCGATTTCCAAGATAGATTATTGGTAATGAGAACTCCCAGGTACCGGTATGATGTCACCGATTCTAATGAGACGTTATTAAGCATATAAGTGGGACTTATGTGGTTAGTGCGAGATACCCTCATTGATTTGCATTTGTTAATATTTAATTCCATGCACCATGTATTACACCATTCCACAATATTATTGAGGTCATTCTGAATTAATAAAGCATCTGAAGCATCAGTTGCAAGGATTTTCTGACCTTTCGATTGAGGACCATTATATACCAGGCGTTTCGGGGAAGACTTCAAGTAGTTTAAAAAATAGGTTTCTTGAGGTAAAAATACGGATTTTTTAGTATGGTATTGCCAGTGTTGGCGGACACCAGAAAACAAGTCAATCGTCTTAAGTAGTAAGCTGATTGACTATTTTTAATAAAAACTTCTTAACTATTAGAGTTAGGCGCCTAGTCGCAATTGGAGATTTGTAGCCAGCAGTTTGTAATATCATATCTGTTTTTATAATTTAGAAAACGCCATTATCCTTGGCACTATGGCTCGACAAAGTTTGGCTTTTTTTACTAGTTGCGTGCACTGTAAAGGTTGCTTTGCCTGCATGCTTTTCGTAAGCGCATTCATTTTGGTACCATGTGGCCATATTTTGCCGATCCGCAGCGCTGAAGATAATCACGTTTTCGAAGTCCTAAGACTGATATTGTTGTCACTAACGACCGGCTAGAAATCTCTAATTGCGACCAGTTCCCAGAAAAGGGTTGTAGCGCCGAAACAGACAACACACAGAAAGCTAGACGGGACAGGCGCCTGTCCCGTCTAGCTTTCTGTGTGCTGTCTGTTTCGGCGATACAACCCTTTTCTGGAAATATGCACCAACTAGCCCCCCAACAAGTATTACTCTGCGACCAGTTACCTAGCTGTGATAGTTAAAAAGTTAATTTTCAGAAATTAGTTAACCAGCTTACCAATTAAGACAATTAACTGGTTTTCCTGTGTCCGCGAACATTGGTAATATTATACCGCTAAAGCACATTTTTTCCCCAAAAACTCTATTTTTGAAAATTACTTATACTTCTCTGAAACGCCTCGTATAAATAGAGACAAGGGTTGGGACATGAGGGGCTCGTTATTGTGTTATGATTACATATCAAGGATGCCAACAGTCACCAAAAACTAAGTAAAGCATAGGGGAATGTTCCTCATTCCCTGTTTTTTTTTTTAGCTTCAGATGCTGACTAATGCAGAATTAATAGTGTGAATTATTTTCTGCCTTAAAGACAATTGATTGGAAAGTAGAAGAAACAATCGCATGCTGCCGGCATGATCCGTACCCACGGCCTCATAATTTCGCGCACGGGTCTCTACCTATTAAGCTACGGCGGCGGCTGCATAATTTCCTGTTGACCAACACCACAAATAAAAAACACAGAAACATTCCTCTTTGCTGTCCTTGGCTTCGGTAACCGTTTGCGTCGTTATGACGTATATAATATGAAGCACGACTAAAAACGACGTATAATTTAACGCTTCAGCCGAGCTGCGGACTTCGTTGGGTAATACCGAGAACACTTCATATGAGATCCTCAAATAAAATTATGGCACAGAAACCCCCTACCATATGTCGTGCTTCTATCCTGGGGGAAAAATGGGGGGGGGGTTCTGGTCTGATACCGAAATGAAAGGATACAGCAGGTGGCGTTCTAAGCAATAAAACAAGACCGCTACGTTCCGGAGTGACATGCAATGTGCGCACATTAGCGATGACTGTACTCAGCATAAAAAAAAAAGGTGCAAGAAGACCTAGAAGGTATGCAACATAAATCAACAGTTGTTGTGTAAAAACATGTCAGATAATGAACAAGCACATTAATACGGAGCAAAGCACAAAGTATAGAGAACACAAACTGGTGTGCAGGGATACTGGTTGACAAACACCAGTTGGTACCTTTTGTATCTTTCATGTGTTTAGTAATCATGTACAGAAGTATATACGGGAGAAATATCAATATATCACGCCAGTAACATATCAAAAATCACTTATATGTGCTATTTTCAAGATTTTACCCAGCATGTCAGTGTGGGCAGCTTTGAAGGGATTATTTAATTTTATTTATTGATTTAAAATACCCCTAAATGCGCCAGCCGAGGGTAATAAATTCTCTACTGAAAGTTTCCATATGACGAGTTCCACAAATCCTTACGTTTCCGTTCTAATTTAAATGGAGTCAGTATGGTGTGTATGGTTTGATTTGGTTTATGGGGTTCAACGTCCCAAAGTGACTCAGGCTATGGTGTATATGGAGAAGGTACAGAGTCTATGGAACAAGACCTACTGAACTACAGACCTGCACATTTGGCACTGCTCCAGCGCGCATGTTCTAGTTCATGCCTTTTGCCGCTAGGGAAAGACACCTACGGGAAGCGTGGCGCTACATTATACCTGTTGGACAAGATGGCCTCCTCCATCATTTTATTTCAAAGAAGGCAGTTTCGTCGTTTGTCCACGTAATCATTAACATCAATTTATCTATGCTAGGCACGGTGGTGCTGACGAAAAGAAAGCGGATAAAAAGAAAGACGTTTTTTTGTACTCATCCAGAGCGAAAAAACTCGTTATTGTGGATATTTTTATTGTTGATGTTAAGAAAGCAGAGCAAGACGAAACAAATGTATTAAATATCTTGCTCAAATTGGCAAACGATGATGATGGTGACAGCAGACGAACAGGTCAACCGAGCGCCCTCAACGGCCAATAAGCTAACGAAAGTTGGCGCACGCTGCTCCATAGGACCCCGCCAAATGTGCAGGTCTGTAGTTCAGTAGGTCTTGCTATGGAAGCACGTATGGAAACTTGCGGATTCCATATGACGTTGTGTACACTCTACGGAAATCATATGGAAATTATATGGAACGGTTATGGACATTGTACAGAGGAGATGTAGATTTCCGTATATTTTGCATATTTTATGGACTCCATATTCCCGTAATTCCAAACGAGCGGCTCATATGGAACGTTTCAGTAGGGTCGTGGGGGGCATTGACAAGCAAGAACACGAAACTTAATAGACAGACACCATGGTAAAGAAAGGAAAACAAATAATACTGAAACCAAGAAAGATCAACCTATAATATACCCATAACTGAACTAAAATACAATAACAGCACAGTTTGCACAAAAGAGTGCAGTAAGGAATTGGACAACTGCTATTACAAAACAATTTCGTAAAAGAAATCCGATAAAACATGCATATAATCTTGGTTCATCCCCGCTTAAGGAAGTCACTTCGGTGAAGTACTTGGGTGTGACAATCAATCATGGTCTGTCATGGAACGCCCACATTAACAACATCTGTTCATCTGCGTTCAGAAAACTATGTTTCCTGAGACATAAACTTCGGAATTCCCCTCCCAATGTAAAGCTTCTTAGTTATCTATCTTTGATCAGGCCAAAACTCGAATACGCGTGTGTAGTCTGGGGTCCGCATACGGCATCCAACATAAAGAAGATTGAAAAAATACAAAGGAAGGCAGTTAGGTTTGTGTTCTCTAAATTTTCCAAATCTGATTCACCCTCCGAAATCATGCAATTTCATGGTATTCCCCGCCTTGAGTGTCGTCGACAAGGTACTCGTTTAGATTTTCTTTCCCTCTTGCTCAACCGTAAGTTGGGACTTGACCCGTCATTATATCTTTTCCTTCAGCCCGCAAGAAGCACACGCCACTATCACACCAGCCTGTTAGCACCATATTTCGCACGCACAAATCTGTTCAAATTTTCTTTTTTTCCGCGCACAGTAGCGGACTGGAACTCTCTGCCCCACACGGACCAACACTGACATATTTGACATCAGCCATGCTTTGTAATTGTATGCATGTTTCTTTTTCTTTTCTTTTTTTTTTCGCCATATGACTTTTTGTTGCCATGTGATTTTTCTGATTTACTCAGTCTGTACAGTGCCCGTCCTGCTTGGACCTAACCATGGTCTGCAGTATGTACATAAATAAATAAATAAATAAAATATAGGAATACAATTGAACGAAACAGGTGGTTTAAGCAATAGCAAAATTCGGACATTCGTAATAACAGGCTCTGTACCTTGTTAAGGTTCGTTTCTATATCAATCTGCGATGGCAGAATATTCCGCTCGGCTGTAGCACAAGGTATGAATGATTTGGCAAAAGCAGTAGTAGTGTGCAGTGAGATGCGTTTAACTCTGAACATATGATCGCGGCGTTTCGTACGATTCTAAAATGATTGTAATGATTGTAGAAAGTGTTTCGGATGATTGTAAGACATCGTCATACATATAACGATGATGATAAAGCTCATGGAAGAGTGCCAACTGTGCTAGTTTGTGGCACTGTGATAAGTTATCTAATTCGGCGCGCGCCTTTAGTGCTGTGATTTATAGCGATAATAATCCTAAAAGATGGCTCTAACTGCACCGTTTTCAGTGTTTCCAACTAATCTATTACGTATGGTTAATCCACGTCCCTACGGTTTGAGGACGAGTTTTGTGTTCTTTGAAAAAAAAAATTGCACCTTGCTGGTCATAAAGTTGCTAGCAGCTAACGAATACTTTGAATGTTATAAACGTCATTTCTTCGATGTTTAGTATCCAGCTGGCAACGCTGGGCTTAATTCGGATGAAGTTGCTTCAGGTGATAAACGCTTGCCACTCCCATCGTTACCCAAACGTTTAAAAAATTGAACTGGGTGCCTCGAAGCCTTAGTTGCGCAGCCAATTCCAGTAACCGCCCCGCCGCGGTGGCTCAGTGGTTACGGTGCTCGGCTGCTGACCCGAAAGACGCGGGTTCGATCCCGGCTGCGGCGGCTGAATTTCGATGGAGGCGAAATTCTAGAGGCCCGTGTGCTGTGCGATGTCAGTGCACGTTAAAGAACCCCAGGTGGTCGAAATTTCCGGAGCCCTTCACTACGGCGTCTCTCATAGCCTCAGTCGCTTTGGGACGTTAAACCCCAACAAAACAAACAAAATTCTAGTAACCGTGCTGATTCGCCCGCATAACAGGGATTGTCTGTGAATCCCTTCCTGTGTCTCGAATTCTTTTACCTACCAAACTTCCGGAAAAGGCTTGCGTCGCAAATTTATTTTTGTCTTTCTTTTATCTGTCAGAATTGAGCGTCTGCTGATAGCAAGTTTTTTTACGGATCTCTTTATTTCGACCTCGAAAAGTCAGATTTGGATTTGCGACGAATGTCGGATAGAAGTTACTGCTGCTAAAACATTCCCTCTGCCCGAGTTCAATTTGAGGCTTACACTGTCAAGATCATTCAATTTTCGTGCCTCTGGCAAGACATTTTTCGAATGCTTCCGACCTCGCATCGTGTAGATGTTTTTCCTCTTTTCGTCTTTCCACTTTTTACATTCCTTTCGTATCATTGCTAATTTCGTTTTTCAGACGGGGTTTTCTTTTATTTCACCGTCTCCCATCTCTGGCATTTTCCATCAGCTCTGCGTTCCCTCCTTCCTCGCACAGACAGCTCAGGCCAATCGCGATTTCCGAACGAACGAGCGAAACAAATTGACTTCGGTCGAACCTAAAATAGACACCCGCCGAGGCGACAACGTCTAAACGCGGCCCCACACGTCCCACGCACTCCGATGCCTGTCCGAGGCGAAAACAACACTGCCGCCGGCCCTCTTAACACCACCTCTGCCCTCTACCGTCAGAGATCACGGCGACATGTCCGCGCGGGCGGTTGGGAGAAGCATGGTTGGGGAGTCTCTTTTTTCCCTTCTTTATTAACCTGTGTCGTTCTTATCTCACTCCCCATTCTGTTTCTGCGGAAGAGCGAGGGAAGCGAGTGTGGGAAGAAAGACAAAAAAAAAAAGGCGCGAAAGCCGCCGGGAGAGCAAAAGGCACCAAAGAAACCCAAAGATTCCGTAAGCCAAGTCGAGGAAATATAAAGCAGCGCGGCGCTCAGAAGCAAATAAAAAAAAGACCTCGCAGGCCCGAAACCCCCTCTCGGAGCTCTGGGTTCGGCGTAGTCTGCCAGGTGGTCACTGACGTCATCGAATCCGCGGCTCGCGACTGGCTGGAAGCTGGCTGCGGGGGCGCCGCCGGGGCGTCTCCGGACCTCCGGGTTCCGACGCGGCGCTCGCTTTGCTCGCTCGCTCATCGGTCGCTGTGGTGCGTGCGTGTTGGCAGCTGCCGGTTTGTGGCGTCGACGCCGCTGTGTTTTCGCGTTGTGTGTGAGCGAACCGCGACATTCACGGAAACAAGAAGAATAAAGGAAGGAAGCGGGAAGGCAAAAGAAAGAAACTGGAAAGAAGGGGAGAGAAAGAGAGGGACACGCGACAGTGTCTGCGCTCTGAAACTGTCGTCCACGCCGGCAGCACCGAAAGGAGCCCGAAACTCCCGATCAACTACCATCGCCGTCGACGGTCGACGCACGCTCGGTGAGCTGAAGCCTATGAGCTCCGTCTGTGTACACGTCAAACCATGAATCCAGCGCGCTTGAGGGAACTCGGGCTGGCCGGTTCTTAGAGGTGTTGTCGTGTGGGAAAAAAAAAACAAAAACAGCAATCTCACCGGCCGCTTTTATTTTAAGATCGCGTTGACCTCGAAAGCAAATTACAGCTGAAGAGGTTACGGTTGGTCGCCCGCCAACACAGCACCGAAGAGCTTAGCGAACTGTCTCGTTTTTCCCGAACTGCCTTTCCGACAAAACGTCGGCCTTTACACTTTGCTGCTTTCCGCCTTGACCTTTGTTGGCCGTCAGGCTATGCAGGAATCATCGAATGCCTCAATCCACCATCACAGCTCCGATCAACCGGTTTCGATGGTTCCTAGTCTCTCCGATTACTCAGCACGCAGTCTGAAGATGCCTCCGCGGTATTCCGCGTCGTCTGCTCATGCCACGTTACAACATGTCTTTAGTCAACGCCGGACAGTACGCAAGTCAGCGCGGCGCAGAGCTATACCGGGGATATACTGTCGCGCAATCTCCTCAATTCGCCGAGATCTACTCGCCTGTTTCACTGGCGTCGAGGCGGGTGTGATCTCTCGTCTCCGCTTCTTGGCCGGTTCAAGAGTAGCTATCCCGTTCTTGTTGGCGGTCGTGTCATACTCTGGGGCACTTCTTTTCAGTTGTTTTGCTTCGCAGTCTGTATCAAACAGGAATTCGCTTCAACCGCCAAGCGACATGTGCATATATTTTTTTTTCTTTTCGCGGTTTGAGGCGGATTTCTAACTGAACACGGTTGTGCTTCCGGTTTCGGGCTTCGTGTGGGAGGGATGTGCCGACACCTGTTGCTACCGCAGCGCTGGCGAGCCGACAGTTCGTCTTTTAACCTTTAATCCCCGTTTTGCGTCACTTGTTATTCTCATGCTTTTTGACAGATGTAGGATATTGTCTGACAAGCGTGAACCCTCGTTCTCAAACCGCGGAGATAATTTGGGCACGAAGTCTTGGTTGCAAATGGTTCGTGGTTCGGCGCATTTGGAACTAGCTGGCGTTGCTTTTGGCCTGTTACAAATGCAGGCGGCTAGTGGAATACTTCGCACGCATTTGATTCCTCGGGCTCTTCCGCATGATAAGAATAAAACTAAGGATGTTTTATTGGAAACTTGATTCAGGGAACTGCAAAAAATATTGCCCATAAAGGCACCCTAGTGAATGAATATGAACCACCGCACACCTACGCATACATCTACCCCTGCTTCCAAGTTAAACATTCCAGCCGATCCCCATTGCGACGCGAAACCTAGTTCACCGGCTGTCGCAGGCATTGGTGGACACCTGTTGATATCGCCGCCGGGCTCCCGTTACGACTGTTTCAGGATGTCTCTCTCTGGCACGGCGCGGTTTCGCCGGTCGACATTCCGTCTCCCCCCGTGTCGCTAAGTTTATTACCCTTTGACGTGACATTTCGCTGTCATTTAATTCAGTCCGACTTCCCGGCGTTTCAGGAGGCTGGGGAGAGGTCGTTAAACCCAGCGCAGTCCTCTGCCGCGGCCTGACGTTAGGCCTGACCCCCGGTCACCTGTTGTACACTGCTCGAGGCGAGGCGGCGACTGCAACGTGGCCGCAGAACTGCATGCGGTTCTTTAGAAAGCAGGATCAGCGTCGATGGAAACACGCTTATCGAATTTAGTTTCTATTTATAACTTTTTCTAGCGGTGCTCATGCGAATACCTTAGCACAAAAACCGGTCGGGTTTTAACGTAGTTAAACAGAGTAGACTTGCGAAAGGGTGTGTTTAGCCTGATTGGCTCATGTCTCTGCTTTGCTAGCTCGTCGACACGTCTGGCGGTATTAGACTCAGGTTAAGCTCTGATGGAGGTTAAGCTGATCTGATATGTTCGCCGCACCGCAGATGGAAGTTGAAGAAGAAGATCATGTACAATGCACAGAGCGAGAGTATGCTGCAGTTTTAACACGGGGCCTGTTTGGTTGCGGCGAATAGGTAGGTAATAATGATCAAAAAGCGGCGATAGCCGTGTTCTCGTGCAGCGGCCTTTGAAGCTGATCTTTTCGTGTCATTGCGGGTTCGAGCAGTGTAAATTCACGCGACTTCTTTAGCTTAACGGGGCGTCGTTGTTGCCACGCAACGGCACAAGTTCCAAAGGTCAGAACATGCAAAGAAGTCAGCATCTAAAGGTCACAAAATTCATGGTCGGTGTTGGTGAGCGTATGAATGCTTTTGCACGAATAATTTGTTGCGTGCTGTTGTGTTTTTTTCATGCTTCTGACTTCTAAAATCAATTAATGTAGAACCTCGACTCCATATCGAATGAAATCACTCGCACTACGCTAAATCCTATATCGCTCTATAGTTGTATATCTTGTATTGTTCTATATCCTGTCATTTAACATCCAATTGTTACGCTTTTAGATGTGGCGTAACTGCTGACAGTTGAGTTCCTAAAACGTGTGCGCGTTGTCAACGCAACAAAAACACAAAGAACTTCGCTGACTTTGAGGCCGCGATATTTTCACGACAACTGATACATCACTGCACTGCGTAATGAGGAGGTGTATTTTTTTTTATTTTCGATGTTTCTGTGGTTTCCGACGGGCACTGTCAGTGCGCTGAGGCTGCCATTCGGCGTTTGGGCGGTGCACTTGGTAGGTAAGGTTGGCAACAAATACAAAAAAAAGGAAGGAATAATTCTGGACAACCGAAAGCCATTTAATGAATGTCATCTGGACTCGCCTGCGAGACGTCAGTAGGCAGACCTTCCTATAATCTTGTATGAAGAGCATCTCCTCATCTTGGCGTAGCCCGCTCGATCCGTAGTCTTTATTACTCACGACCCTGGTGACGTCGACTGACATCACAGTTTGGATGAAGTCCCCAAGCACATTACTCTAGGTTTATGCCCCATATCATGATACATCGATTTTTGACGTCATTGTTCTCTTGTCTGCGTGTTTGCACAATCTTCATGCTTGGTCTGTTGGCGACCTTGTAAACTCACGTATTTACGTCTTGAATGATACGACGCAGCAGCGCTGACGGACGGGATGGAAGAAGAAGAGAGATACGCATGCGATGACGTGTCAGCGCATGTGTCTGTCTCTTCTTCTTCCGTCCCCTCGGTCAGCGCTGTTTCGTCGTAACATTCAACATGAACCAGACCGACTCAGCCCTCTCCTTGCATTCATTTACGTCTTGCCGCAGCGTTGGATTTCTCTGGAGTCTAGTTCAGCTATTTAAATTTTACAAAAGAAAACATAACTAAGCGTTGACAGCCGAGTAACTTCCGCACTCACTTAGTTCACAGCGTGAGTCTGAGAGGCACGACATGATCGATCACTGCTCCCTCTCGGCAGAAGCGGGGCTTTCTTGTATAACGGCATTAGATGATTTACATCAACTTCTGGTTCGCTCTGATAGCACCACGTCACAGAAATAAAGCTTGCTTGCCATGCGTTTCGCGTTTGACATTTTGTTTAAACCGCAAAGTGCCCTTATTTATTGGCAGCGGTGGAGTTTCGGTTCGAAATCTGCGTCGAAACCTGTTTTGAAATCGCCGTTAATTCGTGTATCAATTCCCAGACACGTCATCGCGCTGCCTTCTCAGTGGTCGCTTTGCAAATGGGCCAAATCATGCAGGTAGCGTGTTGCTATGTGCTGGGGAATTATTAAGCTCCTTAGCAGGAAAGTATACACTGCTTGTATCTTGCCAGTTCTTACGTGTGGGCAGAAATTGAAAATAACCGCCCACAACGTACCGAGCTTAGGACAGGAAAATGATAATGTTAAATGGGAGGTTGAGGTCAAGTTTAAGTGTGCCTATACCAATAGACTACCACATTCCAACGAATGTCTATCTTACCCTTGATATTCCCCGATCAACCAGGAGCCATCACAGCCTTAATGTTAAGCCATACTTTGCCTATACTAATAATTTCAAACACAGCTTTTTTCTTCGTACTATTGAACACTGGAACTTTATTCCTGGCATAACGCGGTCTCTTCCATTAAACTCATTTTTGACAGCTATCGGTGCCACATGATGTTTTCTTTGAGTTGCGTTCATTGTACATTGTTTCAATTTATTAGTTACTGCCTATCACATTGTTCGCGCTATGTATTCAACCATGTTAATGTAATCTTTTTGTGTGTGTATTGTACATTGCCATTTTTACAAACTGTTAACCCCACTCCTGCAATAGCCCCAATAGGGGCTACAATATGTAAAAATAAGTAAATAAATAAAGTAGCTAGTTTCACCGAAAACGGAGATTTTCTAAGCTAGATGAAGCCGCAGATGCAAACAGAGGTGTCGCCATCATCGGCCGATTTCGCAAGTAAACTGCATGCGTCGACACAGTTTTCGTTCTGATTACGGAAGCTAGGCTATCCCGCCATTGACTTGGAAACAATGATCACGGAGCCAATTGCGGTGCCGATGTCACGAGTTTGAATACAGTGGCGGGAAACATTTGAATGCCATTTTCTCAGCATTCAACGCGTGCTTTGCTGCTCGACAAAGTTAACCTATTCAGGAAGAGCTAGAGAATCACTTTTTAATGACAACAAAACTTGGATTGATTTGTCGTCAGTGTCTGTTTAAGAGACAGGCGGAGAGTAAAAGCAGGGTAATCAAAAAAACACAAGGTAATGATATCCTAGCTGATATCAAAATGAAGTGGACACGGACACGAAATGTGGCCCTCAGAAAAGATAACACTTTCTCTCTTTGGGTAAGGGAGCAGATTTCTGAGAAAGTGGAGCTCAGTCGGGAGAGGCAGAGATTCTGTTGGGCGGATCTGGTTAAGAAGTTTAGCGAGGGTAAGATGTTAGGCGGCTGATATAGAACAAGGATAATTTGATGCCAGTTGAACAAGATTTCGTCCTGCAGCGGTCTTAAAAACTGACTGATGGTGATGATTATGAACATGTACTATGACACCGTTTCTGACGAATAAACGGGCCGAAATGCAAGCTAACTATACGCGGAAAACTTATCACGACGACGGAAGTCGTGCAAGAATATGCCAGTGCGTACGTAATTTTGCCGGAGGGGGGGGGGGGGGGGGGGACGGCAGAAAGTTAGGTGGGCGGATGAGATTAAGAAGTTTGCGGGGATACAGTGGCGGCAACTGACAAAGGACAGGGTTAATTGGAGAGACATGGGAGAGGCCTTTGCCCTGCAGTGGGTGTAGTCAGGCTGATGATGATGATGATGATGATTATTATTGTAAACCCCTAGCCTTCGCACTTTCTACATAATTTGAACTATGATAAATTTCAGAACTTTTTACGTTCTTCAGAGACTTCAATGTTTGTGAAATGAAGAGAAATATCGTCCGGTCGAATTGCAGAATAAGCAGCATTCCATTCCGACGCAGCGTACGGTAGTTTTGATCTAAGGTTTTGTTTACCAGAGTGTGGTTCGGCTCCGTTTTTAGTGCATCAGGTTCTGCTCTGCTTAGAGGGACACCTGTAGAAAGGTTTATATCTGGCATTTCGTACCGTGCAAAAAGGTCTCTGCCCTTTATTTCCCTTTGTTCCTCGAACTCCAGTAGTTTTTTTTTTAATTCTGACACGGAGGTCAGCTGTCTGAGCAGGTCCTGTTTTTGCCTAATGTCACTTTCTTTACCGTAGCCAATCGAAAAAAAACAACAGAAAAATTTCTGTCGTTGCAACAGATTTTCTGTAACATATGCGACCAAAAACTTGCAGTAACAACAGAATTTTATGTGGTTACTACAGAAAAGTACTACAGAAAAATACTCAACAACAGAAAATTGTGTCGTTCCGACCAAACTAAAAATTATCTTGTCATATGTTTAAAGGGAAGCTGAAACGGTTTTTTGAGAATTCGAGCTTATTCAAGGATTCGAATCTATCAAGCTTGTAGATAAACCATGCAAAATATTTTTGCACTAGCATTTAAAATGATGACATAATCGGCGATTAAAACCGCGACGATGTTTAGGCTTCTCCTCACTACGTTGGAGGAGTGCGAGGAAACTCGGCAGTGACGTCATAGTTGCCGAAATTTTAATGTCCGCTGCTTACGCCTGCATGATGCTGTGCGTCGTCAGATGGCGCCAAACAATGCATCGTGAGCTTCACCTTCGATGGCGTCGGTTTTATTCCATGGAAAAACCGTTTCTTCGGTGGAAACGTATTGCCGTCGTAAGTGACGTCATTATCGGGGTCTCTGCCCGTCGCTGTTCACTTCAGAGAAGCCTGAACGCCGACGACGACTTTATTTGGCGATTACGCCACCATTTCAAATATTACAGCTAAACGATTTCTCAGCATTTACCAGCACATTTCGCACACTCGGCAGCCTTAAATTCATCGAATTCTAAAACTGCTTCAGTTGCCCTTTAACTCGGTTCTGTAGTTTTTGTTTTTGTTTTTTTTGACCGGGTACTTTCCTTTTATGTTGTGCTTATATGTGACGTTGATAAATTTAAGAACATTTGTTTTACGTCGAACTGTATACGTTGTGCTGCTCGCTGTTGAAAATCGTCAACAGGGGCTGCGTAAGAAGAAAAATAAAATGAGAACCTTCACCTCTTTCCTGGCGTACAAGATGGAAAACATTAGCTGCCGCTTGCCCCTATCCCGCCCAGCTCAGCACTTAAGATAATAAGCAGCTCTCATGTAAAGATCACCGCGAGAATCACGTTCTCCCCTAACGACCGCTGGGCCAACCACCCCTTAAGATGAAAAATTCATCGCGACGTGAATCCTTCCGTCGTACAATGAAATATTAACCTTACGATGAAACACTCGACGCAAGCGCCGTGAAGTGCGCCCGCAATTCTCCCATTCTGCACCGCTCAGGGACCGCTTCTGCCCGCAAAAGAAACAGCGAGCTAAAAGCCTGTTTGGGCACACCAACAGTTATCGCCGTTATTCCCACACCCATCGCCCATCTGGCCACACGAGCGGGTGAACAGCGCAGGTTGATTGACGAGGCTAGCTGGCGGGAAAGGCCAGAGGGCTCATGGACTGAAGAGTCCTCCCGGGAAGGTTTTTACCTTTGCTGTTAAACAAAGTTTATCCTCCACCGCCGCGTGCCAGATAACTGCAATCTAACCTCGTTTTTATGAAACGGTTCATAAAGAACTAATGCATATAACGAAAGAACCACAATTCCCCCTGGACGCTCGGTCAGCATGGGCTATACCGAATTTTCGGATATAACGAAGTTCGGTTCGGTTTACGGTTTCGGTTTATGGGTTTGAACGTCCCAAAGCGACTCAGGCTATGAGAGACGCCGTAGTGAAGGGCTCCGGAAATTTCGACCACCTGGGGTTCTTTAACGTGCACTGACATGGAACAGTACACGGGCCTCTAGAATTTTTCCTCCAAAGAAATTCCAGCCGCCGCGGCCGGGGTCGAACCCGCGTCTTTCGGGCCAGCAGCCGAGCACCATAACCACTGAGCCACCGCGGCGGCCGTATATAACGAAGTAATCGCCGGGCTCCTTCGACCTCGTTATAATAGGTTCAACTATAGCTACGAGGAAAGGAGATGCTCAGTAACTATCACACTTCTAGGTTAACACCTCAAACACGTCATGAGAGATTGGATGAAAGAGGGAGTGAAAAAAGGAAAAGAGAAAGTGGCGCCGAATGGGAAGGCTCAGGATTAATTTCAACAACCGTAGTGGGTTATTTAACGCGCATTGTCATCGAACAGAACACGGACTTGTATTTTTATTTTGCCTGGAATTCGGTTCTCTACGTCCTCGAGCTGAGAAGCCGAACGCCGTAACCACTGCGCCACTGAGGCTGGTTCGCTTAACTACCGTCCTACGTCCTACGCTTTCGGTGCATACATTTAGCCGCACTAGATGAAGCAGCTTAAACGCCATATTCTCTTCGCAGAAAAGCGAGCTCGAGGCTAAAAGCAATTTACTTCTGGGAAGTGAAAAGAGTATAGAAGAAGGAAACAGCTGGTGTGGCGAGCGCTCTAGCTAGACAACTTGGCAGACACCTTGCACCGGCGTATTGATGCGATGACCTACTTAACAAGAAGGAAAAGGCGGCGGAGGGGGAGAGTAGAGAGGAGTGGAGTCGGCGAATGACATGCAGGGTCTTGAAAAACACGCGATGAATCGCTTTAGCTGCAGTAAATCACGCCTACGCGTACAGTGGATCCGCGCGGTCGAAGGTGCGCTGGAGTTTTGAAGACGTACATGACTCGGGACATCAGAGTGGAACCATTCGAAGGGCAGAAAAAGATTCTTCCGAGAAGGCGTCTTAACAGTGAAACTAAGGAGCCGCAGTGCGTTTATGCGTTCGTTCGTTGGTTCGTTCGTTCGTTCGTTCGTTCACTCACTCACTCACTCACTCACTCACTCACTCACTCACTCACTCACTCACTCACTCACTCACTCACTCACTCACTCACTCACTCACTCACTCACTGACATTCACTCACTCACTGACACTCACTCATTGACACTCACTCATTCACCCACTCACTCACCGACACTCACTCATTGACACTCACTCATTCACCCACTCACTCATCGACACTCACTCACCGACACTCACTCACTCACTCACTCACTCACTCACTCACTCACTGACATTCACTCACTCACTGACACTCACTCACTCACTCATTGACACTCACTCATTCACCCACTCACTCAACGACACTCACTCACCGACACTCACTCACTCACTCACTCACTCACTCACTCACTCACTCATTCACTCACTCACTGACACTCACTCATTGACACTCACTCATTCACCCACTCACTCACCGACACTCACTCATTCACCCAGTCACTCATTGACACTCACTCATTCACCCACTCACTCAATGACACTCACTCACTCACTCACCGACACTCACGCACTCACTCACTCACTCACTGACACTCACTCACTGACTCATTCACCCACTCACTCACTCACTCACTCATTCACCCACTCACTCACTCACTGACACTCACTCACTCATTCACCCACTCACCCACTCACTCACTCACTCACTGACACTCACTCACTCACTCACCCACTCACTCACTCACTAACACTCACTCACTGACACTCACTCACTCACTCATTCACCCACTCACTGACACTCACTCACCGACATTCACTCGCTCAGTCTCTCACTCACTCACGCACGCACTCACTCACTCACTGACACTCACTCACTCACTGACACTCACTGTTTGACTGATTCATTTTGTCATTCGGTCAGTCGCTCATTCAAGGAGTTCATGAGTAAATCGATAAATTAATGATAGAATCCTCGCGTATATCTTCTTTCACGTTCCACTGGTTTTCCATCAGACTCGTAGGACACTGTGTGACGCGTCCGGAATGGGCAGGTCGTTCCAGCTAGCAATCACAGGCCGGTCTCCCTACAAGTCAGCGCAGCATGTTTTTAAAGGACAGAGATAGACACGCTCGTCGACAAACAGGTCTGTCACTCGCGTTTCTCTGCAAATCCTGTCAAAAATATTTTTCGAAAACGTTAGCCGTACCACAGCTGTCCCTGTCATTTCGTTCAGGAGGAGGATTGCACACCTGGGAGGGTTTTTTGTTTTTTCTTTCCTGCAAAGTTCTCGCAGGGGCATTACCTTCGCTCCCGTTCCCCCGTTGTGCGCGGGTGTTGAAAGGGAGCCGAAACCTAATTTTAGGCCAGGTTTTTGTGAACGCCCTAGCGTGCGCTGAGGACCCAGTGTTTCGCTTCTCTCTGCGTTGCTCTGTGCGACGCGCTAAACAAGGTGAGAAAGGGCCCCAGTTCACACCGTATACGGTCATCGTAAATCTTCCTGCTTCGGGAGAATACAATCCAGAAGGCTGGAACGTGCACATCGTGATAGCTTTCTTCCGCGCGACACCTTCAGCGAGTTCTGGCGTGCGCGTCGGCGTTGTAGGCTTGCTTTTCTGGATATATACAATGTAAACACAAGCACGCCTATATGGGAGTGAAAAAGGAATAAGCATTCCTCTAGCGGGCTCCCCTTCATAAAATGCCGCGCTTTCATTCCAATGGAGGCGAAATGCTGGAGGCCCGTGTAATGTGCGATGTCAGTAGTGCACGTTAAGGAACCCCAGGTGGCTGGAATTATCCGGCGCCCTCCACTACGGCGTCCCTCATAGCTTGGTTGGGTTTGGGACGTCAAAGCCAATTAAGCTAATATCAGCTAAGCTAAACTCAGCCTTTTATAAGAAGCAGTGCGCTACAGTAGAGTAGTTTAAGAATCTACTGATGTAATCGTCTTGCCGCGGACGGATTCAGGTGCAGAATTTGTTTAGCGATTCTTTAACCGTTCGCCTAGCACGGATTAAATCACGTGACGCTTTCCTGCACATAATTTGGAGTTTAGACGAGTTCTTCCTTCTGTGCCCAAGTTACCGGTTTTTGTTGGCATTAAAGGAACACTGCAGGCAAATTAAAATTGGCGTGTACAGATGAATGGGCTCATTCCGATGATAGACTTTCTTTCATTACAAAAGGAGCTTTTATGACCCAGAAACGGCCAAAAGATGACATACAAGTTTCGCCATCACGGGCCGATTTTGCAAGTAAACAGTGTGCGTCCATTACCATGAAATCGGATGAAGCGCTTCTAATTTCCTTGGCCGCCACCACGTGACGAATGGCGTTGAACGCTGAAAAACAGTGTTGACATCATCCGTTATGTAAAAAAGGAAGGGAATGACCGAGTGGCCTGCCTTTGAAACGCTGCAGGCCGCTAGGCTTAGCGGCACTGGCTGGTAGCTGACTCGAATTCCTGGTAATGAGTACAGTTTTGGGGGGGCTTGGATCCCAGAGGCCGCGCTATATCGCCGTTCAGTCTAAAACGGTCATCACGGAGTCCTTTTTGGTGCAGACGTCACCACTTTGAATTGAGGGGCAGGAAATTTTTTTATTTTGATTTCCTGGGTAATATCTGCGTTGGTCGCATCAACAAACCCAGAAAGAACCATAGGATGAATTTTTACCTGTGACGAAAGTTGCATTGAGCGATCCTCAGTTTGCCTTTGTGTCGTGCCGGAGCAATGTTCTGTGGGATCGGAGGTTAATTGTGTCAATGCAGTATATGCTTAATGCGCTATCATGTTGTTTCGCGTTGACCTGTCCAAACGTCCACACCAACAGCTCGCTGCGTTGTCAGTTTGTGACATTTGTAACTTCTTGCTGGGCTCGCTACTACAGTTTGTGACGTAAATGAACCAACATCCATACACAGTGTGTGCACTATCAGATGTTTTGACCTTTGAGTCACTCGTAAAATTGTCAGCGTATTTCGCTGAGCGCCCTTTGAGTGATCCAGGCAACTGTGTAGAGCCCTATGTGAGCAGTTGTTGTGGTTCCTACTCGTGTTCGGAAGGCGGAGCACATTAGATTTTAAGCAACCTGTTATCGCTCTCACGTCGTGACGTCACGGACTCTGCAATAGCGACACGTAGAACACGCTTTTTGTTTAACTTTTAGGTGTATGCAATTGCTCATTAGCAGTGCTGAGCCTTCCAAGAATTTGGGAATTGAAATTTGGGACGATTGTAATTGAGACGCTAGCATTTCAGCCTTCGCCTCAAGTCTGGGACATATATTATTGGGTACGCCTTACAGCTCGGCCTCACGTAAGATCCTTACAGTGACGATTCTTAAAAAGTTTCAAGATTTCTTGCTCTCCGGCTCCTTCATGATCTCACAACGAATTCGCGGGACCTAATCACAACCGCTGCGAGCGCATATCAATGAGGTCGAAGTGCTGAAACCCTCTTCTGCGGGGCTAAATCTCAGTGTAAGTTAGAGAATCCCAGGTGGTCAGAGTTATTCCGCAGCTGACTTGCAACATTGGGCCATTAAGTCCCACAAACCACCGCATACAACCACTCTGTGTGTGCTGTTCTAGACACATGTATACTTTACTTTAAAGAACACTAAAGTGAGGGAAGTTACTCCTGAATCGTTTACTAGGGAGTCCGTGATACGCCAGATGCAGCTTCGGGACTTTAAACTTCACTTACCATAATACGTTGTTGTTGTTGTTTTCTATCCAAGCTTGCCTACTTAAAGCTAGGAGAAAGAAAAACCAAACGTTGCGTGTCTCTTCTGATCAACTTGTTCAGTGCAGGAAGCATCCAGGTGACGACTACAGTAATTACCTTCCCTCCAAGTGCAAAAGAAAGCCGAGGCTTACTTGAGAGTCCTCGCTTACGGGCTCCGTACCAACTCACGAAGTGCAGCTGCAGGCAGATGGATCTATGGACTGGCAGCCCGTGACGTGTCTCGGTTGCGTTCGCGCTTTTCGACGAGCGGGTATTCCAGTCTCCTCCGCGATTCAAGACGAAAGTCGCAGCTGGCAGGTACCGAGAAAGCCCTCTCTCCAGCTGCTTCGTTGGGCGTAATCCCACGTGGCGTCAGTTTTAGGCTGAGAATTAACCCTCCGAGAGAAAGTTTATGAAGGGGAGACCGAGATGCTTTTTGGCCCAGTGAATGAAGATGTGACGAGCTTCAAGTTTTGTCTGAACTTTACGCGAAATCCAGACATGCGTGATGGGGTTATTGCCGGCAGCATTTCCTTTTTCTATCGAAATGCCGGATAATGCGAATAATTTAGCATTCGCGCTGATTTAGTTTGGTAATGGCGGCGTATTTTCCTTGTAATGAGAAGCTATACGTGGTTAACTAGTGAGCCGTTCCCTTTCTGTACCTGCTGGCTGAGTTCAACCCTAGGTCTGCGAGCGTCAGTAGCGCGCATACAGAACGAGCTGCGGTCCTTCAGATGACAGCTTCAAAGCCTGGTAGAGAATAGCCTCATATGGAATCATCTAATATGAGATAATCTAATACGAGACATGGGATAACCTTATATGGGATAATAGCCCGATTGGATATTAGAAACGCTTTGTAATCTCTGTCCATGCGTAAGCTATAGTGCCACGTGGCACGAAGGTGAAGGAACTTAGTGTCTCACATCTTCACATATCCTTCCAGCGTCTCGCATCTCGACTTGTGTTGGCCATGTTAACAAGATTAAATACATTTTCACTTGGATGGAACGATAGCCGTTCTTATTTTTGGTGCTGTGTATGAAATATTGTAACTCGCTCCCTTACATAGTACTAGCCCTCTTTTCATATTAATAATCTTGTAACCTTCAGCAGTGTGTTTTTCACTTTTACTTTAACATTTTCTTTCGTCGGCCGTTACGTGCTCCTGAAAGTTTACACTTATGCCATGTTTCGTGACTTCTAATTCCGCCATTCTTGTTATCGTTCCCATGTGTCGGCTACAGTTCCTTATCTCGCTATTATGTATTTTTCTCGATTTCTGGTTCCTGTTCTAACCGGTCCGTGTTATATTCATACGTAGGCTGGCATCTTTGTTTATTTGATTAATTCTACTTTTAGCGCTTTGTGTTTCATTGCGAATCTTGCGTGTTTCTCTTTGGTGAATCCCCTCCCCCTGTTATGTAATGCCCGGAAGGGCCCTTAGGGTATCTGAACATAAATAAATAATTAATAAAAATTCACTATGCTAGCGGTCCTCGTATGTTTGCTGTTTTTTTTTTTAAATCGGGCATAATTTCTTCTTCTCTCCCGCTACTGTAATTTCAGTATTGCTCTAGATAAAAAATTACAAAAAAATGTTTGCTCCTTTTTTTTTCAGTGCACGTAATGCGATTCTGGGTCACGAACGCGGCGAGGGGGACATTGTGGGAGCGACGATGCGCGGAGACATTGAACACTGCTCAGCGAGGTACTACAATGGGAAGGGGGTTTGATGGATCTCTGGGGCCGTGTAGTGACGCGCGCGCGAGCGCAGTAGTCACAATGGAAGGACACAGATACGCGAATGCACGCTGCGACAGGGGCGAACGGTGATGGAGCCGCGATGTGTGTCGCCGGTACAACGGGCGCCCAAAGCTCAGAGCGCTCAGACCGCTGACCACGAGGCTTTCGGAACACGGAAATACGACGCCTCCCGTTTTGCGCTATATTTTTTTTTTTTTTACCGGGTAAATGGTTCGGTCGAAGGAAATGTTATCTCCGTCCATCTAAAGCCGACACTCAATGCAACCAAACCTATGGATGATGTAGCGGACTTCTTGCTTTAACCGTGTCCAACATTCTTGGCCAGAAATTTTGAATATTGGAAGCCTGTAAGGTACTGGTAATGGTGCAGTCTTGCGATATGTAGCAAAATCTTTCTTTTATAGTGTTTCATCGCCCGCATCAGTCAATTAAGACTGCCATAGAAAACAAATGGGAACGCTTTTAACGATAGCAAAGACGTTAATAGCAAAAGCATGCAAGCCTGTCGACTTTAGATGTGCGAATATATAAATTGTTGTAGTGAAATCTCAGTATGCGAAAACGATGCGCCCATATACTTTTTCCCGTTCAAAAATGCCTTTGTCCAAAATTGTTGGGTTTGGATGTCGGAGTGGCACTGTATCGTAACAGGTTACAGCCGCACTAACGTGCTTCCCAATGGGGATCTTAAGTTAGTGGTCGTAGGCTATGAGGGCAGTCAGCCACGTGTAGTCATGTGCTCACCAGACGCTACCACTTGTAGTCATGTCTCTGTAGGTACTGCCATGTATAGTAAGATGCAGTCATATTTCGCGCGTAATCGGCAAGGAATTCATGGAATAATGCGAGTGGGCACCCTCGAGAATGTGCCACGTGTAGTTTGTGCCACCTGTAGTCACGTATAGCAATGGCTGATCTGTAATCAGCCCGGCACGAGAGTGGGTACTGTCGAGAATGTGTCACGTGTAGTCGTGGCACATTCGTGTCGTGTAGTCCTCGTGTGTTGACTACACATCACCCCATGCAGTGACAAGCAGAGATTATCATGTGCAGTCGGACTGACGTGAAGTCAGTCGGGCTTGGGCGTAGGTGCTCTTGTGCATTCAGCGCTATTGCTATCAAGTTGCTCCGCGCAACAGCCAATGTTCTGTGAGTCCCTTCTTACTTATGAAACATAGGGAAAACAAAGCGTTCGTGTCGTAGTATAGCGGTCCTTTTTGGCATCATTCTGGCTTTACACTATGCATTTTATTAAAACATACTGATGTCGTCAGCCTTGCGACGTTTATAATACATTTGCTTATGGACTGTACGAAATCTGTCAAGTTTTCGGCGGTCCATACCTGTGCGTTATTGCCTATATGGCTGGGGTTTCCGTTGTGATAACGCCGCTGTGCAAATCACGCCGAAGGTCATTGCATTCTGGTTGTTGTAACAGGTGTTGACAGCAATAAAGACTACAGTTTTCCTATCCTTTTCTGACATTCCTTTTTTAGTTCGGTTTTATGGGGTTTAACGCCCCAAAGCGACTCAGGCTATGAGGGACGCCGTAGTGAAGGGCTGTGGATAATTTTTACCGCTTGTGGTGCTTTTTTCCTGCACTGATATCGCACAGTACACGGGCCTCTAGAATTTTGCCTGCATCAAAATGCGACCGCCGCTGCCGGGATCGAACCCGCGTCTTTCGTGTCAGCAATCGAGCATCATAACCACTGAGCCACCGCGGCGGCTGTTCCTTTTTTTAGTAGCAATGTGTAATCCCCCCCCCCCCCCCCTTTTTTTTAATACTGAACCGTAAATGGCCTTCTATTCATCTGATCGCTATACCTAGAAATAGGCTTTCTTTTTATTTTTTGGCTCGCTGCATTGTGTGTTTTTACGTTTGCACACGGTGGCGTTAAAAGAGTAGAAATGCTTTGGACTCGCCGTCCACTATGAACGGCAGTGGGGCCGTCAATAAAGCCCGTCCAACGGCGGTCACAAGAGCTGTGCGAAATGACGCCCATATATAGCCTTCGTGTTGTACACGCGTTTGTGTTTATGTTTACGACAACAGGGCAGCCGCGACAGCCTTTCAGTCTCCACGATCACTCACTGTATACACGCCCCCCTCTCCTCTTATTAAGCGACCGTCCAACGCGGGTAGATGGGCTCGCACGCTAGGCGCGTATAATCTGCCGTAGCTATGAGCGCTGCTTGCATCAGCTGGCGTGCGTGCGCTCGGGGAGAGCTTCATACACCGGCTGATCGCACCTTCCCCACCTCTCCTTTGCTGCCCCCCCCCCCCCCCCCTCACCTCGAGCCGGTGGCGTGCGAAAGGAACACGTAGCTCGGAAAGGCCCCTCTGGCGAATAAGCGCACCTGTTGCACGCCCGTCAGCTCACAAACACGCGGCCGCGAAAAGTCCCGGAACGAGCTCGCGGTTTTGGTGACTCCTCTGTCCTAATGCAAACATTTTCAAGCTATATTTGAATGTAATTTGATCGCTTAGAAATAGAAAGGCTTGCGAGAACGTTTTTGCAGGCTAGTCGGTGCATACTGAAAGGGGTTTACAGCACTGGCGTTAAACAGTTCAGACGTTACTGGTCAATAAAATTCCAGAGTTGTTAGTCAGCGCTCGGTACTGTCAGTTCGTTTCTTGCTGTGTTAGTCAGTCTGCGCTGTGAACTCCTTTAATAAAAAGGCTGCTCAGAAGGCAAAAGTTATCGAACGCCCCTCTCGTAAACTTACTCCGAGTGAGTGTGGCAGTGATCCTGTTTTACGTTCGGTTCAATTTGGCAGCGGAGAAAATATTTTTTTTTCATGTTTGATGGGGGTTTAACGTCCCGAAATGACTCAGGCTATGAGGGACGCCGTAGTGAAGGACTCCTGAAATTTAGACCACCTGGGGTCCTTTAACGTGCGCTC